>NC_088711.1:34532120-34844620 GCF_963576615.1 Watersipora subatra | reverse complement strand
CTTTGAGTCCATAACTAAACATGTAGACTTTGTGTTTATCAAGTTAATAATCTTTGTTCATCAACACTTAGCTCAATATTTCGTATGACAATTCACTGTCGAAAATGGTGATGAATGAAGCGATCGTTATAACAGTTAACAATATAATATATTTAGTAACTAACTACTACCTTAGTATACAAGAAATAAATATTGAACATGTAATGCATATGGGAATATAGAACATGGTACACACAGATATTGTTAAATAGATCTCCTGACCGTGTACACTCCATGTATCAACTGTTAACCTCAGGTCCATATAAAGAATGACTCATTATCTTGCTATGACTCAGCCATGTCTTTTACATGAAAAGGAGATGACAGACAACTCCAACAAGACTGCCGTCACTTGAACCACCAACTCTAGGTATGCACTCGATATTATAACTTTCCCTCATCATCTTTTCAGTTGACGCTTTGTGTTTCAGCCGTGTGGATATTGCTGAGGAGGTTTAATCATGATCCATCCCTTCCACCTGTATTCAACAAGGACAGAAGCTGAATAACAAAGACATATGCTACACGTTTTATGCAATAAAATGTTTCATGATTCCTGCGTTCCCAATAGCGCTGGCATCTCAAGATTTTGATCGTTCCACAAGTACAAACAAAGATTAAATCATAACTGTCACATACAACTTTTATCGTAGTTTCTAGGTAAATCAGCCACGCTGATTCCGATTTTGTACTCAAAATAAAGATTGGTCCACTAACCATCAAAGTCATTTAGGCTTTTTTAAAGCGTTTCAACATCCGTTGCGAAAACAACACAATCGGCATTACAAGCTCTGCCCATAAATATGTGACGAAACCTAGCTTTTTCAGGAACGGAAGTTAGGGATGTTTAGCCCGATTTAGAATTATAGAGATGGGTGTCTTAAAACCCATTATTATCTAAATCAAGCCTGTAAAATAATCTCAGTCTTTTATGAAAAGTATATAAACTATTTAAAATTGCTCGTAGCTTTTTACACGGTGTTTAAATAGGCTGAACGCCGAGAAGAATGAGCTCAAAATGCGTGGTTTTATTACAAGCTAGCGTTGTCATCGCGCCTTTTCAAATATGCAATAGCTTATCTACCTTTCAGAAAAGACATTATCTTTAAGGCTGAATTTAGATATTAATGGATTTTAAAACACCCATCTCTATTATTATAAATCGGTCTAAACATCCCTATGTAATTTTGTGCCTAAAACCTAGGTTACGTCACGCATTTATGGATGGAGCTTGTTGTGCCATTCGTGTTGTTTTCGAGACCGATATTAAAACGCTGTAATAAAACGTTCTGAAAGTTAGTGGACTAATCTTTATTTTGAGTACAAAATCGGAATCAGCGTGTCTGATTTACTTAGTAAATACGATAAAAGTTGTACGTGACAGTTATGGTTTAAGTTAACTGGAAACAGCAATGCTACCTAATCACAGGCATTATTGTATACCTCTTTTAGTTAAAATACAAACATACCAGACAGTGTCATGTTTCTCCTACACTTAACGTCTCCATCACTAACAGGTGAGCACGATTTCCTTTTTCTCCCAGCAGCTATAAAATCAACACAAATTATAATTGAACTAATATCCACCTCCACATATTAAAAGTTGACTTGCAACAAAATTCACATTACAGTTATTTGGTATCAAAAGATTCACCATGTCTTAGTCTGTTGTGTTGTAGGTGCCAAATATGTGGAAACGTGATTACAAGCTCTTAAAAGCTCAAAAACGAAAAGCCGCTGTAGATTGGAATCTGTTTATTTCTCTGACGCAGTATGACATTTGGTTATTGTCTTGACACGTGATGTTCTCACGTGAATTGAAAGGCCAATACAAAGTTCAATATAAAACTTATCGTAGCACTAGTTTATGACACACATTTCGGATTTTACCGATGACCCGGTATCAAATATAGATGCTCGCTACATTACAGTTTTGATTTGGCTTGATCCAATCGTCAAGTTGTAATGTGATCATGTGATCATGTGACCCAATACTTCGCAACTAATTTCTGCAGCACTTTTTGATTACCACAGGTGACCAACAGGCTCATCATGATTATCAGACAATGATATGTACACCTTCGAGCTAAGGTTAAAAAATTTAACGAATTTTTACGGTAAGTTATAAGATATCAGTGCTAAAAGTGACAGCATTACAACGACGAGAAAATAGACGCGTAAGAACAATAGACATTGTTTTATTGAATGCGTGAAGTATATTTGTGAAAATATTTGGACGAATGAGGTTGCATGAAAGTGTAAACAGAAACCATCTTGTAACAACTACCCTACAGGATGAATTTATTCGCGGAGTCAAATTTCCCGAAAATTGCCATTTCATGCATATTCGCGGATTAATTTATTCACGGCTGTAAACTGTCCCTCTCTATGAAGAGTTAACTCTATTATGTCTAGCATTAGAGTTAACCCTACGCATGCGCACATTGCGTGTTTCGTTTTCTATTTAGCTTACAACTACGGGTCGATCGTGCTAAGCTATAACTTTTTTCCTGCGTTCAGAGGTTTTCACGAATATTCATAGATTTGGAAGCCTTTGATGAACCAACAATTTGTGGTAAGTAATGGGTTTTTTCAAAACCATTTACTAAATTAGTTGAATTTTACTTGGTTCTTCGGTAAAACGCAATATTTATTTTTTCCGCCCTTACCGCTTCATTATTTGATTTAGTGTGAGAGAGATCTTTCATCATACACGGAAGCATAATGACTGCAAGGGTGGTAGATGTCATTCTTAGAAGAAACACCAATCACTCAGGAAGGTCTTGAAATTGAGGTAGAAGTGACCGCAGCTGCTAACGAGGAGAATATATCTGTTTTTAAAAAGGAACAAAAACGCCTTTACGAGCACAAATCTTTGGCCAACCGGCAGAACTTTGCAATAGTAAGCCACGAGGAGAGTTTTGATGATAACTTCCTTACTAGTCATGTAATAGCGAGAGAATTGCCTTTAACATCGACCCAAGACAGTGACAGCGACAGAGCTGCTATTACCAAAATAACTAGTCAGAGAGCACCATTACACGCTAGTATTCACTTATCAACAGTACCAGTTTAATTTCATTGCTAGACAACCGCCATGTGGACTAAACTGTTTATATTTACTCCATTCATCGTTTGTAAAATTCTATTTGTATTTGAAATATTTTATTGTACACTCAAGTTTGTAATAAATTATTATATATCAATACATGAAATAAAATATATAATTTAATCATGTTTGCTGCAGCGATATCAAGGAATTGTTGTCGATGAAAGGGTCTAGGTTGACTGGTTGCTTCTCTGCCAATATTCCTGCCTTGATGAATATTACTACTTGTCTCTAGTTTTCGTAATCGGAGTATGTTGTTTTATTCTCAATCTGCAGTAAACACAAACAAGAAAAAATATTAATAAGTGTTAAGGAAGTAAAAAACAATAGCTGAAGTATTTATTGAAAGCGATCAGTTTTTAAACAAAAGAATTAACTAACGCAGTTAATTATTGAAAAACGTATCTGCATTGCAAATCAAATACATACCATAATGTCCAGATCGGAATCATTATCGTCCTCAACTTCGGTATTAGAGATAGGAGTTGATTTCAATGTAAAAAGACTAGGAGAGATTTTTTGCGATGACGAAGCCATGCCGAATAACTTGTGAAAACCTTGAATAATTTTGCAAAGTTTGATGCAATGGCAATAAAACTCGAAGCCCCGGCGACGACTTTAAAGAAGTTTTGGAACTCGGCTACAATTAGTACTTCTGCCTATCGGCTATTTTTGCGATGACGCCATTCTGCATATCTTGTGACAACCTTGAATAATTTTGTAAAGAAATGTGATGCATTGGCAATGGTGTTAGCTCAAAGCCCAGGCAATGATTTTAAAAATGTTTTGGAGCTCAACTACGTTTATTTTAAAAACTAGCCTACCGGCTAGTTTTTAATTTTGAGGCAGTAGTTATTCTCCCTTGTGATTAAAAATAGAACTAATTATTCACAGAATTTAATAATTCGCGGAATTGACTGCTTGCGAAATCGCGAACTTTTATAACCAACGAATATTTTTATCCTGCAGGGTACGTCCCAATTGAGCCGTTTTGGAAAGAGAATCCAAACTACGGCGGTCTCGTGTGGCTGGGATTAACTGTTCAATTTTTAACTTTTAAGAGCTTGTAATCACACTTCCACATATTTTACACCTACAACACAACAGAGTAAGACATGGTGAATCTTTTGATATCAAATAACTGTAATGTGGATTTTGTTGCAAGCCCACCTTTAAAGGTTGACTTGCAACAAAATTCACATTACAGTTGAAGTATGACTGTATAAGTTTTTAGCTTTTAAGAGCTTGTAATCACTTTCTCATATATTTTACGCCAACAACACAACAGAGTAAGACATGGTGAATCTTTTGATATCAAATAACTGTATTGTGAACTTTGTTGCAAGTTCGCCTTGAATGAGACAAAGAGATTACTAGACTCTCTCATGAATTCATAATTATACAGAATAATCTTGTTGAAAGCGCAAATAATTCTCCTGATCATACTGGGGTTTTACATCCCCAGTTTCAGGTAGAGCTGGCATTTCCAATCTTTTAGGTTTTTCTCACTAGTAAAATATAGCTTAAAATCAACCGTATACAATAATGCTATCTAGAGTTGACTCTTGTTTATTCAGACTAAACGGACCTGTCCATGTCCAGATATTAAAAAGTCTAAACATAAAAACTTCAGTACTGTACAGTACCACATTGTATGTAAAACAGCCCATATTGCCTAATGCATATACACCTAGGCTACAATATGCATATACAGAATACATGGAATACGATATGATATCAAAATACGTTATGATACACATCAGCGTATCAGAATACGCTAAGGAATACGATAGAACATGTGTTCTATTTATTTGTAGATATTGCTATCATCAAGTCACTATTAATAATATTTTGTGGAGAATGTTTTGCTGATCAGTTTTTATTTCGGGTACTTAATGATCAAACAAATCGTTTTATAAGTTACGATCAAAAATAGTGAACGCAAAACATATCGATAATTTTTTTTGGAATTAAATCGCAAAGAGTGGTGGAACACTGAAAATAAAATTGCCCTCCCCTGAAAGTTTAATAGCAGCAGCAACAACAAACAAAAATTACAGTACAACACCTTTCGGAGAGACACAGCCGCATCGGATAATCATCCGTTACAAGATGTTGTCAGGGCATTTGAAAGTATTGGGAAGGGAGGTCTGAAGAATCGGGGATCGGCTGTCTATTCTGGGCGTTATATCATAACTATGATTGTTAAAATACAAACATACCAGAAAGTGTCAAGATTCTGCTGCGCTTTGCTGCACCATCACTAACAGGTGAACACGACTTCCTTTTTCTCCCAGCAACTATGAAATAAACAGAAATTATGAAGGGACTATTATACATAGTAATGAGACAAAGAGATTACTAAACTCTCTCTAAAGACTTAGTAGTTATATAGAATATATTACAGATTAAGGTGCGTTATAATATTTAGTACAATTATATTAATAAAAACAAACATATTCAGCGACTAACTATAAGATAAAACAACAAGAAATTCCTTCAAGTATAAAAGTAATGAAGATACCGTAAAACCCCTAATTGAATGCCACCTCGTATTGAACGCCACCTTCAATTGACTGCCACTCTGAGAGAAGGGTTGAGAAATGGACCGCTACTCTCCAATTGAGCGCCATCTCCATTTGACACCCACTGACACTACTTTGTCTTCACGAGCCCATAATACCAACTGACCAGTAGAAAAGTGTCAACAAAATCGTATTATTAATGAATTGTTTATATCAATAACAATTAATTCTCTCGTTATCCAATTCCAAAGCTTTTCATTTTTTCCGTTAAAACTTTGAAATCAACACCATAACTATAATTAATAACGGTCTCAGGCTAGTAGTAGTACTCTGTTTCCTGCTGTCTTACTATACTTTGAAGTAGCCTACATATATGAAGTAGCCTACAGAAAAAAAAGTTCAGGCTAGAAAATATTGTGGAAAGGATTGGACAACTAAAAGATGTTTGTTCCATCGAAAGAAACAATCAAAACGCAGCTTTTCGAGCAAACGATGAAAATATTTTTGTTTTTAAAAACATTAATTTTTGTTTCTGCATGTAATATAAGTATGATTCGTTTATGTCCTTCACTTGTTCATGAATATAAATTTGTATCATTTGATAGATTATTATTTTGCAGGCTTATAAATAGACTTATAAATATGCAGATTTATAGCATGTTATTTTATAGCATCCTTGCGGCAATGTTAACACGGCTTACAATGGATCGATGCTCATAACTTCACTTCTATTGCACATAAAAAGCTAGTTTTGGCGGTAAACTGTAGCAAACATATCAGTGCATGCAATGAGCTTTTACTAAACAATGTTGAATATAGATATAAAATAAAAATATGTCTTCAAATTTAGAATGAAATAAAAATAGAAAATGCCAACAAATTGCAAAGAAGGACACAGGCTATAATATCATACCAGGGCAATAGCAAGCAATAGATATCAACTAGTAGAAATATTTCTCAGTTTCTCGATGCATGCTAATCAGAGATCTTTGTCAAGTTATAGATTAGTTAGCAGATTTATTGCATCCAAAAGGTTTAATATCGCTCGACCAGAAATAGAGAGCAAAATATAGGCGACATTCACTTTGCCCGTAATAGGGCTTAATTTATCTTCTAAAATTTCTGACGAGCCATTTGAAAAGTAGACCGCGAACCTATGTTTGAACGCCGCTGCCAATTGACCGCCACTATAGAAGAAGGGTTAAAAAATAATGCGCCATGGCGTTCAATTAGAAGTTTTACAGTAATAATAAAATACATTTTACTAAGACTAAAGATTGGAAAAGAGGGTACAACAACAAATACTTAAACTTTATACGGTTTAGACGCGGGATATCAATTGAGAATATAGTATATTTATTAGAACTAAGTAAATGGATTGTTTATGTAGTAGAGAAAAACACAGGTAAGAGATACTGTAACTCTAGTAACCCTCTTAGTGGATAACTGTAATCTTACCGTCTGCTCTTGTAACAGTGCTTGGTTCAAAACCAGATGGTACGGAAGTTGTGAGAGAAGCCTTGGGTACATCATAGACTAACTCCGAAGAATCACCACCATCATCAATGATCTCTTCATGATCATATGTGGACCCGTCATTCGTGTCTACACCGATTATATCGTTACGAGATGTCCAAAATTGAGCATCACCCTCGAGTTCTAACACAATAACGGATGCATCTTCAGGGACTAAAAAAGAGAAATATTCGGGAATTTTTACAAAGAACATGTGTTGCGCCACACCAATCAGGAGTATGTGTTGCGCCACATCAATCAGGAATATGTGTTGTGCCCAAATAATCACAGAGAGAGAGAGAGCGCATTACATTCAACCAATCACAAGCAGTGCGCGCGGTGCTTAGTCAATCAAAACTAAAATGAACCCTATGTGTAAATAACATTAAACAAATAGTTAGCTGCTCAATATAAAATAACAAATAACTGAAACCCACAAAACAAAACAATGAAAAACGCTGCAACACACACCAGGGGGCATGCGATCCTCAGAGGATGAATGAGTGATGGTGAGACCAGAATCAGAGAAAATCGATGAGCTGTCAGAATGAGGATTATAGAAGGAAAGGATTGAACCACTAGACTCATTGTCAGAAACACGAGGAAAGCGTCTCCGTAGTTTCCTTCGAGGAAAGGCTGAAAGTGTCCTGGTCACGACTCTACACAAATACACACCTTTTGAGAATACAAACACTGCCTGGATAGTTTTAATTTTGTACGCATGAAACAAAGAGAACTTCGTATTAAAGTTTAACTTGTATCTCTCATTAACTGACACATGAAAGGAATGAAACTGAAAGTTTTCCTTCCGCGATGAAAGTAACACGTTTGAAGAGTTCTAATGCCATTGTTTCTAACAGTAAATATTCTATATAAATATACAAAATGGTGGAGTTGTTTTCCACCAGTCCTCAATTGTGATTGTTAATACGATTATATGTAAACCAGCTTTTACATATATGACAGTTTTGAGTTACAATAATTACAATATTGTATATTAATGCCATAAAAATTTGCTTGACATCTATAAATATCTCACGGTGAAAATTTAGTTGAATCACTGCTCATACTTTATGTATGTTTATATACTTTCAGATTGAAATATCAGTGAGCTATCAAAGCGCGTTTAACATACTTGGATCTAATCAGCACCGTCAGAGCCAGCCATTGTTTCCGAGACATGTCACTAATGGTCCTATGTACTTGTTGATTGAATTTGTTTCTGGCCTTTCTTTCAACCAACCTATCCAGTACCAGTCTTGTTGTGATGTTCATTAGACGAATAAAGCCCCTATCAGATATCTTAGCTCTCCTACATCTTAAAGCAGTCTGTAACACAAAAAATATACCAAGAATTGAAATTAATTAAATTGCTATACAAGAGAGAGTCAAATCTGTTCGAAGATTGTTTAGAGAGATCTGGAAGAGAGATATTACACACTATCCCATACGTACAAAACAGAAAACTATAAAAACTATCTTCGTGACAGCACATCAGTGAGACTTGATGGACAAAAATTCCATTTTATTGCAAATTAAGGATTGTATTGGCTTATGTGTTTTGGTTGGTATTTCTATTGGTAAAAGTGAGGTGCACACTTCTAGTACTGAATGGATGTACTAATGATAGTACTATAACAGATTCATATCAATTTTCTTACACATAAACCTTTAATTCAGAGAAACTTGGCCATTCAAGAAATGAGAAAGATGGGCCAGCACTCTTGTAACCAGCGCTAGTAATTTTACCAAATCTTGTCTAGTCATTTGGTTTTTCAGTTAACAAGATATTAAAACAACTTGAATTATAGCCACCGTTGTAACCACATGTTATTAACATAAAATACAACTAATAGCGGAGTAACTATATTATTATAACATGAAGGATTATCCTTATAAAAACCTCTAATAATCAATTATATGAATTACAGAACGAAGACATACGATCCAAAGAGTAACGAGTAACACAGACATACCTTTATGAACCTCTGACTGGCCATCATGTTCGTCACCAACACATCAATTTGGTGGTTAGAGAGTTTAGAGAAGTTCTTGGATCTAACCAAATGTTCATACTCTTGCCCAAAAGTACCCATTCTAATGGCATCTTTCTGTAAGTGTAAAAACCACAAATTAGTTTACATAAAATCCTCACTGTTGAAGGGAATACAGTGCTGTTATAAAACTAGTACAGATAATATTCTATTCCAACTTACAAAATGTAAAATGTATAGCACAAACTTGAGTTGATATCAAGAAATCATTTTGTCAGTTAGTTTGTGATATAATAAAAGTTTTGACAATGCATTTTTTATGAGCTAATTATAAATTACGTGATGATGTATATAGACTTACAAAATGAGTGCAATGCTTTCACTTTATAACAAAAAACCTGACCATAAATTGAAAAGTGAAATCGTTCGAATGTACTCTCTGACTTAAAAGGAAGTACACTTTACTGTTTCAGTCACACAACTATGGGTGGGATATGTAGGGTTACTGCATATAAATGAACATACTATGACCACTCGAACTTCTCGAGGAATAACAGACTCCATGAGCAGTTGAGACACAGACTTACAAAATGAGTGCAGTGCTTTCACTTTATAACAAAAAACCTGACCATAAATTAAAAAGTGAAATCGTTCGAATGTACTCTCTGACTTAAAAGGAAGTACACTTTACTGTTTCAGTCACACAACTATGGGTGGGATATGTAGGGTTACTGCATATAAATGAACATACTATGACCACTCGAACTTCTCGAGGAATAACAGACTCCATGAGCAGTTGAGACACAGAGTTCATTCTTATAGAACCATCTGCAGCACATGTCTCACTCTTCGAGTACTTCTGTAAAAATAAGTTTATATAAATATTGAATATTCAGTGCAAATCGATTAGACCAAATCATAGACTATGTAATCTTATCAAGTTTAAACAGCATGATTATGTCTTAAGGTTGTTGCATGTTTTGTTTTTATAACTTTTTTCCATCATTTTAGAGATAATTCGTTTCTACATTTAAAAACTTGAACTGTATCAATTCTGTTTGATCGCATAAGGAGAATATCCTAAATTTATTGTTGAATGAGTTATTTAATTTTTTCACTAAACCTGAAATTCTATATATTTGTTTGTCATTGCATTGTTATAATAACCAAATATTGATA
Organism: Watersipora subatra; assembly: GCF_963576615.1. NCBI lineage: Eukaryota > Metazoa > Bryozoa > Gymnolaemata > Cheilostomatida > Watersiporidae > Watersipora > Watersipora subatra. The sequence continues at coordinate 34,834,259 of NC_088711.1, read as the reverse complement.
GTGCATTAGGTTTAATGAGCAAGCTTCTTTAAATGGTCTGTATAGCGATGAGAATAACTTGAAACATGTTTGAAGTTAGAGCTTAACAAATAGCAGTGCAAAGAGATTTTCAGCTGCACCTCAATGGGAAATATGTGACCCAGGCAGTCAGAATGTACAATCGTGCTAAAACCACATTTTTGAGTTATTTAAAGATTTAAAATCAGCAAATTCTGAAGATTTTAATGCATTTTAAATTTTTTAAATCGGGTTATTTATGCCCAGGTTATGCAAGATTTAGTAGAGACGGTCTCGTGATGAACTAAAACTGTTGTTTTGAGTTAAAGCAGGATAAAGTTGGTGATTCATGAACTGTAAATCATGGTATTTGTTTACAAATCAAAATGCTATAGCAACCAACCACTTAATCTCAACATATATTGATGAAACCTGGCATTCTCCACAATAAAATCCTGAAAAAGATGATTGTTGCATTTTTATTCCAATTCGATTAACGGTTGACCTCCCAAAGGTCATGGTAAGGTTAACAATATATGTGGCTAAAAGCTCGCTGTCTTGGAGATATTCATTAAAAGGGTATGCTTCAAACTGGGCACTTCTCATCAAACTGTTTTGCTATGACTGCATATAATGACAGTCCAACAACTTAACAAAGAGTTGGAAGTGTATTCATAATTGTCCACCTATACAGAAGGTCGTGGTAAGGTCAACGAAAAGTGACAACAGAGGGCATCAGGATGTGGAAATATCAACCCAACTCATCAAGTGACCATTTAATCTAGAGCTCTTTTCATGTAGTTTAACACTCACATAGTGTAGCACGAGTACGCTGCAGACATTTATTGGAGCGCATTGGAGGGGTTTGTTTGTTATGCTAGTGGCAATTTGTCCAAACACAACCATATCCAATGTTTCCTTCGGTAATCCTTGATATACAGTTCTAACGAGGCTTGATTGTTCAGATGACATAAAACTAGCGCATAATTTCCTACATTTGCATCCACTTATTAGTTTGATGTCAACAGCTAGAATGGGAATGTTATCAGCAGTGATAGGCTGATCGTTATTCTCTGTAATTTGATTTAATTCATTCGCATTATCGTTAGCAGCCACATATTGCGTAAGCAGCTGTATTTCTAAGATTGCCCTATTATCACAATCCTCATCATCGCTTTCACTATGATCTGAGGCAGCTGACTCAGATTCTAAATAGAAATACTCATCTAGCGTCAACATTTTGCGATGGTTTTATTTTGTTCTAGCCTGAAGCTTTAAACAGGAAATAGCCACATACATGCGCGCACCCGCAGTTAGAGCCTATATTTATGATCTTGGGTTATGAAAAATTCCATAGCAACCACCGACATGGGTATAGTTAAATGGCAATTCTGGCTTTATGATTGGTTAGACACAAAAATAAACAAGACCATGTGAAAGAGCAGGGTTGAATGCACTATAAACCACTGTTTACTAAAATAGTGACGGTGAGTCATATAATAGCGTAAAGCACGCTTAGCGCGCTGTTGTGAACAATTCAATTACCACACGATTGTACATTCTGACGGCCGGGGTCACATATGTTACTGACAGCTAACCCGCTTTATTAATAAAAACTTGGGACAAAATCATCAAATCTGTGTGGGTAAAAAGTCGTTGGTTTTTGAAAAGTAGGTAACCACTTTTCCGCATCAGATTAAAAGTGTTGAAAAGATGAATAAGCATTACTAGCGTAATCATGGTACTTACTAGAGCTGAGCTACAAGCCGCTCCTCTTAAACTCTGATCACCAAGACTACGAGATTTTCTAGGGACCTGCAAGAAAATGTATGACGAGACTACTACGCTACACTTCTGGATGTTTATAAAATGAACATTTATAGAAACCGGTTGGGATCGAGATGACGATTGAACACTAGCCAGCAACAAACTGATAGTCAGACAAGTAAACACGTTGTCTAAACCTTAGCTACAGATTCAGCCGGCAGTCAAGGCAGTCTTTCAGCACAGCGATCTTATGGCTTGCTTCTTGACTAGTTTGCCAGACAGCAGCTCATCCATCTTCATCATCATGTGATTATTTACATAAAGTTTCAACTCTTTTTGATAGCGAGGCTCAAGTGCGGCCTCATCCAATATTCTGTCACAACAAAAAGATAATATGGTTGTAGATTTTGCGATTAAACCAGGCGTTTGCGCAAAAAATAGGTTTCTTTAAATGAAAGTAGTAAACATTCAAAAACAGATAAAAACTCATTTTACACCAATAGCTTATCAAGCGTGCATCAGGGCAGTAAATTTAGTTTTGTTTGGTAGCCCTATTCATCGCGCATCAAAATTCTTTCTAATGAATTGAAAAACTGGGCAGTAACCTCATCAACCACACTTAAAGTAACAAGAATTGATAATCAGCCGCACAAACGGGCAATACTATGTCATCCTTGAAAATAAATCTCTATGATCAAGCTGGCAAATCCGGTTACTAATATTTACTTAGTGGCACAATCATCGAAATCAAGGCCGTGACTAGAATTTGTAAAGAGAAGCTATTCTGTGTGAGCATTTAAGAAATTAAACAGCAAATCAATGTTACTTTTAAACAAAATATGGCGGACTAACTTCTGAAAGGTGCATCTGCTATGCAAAGAAAAAAGTAAATGTAAGCCTACTTTGGCAAAAAATAACGAGATATGCTGCCAAACATTTAAGATTACAAACATATGAAGAAATACAGAACAAAACTTACCAATGGCATGATTAAACTGGTCTCTATGGATAAAAAAATGCGGTATGATAAACGTTTGCTAGCTTTTTAGGAAAACCAAACGAGTAGACTGGGTGCAATGGAGAATTTTGACTTATGAAACAGTCGCTCTGCTCAACAATGGCACTATTCAAGACTGGCTTTACCTCCTTTCAAAGAAACGTGGTAAACAATAGTTTTTATAATAATCAAAAGGGATGCGTTTCGGATTTTACATAAAATTAGAGAAGACAACTCTTACTAAATTAACTGTGTTGTTGACTGGGGAGACAACTCTCTAAAACATCACATATTCGTAACAAAGTTTTACATGAATTCGGGTAGACCTATTATGTTCTCAACTACATGATTTGTACATGTAGTATATGCAAAAATACTGTGTAAAAATCAACACACAATCTGACCACTTATTTTGAAAAACTTTACAGACTCTAGTAATGTTTGAGACACATCATTTTTTTAGACAATCCACAGCTCATGTCTCACCCCTTGAATACCTCTGCAAATCATTGTAAATAAATGTATTTTAAAATAATTGTGTGGTGACCAAATGCCGTCTGCTAACAACAAACTAATAGCTAATTTCAACTACACTAACATTGATGAAACGTGTTAAACTCAATTAATTATTAGTTTACACCGATACAAAACTAACGCATGGCAGCTCAATAAAAATCTCAAAAGCATCAAATGAAAATTATATTTTTAGATCTTTAAATGAAGTTTAAATGAAATGTAAAAGTAGTCAACTTGTTGAAGTTTTCATTATATAAATTATGTAGGCGGCTGTAATAAAGTGTAGTAGTTGATGCATGGGTGTATCACGGTATTATGGTCCCCGTATGCCAGTATTTGAGTCTGCTGCATGCATGATACAATTTATTTTGTAAGTTGATGTATTTCCAGTGTACAGAGGTGTACAATTTTCCCTTAATCGAAAGCACTATGTACATATGCTATCTTATGTAATTTATTATACTAACTAGAGCTGGCTCGGGTAGCTCATCGAGTCTTGACCCACCGGGTCAGAGGAGCCCGGGTTTGGCCACCCGACCCTCGAGTCTTCCTTTACAAAGACACGAGTAGGTTTATGGCTAAACGAGAGCAATTGTATATCGCTTTTCAAATGCAATTGAAATAGAGTCGCGCTTAGTCTTAGCGCGCAAGGACCAGGCGAAATAAAACAAGGCGAGTCAAGACTATACTTTTACGTCTGCGACGTTAGTCTTTGGACTAAAGGTTTCACAACACTTTTCGGCAAGAAATAATCAACATGTCGGTGGTCTGGGAGTTCATGAAAAAGCCAGTTACGAAATGGAAAGAAAAAGTTAGTTTCTCCTGAAGCAAAAAAGAGAGAGGCGGAAAGGACAGGGGAGGGTAAATAAAGCCCCGATAGCTCATGATTTCAAGATATTCTGGTATCAGTGATGGAAGTAGGTGAAGTAAGGAAGTGATGAATTTTTGCTTTTCACTATGCTGGGTTATCTATTTCTATATTTGTAAAGTATTTCTCAACTAATCTCTTCTTGTTGATTATAATAGCAGAATTGAAAATAAAATCTGTAATAAAAACATTCTAGCCAAAGTCATGTCATCAATCTATCACCCATTGAATAGCATTGATCCGCCAATGTCTAGCCATAAATTGTAGATTGCATTTATAAACCAAGCAACAAAATATAATGATTGGTGTGATAATGGGTTCTTTTATTTTAGGTTATTGATGTCACAACATTAGGCTGTAATAGAACTATCTCTTAACCTTAAATGAATAAAAATCGCGAGTGCTGACTCGCCGATCTTGGCCCTCATTGCTGACACCGAGTCTGGTCCGACCCTGCATTCCTCGGTCTCGTTCCAGCTCTAATACTAACACATTACATTGTATTTTTTCTTATTTACAACTTGAAATTCTGACATTATCACAAATATTCTTGACATTTGGAAATCCATCTTGGACGGCGTATCATCATGAAATATACTCTGAATCAGATGTACACTTTCAGTTTCTCCCTTTCTCTAATCGAATGAACAGTGTGTTAAAAAAGCTCTTTGTTAGAAATCCTCTTTGTCACTATAGACGTTAGCTTATTATTGCATCAAGCAATTATGGAGCAGACAGTCTGTGCTTTATACTCTATTATAGTGGTCATTTTTGGGGGCAACATTCTTAGGCTATCGAAAGACAAAAAGTCTGGCTATAACATTTGGCGGCAGCACAGTAATCGTGCAGTGGAAATTCAGGCTATGGTATCTAATGGCCACTCACTCCGGTAGACCTCAGTTGTGTCGGGTTAATAGGCTATCATAGCGGAAATAATACTACAGCATGTAGTGAGCTGAGACAAAGAAATTGCTTGTTCGGTGCTGATACACTAAAATATGAAAGTCAGACAAATGTACCAAGCTTTTATATACGTAATGAGATGAAAACTTGCCCGGTTGTATCAAATGAATCAACACCGTATCATTGACCAGCTCCATAGGAACCGATCTATAAAAAGGTAAATTCAACCTAATTGAGTGCCATATGGGATTCCAAGTAATTGACAAGTTTGAGGAACATACCCGATGAGTAGGTTTAGTAGATAAACACCTGCAGTGGTTCTGTACTTTGAGTCCATAACTAAACATGTAGACTTTGTGTTTATCAAGTTAATAATCTTTGTTCATCAACACTTAGCTCAATGTTTCGTATGACAAATCACCGTCGAAAATGGTGATGAATGAAGCGATCGTTATAACAGTTAACAATATAATATATTTAGTAACTAACTACTACCTTAGTATACAAGGAATAAATATTGAACATGTAATGCATATGGGAATATAGAACATGGTATACACAGATATTGTTAAATAGATCTCCTGACCGTGTACACTCTATGTATCAACTGTTAACCTCAGGTCCATATAAAGAATGACTCATTATCTTGCTATGACTCAGCCAAGTCTTTTACGTGAAAAGACGATGACAGACGACTTCAACTAGACTGCCGTCACTTGAACCACCAACTCTAGGTATGCACTCGGTATTATAACTTTCCCTCATCATCTTTTCAGTTGACGCTTTGTGTTTCAGCCGTGTGGATATTGCTGAGGAGGTTTAATCATGCTCCATCCCTTCCACCTGTATTCAACAAGGACAGAAGCTGAATAACAAAGACACACGCTACACGTTTTATGCAATAAAATCTTTCATGATTCCTGCGTTCCCAATAGCGCTGGCATCTCAAGATTTTGATCGTTCCACAAGTACAAACAAAGATTATGTTAACTGGAGACAGACACGCTAACTAATCCCAGGCATTGTACGCCTCTTTTAGTTAAAATACAAACATACTGGACAGTGTCATGATTCTGCTACGCTTTACGTCTCCATCACTAACAGGTGAGCGCGATTTCCTTTTTCTCCCAGCAACTATAAAATGAACACAAATTATAATTGAACTAATATCCACCTCCACATATTAATGAGACAAAGAGATTACTAGACTCTCTCATTAATTCATAATTATACAGAATAATCTTGCTGAAAGCGCAAATAATTCTCCTGTTTATACTGAGGTTTTACAGCCCCAGTTCTCGGTAGTGCTGGCATCTCCAATCTTTTAGGTTTTTCTCACTAGTAAAAATATAGCTTAAAATCAAACGTATACAACAACGCTGTCTAGAGTTGACCCTTGTTTATTCAGACTAATACAGACCTGTCCATGTCCCGATATCAAAAAGCCAAAACATAAAAACTTCAGTACTGTACAGTACCACATTGTATGTAAAACAGCTAATATTGTCTCATGCATACAATAGCAGCAACGATAACAAACAAAAATTACGGTACAACACTCTTTGGAGAGACACAGCCGCATCGGATAATCATCCGTTACAAGATGTTGTCAGGGCATTTGAAAGTGTTGGGAAGGGAGGTCTGAAGAAGCGGGAATCGACTGTCTATCATGGGCGTTATATCATAACTATGATTGTTAAAATACAAACATACCAGAGAGTGTCAAGATTCTGCTGCGCTTTGCTGCACCATCACTAACAGGTGAACACGACTTCCTTTTTCTCCCAGCAACTATGAAATGAACAGAAATTATAAAGGAACTATTATACATAGTAATGAGACAAAGAGATTACTAAACTCTCTCTAAAGACTTAGTAGTTATATAGAATATATTACAGATTGAGGTGCGTCATAATATTTAGTACAATTATATTAATAAAAACAATAAACATTCAGCTACTAACTATAAGATAAAACAACAAAAAATTCCTTCAAGTATAAAAGTAATGAAGATACCGTAAAACCTCTAAATGAACGCCATCTCGATTTGAACGCCACCTTCGATTGGCCGCCACTCTGAGAGAAGGGTTGAAAAATAGACCGCTACTCTCCAATTGAGCGCCACATCCATTTGACACCCACTGACACTGCTTGATCTTTATGAGCCCATAATATCGACTGATCAGTAGAAAAGTGTCCACAAAATCGTACTAATAATGAATCGTTTATATCAATAACAATTAACTCTCTCGTTGTCCAATTCCAAAGCTTTTCATTTTTTTCTTTAAAACTTTGAAATCAACACCATAACTATAATTAATAACGGTCTCAGGCTAGTAGTAGTACTCTGTTTCCTGCGGTCTTACTACTTTGAAGTAGCCTACATATATGAAGTAGCCTACAGAAAAAAAGTTCAGGCCAGAAAATATTGTGGAAGGTATTGGACAACTAAAAGATGTTCATTCTATCGTAAGAAACAATCAAAACGCAGCTTTTCGAGCAAACGATGAAAATATTTTTGTTTTTGAAAACATTAATTTTTGTTTTTGCATGTAATATAAGTATGATTCGTTTATGTCGCTTGTTCATGAATATATATTTGCATCATTTGATAGATTATTATTTTGCAGGCTTATAAATAGACTTATAAATATGCAGACTTATAGCACGTTATTTTATAGCATCCTTGCGGCCATGTTAACACGGCTTACAATGGATCGATGCTCATAACTTCACGTCTATTGCACATAAAAAGCTAGTTTTGGCAGTTAACTCTAGCAAACATATCAGTGAGTGCAATGAGCCTTTACTCAACAATGTTGAATATAGATATAAAATAAAAATGTGTCTTCAAATTTAGAATGAAATAAAAATAGAAAATGCCAACAAATTGCAAAGAAGGACACAGGCTATAATATCATAACAGGGCAATAGCAAGCAATAGATATCAACTAGTAGAAATATTTCTCAGTTTCTCGATGCATGCTATTCAGAGATCTTTGTCAAGTTAAAGGTAAGTTAGCAGATTTACTGCATCCAAATGGCTTAATATCGCTCGACTGGAAAAAGAGAGCAAAGTATAGGCGACATTCACTTTGCCCGTAATAGGGCTTAAAATTATCTTCCAAAATTTCTGACGAGCCATTTGAAAAGTAGACCGCGAGCCTATGTTTGAACGCCGCTGCTAATTGACCGCCATTATAGAAGAAAGGTTAAAAAATAATGCGCCATGGCGTTCAATTAGAAGTTTTACGGTAATAATAAAATACATTTTACTAAGACTAAAGATTGGAAAAGAGGGTACAACAACAAATACTTGAACTTTATACAGTTTGGACGCGGGATATCAATTGAGAATATAGTATATTTATTAGAACTAAGTAAATGGATTGGTTATGTAGTAGAGAAAAACACAGGTAAGAGATACTGTAACTCTAGTAACCCTCTCAGTAGATAACTGTAATCTTACCGTCTGCTCTTGTAACAGTGCTTGGTTCGAAATCAGTTGGTACGGAAGTAGTGAGAGAAGCCTCGGGTACATCATAGACTAACTCCGAAGAATCACCACCATCATCAATGATCTCTTCATGATCATATGTGGACCCGTCATTCATGTCTACACCGATTATATCGTTACGAGATGTCCAAAATTGAGCATCACCCTCGAGTTCTAACACAATAACGGATGCATCTTCAGGGACTAAAAAAGAGAAATATTCGGGAATTTTTACAAAGAACATGTGTTGCGCCACACCAATCAGGAGTATGTGTTGCGCTCAAATAATCACAGAGATAGAGAGAGCGCATTACATTCAACCAATCACGAGCAGTAAGCGCGGTGCTTAGACAATCAAAACTAAAATGAGCCCTATGTGAAAATAACATTAAACAAATAGTTAGCTGCTCAATATAAAATAACAACTAACTGAAACCCACAAAACAAAACAATGAAAAACACTGCAACACACACCAGGGGGCATGCGATCCTCAGAGGATGAATGAGTGATGGTGAGACCAGAATCAGAGAAAATCGATGAGCTGTCAGAATGAGGATTATAGAAGGAAAGGATTGAACCACTAGACTCATTGTCAGAAACACGAGGAAAGCGTCTCCGTAGTTTCCTTCGACGAAAGACTGGAAGTGTCCTGGTCACGACTCTACACAAATACACACCTTTTGAGAATACGAACACTGCCTGGATAGTTTTAATTTTGTACGCATGAAACAAAGAGGAAGGAAATGAAAGGAATGAAACTGAAAGTTTTCCTTCCACAATGAAAGTAACACGTTTGAAGAGTTCTAATGCCATTGTTTCTAACAGTAAATATTCTATATCAATATACAAAATGGTGGAGTTGTCTCCCACCAGTCCTCAATTGTGATTGTTAATATGATTATCTGTAAACCAGCTTTTACATATATGACAGTTTCGAGTTACAATAATTACAATATTGTATATTAATGCCATAAAAATTTGCTTGATATTTTTAAATATCTCTTGATGAAAATTTAGTTGAATCACTGCTCATACTTCATGTATGTTTATATACTTTCAGATTGAAATATCGGTGAGCTATCAAAGCGCGTCTAACATACCTAGATCTAATCAGCACCGTCAGAGCCAGCCACTGTTTCCTAGACATGTCACTAATGGTCCTATGTACGTGTTGATTGAATTTGTTTCTGGCCTTTCTTTCAACCAACCTATCCAGTACCAGTCTTGTTGTGATGTTCATTAGACGAATAAAGCCCCTATCGGATATCTTAGCCTTCCTACATCTTAAAGCAGCCTGTAACACAAAAATATATCAAGAACTGAAATTAATTCAATTGCTATACAAGAGAGAGTCAAATCTGTTCGAAGACTGTTTAGAGAGATCTGGAAGAGAGATATTACACACGATCCCATATGTACAAAACAGAAAACTACAAAAACTATCTTCGTGACAGCACATCAGTGAGGCTTGATGGACAAAAATTCCATTTTATTGCAAATTAAGAATTGTATTGGCTTATGTGTTTTGGTTGGTATTTCTATTGGTAAAAGTGAGGCGCACACTTCTAGTACTGAATGGATGTACTAATGATAGTACTATAACAGATTCATATCAATTTTCTTACACATAAGCCTTTAATTCGGAGAAACTTAGCCATTCAAGAAATGAGAAAGATGGGCCAGCACTCTTGTAACCAGCGCTAGTAATTCTACCAAATCTTGTCTAGTCGTTTGGTTTTCCAGTTCACAAGATATTAAAATAATTTGAACTATAGCCACCGTTGTAACCACATATTATTAACATAAAATACAACTAATAGCGGAGTAACCATATTATTATAACATGAAGGATTATCCTTATAAAAACCTATAATAATCAATTATATGAATTACAGAACGAAGACATACGATCCAAAGAGTAACGAGTAACACAGACATACCTTTATGAACCTCTGACTGGCCATCATGTTCGTCACCAACACATCAATTTGGTAGTTAGAGAGTTTAGAGAAGTTCTTCGATCTAACCAAATGTTCATACTCTTGCCCAAAAGTACCCATTCTAATGGCATCTTTCTGTAAGTGTAAAAACCACAAATTAGTTTACATAAAATCCTCACTGTTGAAGGGAATACAGTGCTGTTATAAAACTAGTACAGATCATATTCTATTCCAACTTACAAAATGTAAAACGTATAGCACAAACTTGAGCTGATATCAAGAAATCATTTTGTCAGTTAGATTGTGATATAATAAAAGTTTTGACAATGCATTTTTTATGAGATAATTATAAATTACGTGATGATGTATATCACAGGTGTCCTTTAGCGGGGATATTGCCAAAGCCGAGACCGGGCCGTAGTCTACACACACAAAAAAACAACAAAGGTCCACGTAGTTCTGAGCAAAAACAAAAGTATCCATCCAAATATCTCACCAATCCGATGAGCAGCACACACAAAAACTAAACCAATCGACAGCGCCACCCATCATGTCAAAATATTCCAAGTTTCAAGTCATGTCTTGCACAACTCACCTTATGGTTTGTCAAAACTTGTCCCAAAGTCCTTATTAATTTGAGACTGTCTAATATCCGTTTTAGAAATGGTCGCCGCTAGCCTAACCTAACGTTCTGATTCAACATCTTAGTAACTATCGGGGCATTGCTGAGTTCTCCCGATCTTTTTGAGTCCCTCTTAAGTTTTGTTTACAATAGCGTTAACCCAATTTTGATTGGTTCTTGCATGCTTAAGAAAGATTCAAAAAGATCAGGAGCACTCAGCAATGCCCCGATAGTTACTAAGATGTTGAATCAGAACGTTAGGCTAGGCTAGTGGCAACCATTTCTAAAACGGATATTGGACAGTCTCAAATTAATAGGGACTTTGGGACAAGTTTTGACAAACCATAAGGTGAGTTGTGCAAGACATGACTTGAAACTTGGAATATTTTGACATGATGGGTGGCTCAGTCGATTGGTTTAATTTTTGTGTGTGCTGCTCATCGGATTGGTGAGATATTTGGATGGATACTTTTGTTTTTGCTCAGAACTACGTGGACCTTTGTTGTTTTTTTGTGTGTGTAGACTACGGCCCGGTCTCGGCTTCGGCAATATCCCCGCTAAAGGACACCTGTGATGTATATAGACTTACAAAATGAGTGCAGTGCTTTCACTTTATAACAAAAAACCTGACCATAAATTGAAAAGTGAAATCGTTCGAATGTACTCTCCGACTTAAAAGGAAGTACACTTTACTGTTTCAGTCACACAACTGTGGGTGGGATATGTAGGGTTACTGCATATAAATGAACATACTATGACCGCTCGAACTTCTCGAGGAATAACAGACTCCATGAGCAGTTGAGACACAGAGTTCATTCTTATAGAACCATCTGCAGCACATGTCTCACTCTTCGAGTACTTCTGTAAAAATAAGTTTATATAAATATTGAATATTCAGTGCAAATCGATTAGACCAAATTATAGACTATGTAATCTTATCAAGTTTAAACAGCATGATTATGTCTTAAGGTTGTTGCATGTTTTGTTTTTATAACTTTTTTCCATCGTTTTAGAGATAATTCGTTTCTACATTTAAAAACTTGAACTGTATCAATTCTGTTTGATCGCATAAGGAGAATATCCTAAATTTATTGTTGAATGAGTTATTTAATTTTTTCACTAAACCTGAAATTCTATATATTTATTTGTCATCGCATTGTTATAATAGCCAAATATTGATAGTGCATTAGGTTTAATGAGCAAGCTTCTTTAAATGGTCTGTATAGCGATGAGAATAACTTGAAACATGTTTGAAGTTAGAGCTTAACAAATAGCGCAGTGCAAAGAGATTTTCAGCTGCACCTCAATGGGAAATATGTTACTGACAGCTAACCCGCTTTATTAATAAAAACTTGGGACAAAATCATCAAATCTGCGTGGGTAAAAAGTCGTTGGTTTTTGAAAAGTAGGTAACCACTTTTCCGCATCAGATTAAAAGTGTTGAAAAGATGAATAAGCATTACTAGCGTAATCATGGTACTTACTAGAGCTGAGCTACAAGCCGCTCCTCTTAAACTCTGATCACCAAGACTACGAGATTTTCTAGGGACCTGCAAGAAAATGTATGATGAGACTACTACGCTAGACTTCTGGATGTTTATAAAATGAACATTTATAGAAACCAGTTGGGATCGAGATGACGATTGAACACTAGCCAGCAACAAACTGATAGTCAGACAAATAAACACGTTGTCTAAACCTTAGCTACAGATTCAGCCGGCAGTCAAGGCAGTCTTTCAGCACAGCGATCTTATGGCTTGCTTCTTGACTAGTTTGTCAGACAGCAGCTCATCCATCTTCATCATCATGTGATTATTTACATAAAGTTTCAACTCTTTTTGATAGCGAGGCTCAAGTGCGGCCTCACCCAATATTCTGTCACAACAAAAAGATAATATGGTTGTAGATTTTGCGATTAAACCAGGCGTTTGCGCATCAAATAGGTTTCTTTAAATGAAAGTAGTAAACATTCAAAAACAGATAAAAACTCATTTTACACCAATAGCTTATCAAGCGTGCATCAGGGCAGTAAATTTAGTTTTGTTTGGTAGCCCTATTCATCGTGCATCAAAATTCTTTCTAATGAATTGAAAAACTGGGCAGTAACCTCATCAACCACACTTAAAGTAACTAGAATTGATAATCAGCCGCACAAACGGGCAATACTATGTCATCCTTGAAAATAAATCTCTATGATCAAGCTGGCAAATCCGGTTACTAATATTTACTTAGTGGCACAATCATCGAAATCAAGGCCGTGACTAGATTTTGTAAAGAAAAGCTATTCTGTGTGAGCATTTAAAAAATTAAACAGCAAATCAATGTTACTTTTAAACAAAATATGGCGGACTAACTTCTGAAAGGTGCATCTGCTATGCAAAGAAAAAAGTAAATGTAAGCCTACTTTGGCAAAAAATAACGAGATATGCTGCCAAACATTTAAGATTACAAACATATGAAAGAATACAGAACAAAACTTACCAATGGCATGATTAAACTGGTCTCCATGGATAAAAGAATGCGGTATGATAAACGTTTGCTAGCTTTTTAGGAAAACCAAACGAATAGACTGGGTGCAATGGAGAATTTTGACTTATGAAACAGTCGCTCTGCTCAACAATGGCACTATTCAAGACTGGCTTTACCTCCTTTCAAAGAAACGTGGTAAACAATAGTTTTTATAATAATCAAAAGGGGATGCGTTTCGGATTTTACATAAAAATAGTGAAGACAACTCTTACTACAACAACTGTGTTGTTGACTGGGGAGACAACTCTCTAAAATATCACATATTCATTCGTAACAAAGTTTTACATAAATTCGGGTAGACCTATTATGTTCTCAACTACATGATTTGTACATGTAGTATATGCAAAAATACTGTGTAAAAATCAACACACAATCTGACCATTCATTTTGAAAAACTTTACAGACTCTAGTAATGTTTGAGACATCATTTTTTTAGACAATCCACAGCTCATGTCTCACCCCTTGAATACCTCTGCAAATCATTGTAAATAAATGTATTTTAAAATAATTGTGTGGTGACCAAATGCCGTCTGCTAACAACAAACTAATAGCTAATTTCAACTACACTAACATTGATGAAACGTGTTAAACTCAATTAATTATTAGTTTACACCGATACAAAACTAATGTATGGCAGCTGAATAAAAATCTCAAAAGCATCAAATGAAAATTATATCTTTAGATCTTTAAATGAAGTTTAAATGAAATGTAAAAGTAGTCAACTTGTTGAAGTTTTCATTATATAATTTATGTAGGCGGCTGTAATAAAGTGTAGTAGTTGATGCATGGGTGTATCACGGTATTATGGTCCCCGTATGCCAATACTTGAGTCTGCTGCATGCATGATATGATTTATTTTGTAAGTTGCTGTATTTCCAATGTACAGAGGTGTACAATTTTCCCTTAATCAAAAGTACTATGTACATATGCTATCTTATGTAATTTATTATACCAACTAGAGCTGGCTCGGGTAGCTCGTCCAGTCTTGACCCACCGGGTCAGAGTAGCCTGGGTTAGGCCACCCGACCCTCGAGTCTTCCTTTACAAAGACAAGAGTAGGTTTATGGCTAAACGAGAGCAATTGTATATCGCTTTTCAAATGCAATTGAAATAGAGTCGCGCTTAGTCTTAGCACGCAAGGACCAGGCGAAATAAAACAAGGTGAGTCAAGACTATATTTTTACGTCTGCGACGTTAGTCTTTGGACTAAAGGTTTCACAACACTTTTCGGCAAGAAATAATCAACATGTCAGTGGTCTGGGAGTTCATGAAGAATCCAGTTACGAAATGGAAAGAAAAAGTTAGTTTCTCCTGAAGCAAAAAAGATGGAGGCGGAAAGGATAGGGGAGAGTAACTAAAGCCCCGATAGCTCATGATTTCAAGATATTCTGGTATCAGTGATGGAAGTAGGTGAAGTAGGGAAGTGATGAATTTTTGCTTTTCACTATGCTGGGTTATCTATTTCTATATTTGTAAAGTATTTCTCAACTAATCTCTTCTTGTTGATTATAATAGCAGAATTGAAAATAAAATCTGTAATAAAAAAATTCTAGCCAAAGTCACGTCATTAATCTATCACCCATTGAATAGCATTGATCAACCAATGTCTAGCCATAAATTGTAGATTGCATCTATAAACCAAGCCACAAAATATAATGATTGGCGTGATAATGGGTTCTTTTATCATAGGTTATTGATGTCACAACATTAGGCTGTAATAGAACTATCTCTTAACCTTAAATGAATAAAAAATCGTGCTGACCCGACTCGATGTTGGCCTTCATTGCTGAGCCTGAGTCTGGTCCGACCCTGCATTCCTCGGTCTCGTTCCAGCTCTAATACTAACACATTACATTGTATTTTTTATTATTTGCAACTTGAAATTTTGACATTATCACAAATATACTTGACATTTGGAAATCCATCTTTGACGGCGTATCATCATGAAATATACTCTGAATCAGATGTACACTTTCAGTTTTTCCCTTTCTCTAACTGAATGAACAGTGTGTTAAAAAAGCTCTTTGTTAGGAAACATCTTTGTCACTATTATAGACGTTAGCTTATTATTGCATCAAACAATTACGGAGCAGACAGTCTGTGCTTTATACTCTATTATAGTGGTTATTTTTGGGGGCAACATTCTTAGGCTATCGTAAAACAAAAAGTCTGGCTATAACATTTGGCGGCAGCACAGTAATCGTGCAGTGGAAATTCAGGCTATGGTATCTAATGGCCACTCACTCCGGTAGACCTCAGTTGTGTCGGGTTAATAGGCTATCATAGCGGAAATAATACTACAGTATGTAGTGAGCTGAGACAAAGAAATTGCTTGTTCGGTGTTGATACACTAAAGTATATAGGTCAGACAAATGTACCGAGCTTTTATATACATAATGAGATGGACACTTGCCTGGTTGTATCAAATGTATCGAAACCGTATCATTGATCAGCGACATAGGAACTGATCAATAAAAAGTTAAATTCAACCTAACTGAGTGCCATATGGGATTCCAAGTAATTGACAAGTCTGAGGAACTTACTGGATCAGTAGGTTTTGTAGATAAACACCTGCAGTGGTTCCGTATTTTGAGTTCATAACTGAACATGTAGCCTTTGTGTTTATCAAGTTAATATTCTTTGTTCATCAACACTTAGCTCAATATTTCATATGACAATTCACTGTCGAAAATGGTGATGAAGAATGAAGCGATTGTTATAACATTTAACAATATAATATATTTAGTAACTAACTACTACCTTAGTATACAAGGAATAAATATTGAACATGTAATGCATATGGGAATATAGAACATGGTACACACATATGTTGTTAAATAGATCGTCTGACCGTGTACACTCTATGTATCAACTGTTAACCTCAGGTCCATATAAAAAATGACTCATTATCTTGCTATGACTCAGCCATGTCTTTTACGTGAAAAGGAGATGACAGACGACTTCAACTAGACTGCCGTCACTTGAACCACCAACTCTAGGTATGCACTCGATATTATAACTTTCCCTCATCATCTTTTCAGTTGACGCTTTTTGTTTCAGCCGTGTGGATATTGCTGAGGAGGTTTAATCATGATCCATCCCTTCCACCTGTATTCAACAAGGACAGAAGCTGAATAACAAAGACACACGCTACACGTTTTATGCAATAAAATCTTTCATGATTCCTGCGTTCCCAATAGCGCTGGCATCTCAAGATTTTGATAGTTCCACAAGTACAAACAAAGATTATGTTAACTGGAGACAGACACGCTAACTAATCCCAGGCATTGTACGCCTCTTTTAGTTAAAATACAAACATACTGGACAGTGTCATGATTCTGCTACGCTTTACGTCTCCATCACTAACAGGTGAGCACGATTTCCTTTTTCTCCCAGCAACTATAAAATGAACACAAATTATAATTGAACTAATATCCACCTCCACATATTAATGAGACAAAGAGATTACTAGATGCTCTCATGAATTCATAATTATACAGAATAATCTTGCTGAAAGCGCAAATAATTCTCCTGTTTATACTGAGGTTTTACAGCCCAAGTTCCCGGTAGTGCTGGCATCTCCAATCTTTTAGGTTTTTTTCAATAGTAAAAATATAGCTTAAAATCAACCGTATACAACAACGCTGTCTAGAGTTGACCCTTGTTTAATCAGACTAATACAGACCTGTCCATGTCCCGATATCAAAAAGCCAAAACATAAAAACTTCAGTACTGTACAGTACCACATTGTATGTTAAACAGCCCATATATTGTCTCATGCATATACACCTAGGCTACAATATGCATATACAGAATACATGAGAGAGTAAAATATGGCTACACCAGCAATAAGTTACAACAATTATAATATCAATCATTTGGCAGGTGCAGCAACATGTATGTTGTCTATACTTTGCTATCTCCCATAGGCAGAATGACATTGATGCTGGGGGGCAAGCATTTCTTTAAACAGGTTTCCACATACGTAAAAGTAGCAGACCGTGTTAAACAAGGGTTTACCAATATTTTACTCTGAGTAAAATAAATTCAACTGATAGAATTACTACTTATTTCGATCTTAGGCTTTAAGAAAAAACGAAAAACTTTGGAGCTGTAAAACAGACTACGATACGCCATAGCAATGCCGGCTCCTTATGCTAGTACAGTAGACGCTACTATAACGGAAAATCCAAATGACGTAAAAATTTGCATAAAGTTTTTGCTTTGTACCATGTAAAAAATTCTCTAGAATATAAAGTGTCAAGTCGGTGCAAGCTCTCAAATTGGATTTGGACACCTTTAACCGACTGAAAAATAGGTGCCGGTAGAACATGAGTTCTATTTATTTTGTGGATATTGCTATCATCAAGTCACTATTAATACCATTGTGTGGAGAATGTTTGACTGATCACTTTTTATTCCGGGTACTTAAAGATGAAACAAGCCGTTTTATAAGTTATGATCAAAAATAGTGAGCTTAAAACATATCAAAATTTTTTTCGGAATCAATTCGCAAAGAGTGGTGGAACACTGAAAATAAAATTGCCCTGCCCTGAAGGTTTAATAGCAGCAGCAACAACAAACAAAAATTACAGTACAACACTTTTTGGAGAGCCACAGCCGCATCGGATAATCATCCGTTACAAGATGTTGTCAGGGCATTTGAAAGTATTGGGAAGGGAGGTCTGAAGAAGCGGGGATCAACTGTCTATCATGGGCGTTATATCATAACTCTGATTGTTAAAATACAAACATACCAGAGAGTGTCAAGATTCTGCTGCGCTTTGCTGCACCATCACTAACAGGAGAACACGACTTCCTTTTTCTCCCAGCAACTATGAAATGAACAGAAATTATAAAGGAACTATTATACATAGTAATGAGACAAAGAGATTACTAGACTTTCTCTCAAGACTTAGTAGTTATATAGAATATATTACAGATTGAGGTGCGTCATAATGTTTAGTACAATTATATTAATAAAAACAATAAACATATTCAGCTACTAACTATAAGATAAAACAACAAGAAATGCCTTCAAGTATAAAAGTAATGAAGATACCGTAAAACCTCTAAATGAACGCCACCTCGTATTGAACGCCACCTTCGATTGGCCGCCACTCTGAGAGAAGGGTTGAAAAATAGACCGCTACTCTCCAATTGAGCGCCACCTTTGTTTGACACCCACTGACACTACTTGATCTTTACGAGCCCATAATACCAACTGACCAATAGAAAAGTGTCAACAAAATCGTATTATTAATTAATCGTTTATATCAATAACAATTAATTCTTTCGTTGTCCAATTCAAAAGCTTTTCATTTTTTTCCGTTAAAACTTTGAAATCAACACCATAACTATAATTAAGAACGGTCTCAGGCTAGTAGTAGTACTCTGTTCCCCGCGGTCTTTCTACTTCAAAGTAGCCTACATATATAACAAGCGGCTTAAATCTACGATGGTAAATGAACTTTCAAAACAAAGCTATAAAAATAATTACTGTCTCACGCGAATAATCGTTCCTTGTTTAATGCTGTCCTGATAGTTCGAAGTACTTGTACATATAGAAAAAACGGTTTAAATTTACGATGGTAGATGGAAGTTTGAAAACAATGCCATAGAAATAACTACTAACTGTCTCAGGCTAATAGTAGTTCCTTGTTCAACGTGATCCTAATACTTCGAAGACATGCGTATCAAAACCGGTACACAAGTTTTGAACCAAAGGTTACGTTTGCCGAGCATACTTTTATTGTGCTAAATGCAGCGCGTAAAAGTTTTGCTCGGCCACAAAATTGTTTGATCGCTAATATCGACTAGTTTAGCAGTGCAGAAAAAAGATTCAGGCCAGAAAATATTGTGGAAGGTATTGGACAACTAGATCTTCGTTCTATCGTAAGAAACAATCAAAACGCAGCTTTTCGAGCAAACGATGAAAATATTTTTGTTTTTGAAAACATTAATTTTTGTTTTTGCATGTAATATAAGTATGATTCGTTTATGTCGCTTGTTCATGAATATATATTTGCATCATTTGATAGATTATTATTTTGCAGGCTTATAAATAGACTTATAAATATGCAGACTTATAGCACGTTATTTTATAGCATCCTTGCGGCCATGTTAACACGGCTTACAATGGATCGATGCTCATAACTTCACGTCTATTGCACATAAAAAGCTAGTTTTGGCAGTTAACTCTAGCAAACATATCAGTGAGTGCAATGAGCCTTTACTCAACAATGTTGAATATAGATATAAAATAAAAATGTGTCTTCAAATTTAGAATGAAATAAAAATAGAAAATGCCAACAAATTGCAAAGAAGGACACAGGCTATAATATCATAACAGGACAATCGCAAGCAATAGATATCAACTAGTAGAAATAATTCTCAGTTTCTCGATGCATGCTATTCAGAGATCTTTGTCAAGTTAACGGTAAGTTAGCAGATTTATTGCATCCAAATGGTTCAATATCGCTCGACCGGAAAAAGAGAGCAAAATATTATAAAGCGACATTCACTTCGCCCGTAATAGGGCTTAAAATTATCTTCCAAAATTTCTGACGAGCCATTTGAAAAGTAGACCGCGAGCCTATGTTTGAACGCCGCTGCCGATTGACCGCCACTATAGAAGGTTAAAAAAAAATGCGCCATGGCTTTCAATTAGAAGTTTCACGGTAACAATAAAATACATTTTACTAAGACTAAAGATTGGAAAAGAGGATACTACAACAAATACTTAAACTTTACACAGTTTGGATGCATCTTCAGGGACTAAAAACGAGAAATATTCGGGAATTTTTACAAAGAACATGTGTTGCGCCACACCAATCAGGAGTATGTGTTGCGCCACATCAATCAGGAGTATGTGTTGCGCTCAAATAATCACAGAGAGAGCGCATTACATTCAACCAATCACAAGCAGTGCGCGCGGTGCTTAGACAATCAAAATTAAAATGAGCCCTATGTGAAAATAACATTAAACAAATAGTTAGCTGCTCAATACAAAATAACAACTAACTGAAACCCACAAAACAATGAAAAACGCTGCAACACACACCAGGGGGCATGCGATCCTCAGAGGATGAACGAGTGATGGTGAGACCAGAATCAGAGAAAATCGATGAGCTGTCAGAATGAGGATTATAGAAGGAAAGGATTGAACCACTAGACTCATTGTCAGTAACACGAGGAAAGCCTCTCCGTAGTTTCCTTCGACGAAAGACTGGAAGTGTCCTGGTCACGACTCTACACAAATACACACCTTTTGAGAATACGAACACTGGCTGGATAGTTTTAATTTTGTACGCATGAAACAAAGAGAACTTCGTATTAAATTTTAACTTGTATGTCTTCTTTTCTACCACATGAAAGGAATGAAACTGAAAGTTTTCCTTCCGCAATGAAAGTACAAGGTTTGAAAAGTTCTAATGCCATTGTTTCTAACAGTAAATACTCTATATAAATATACAAAATGGTGGAGTTGTTTTTCACCAGTCCTCAATTGTGATTGTTAATACGATTATATGTAAACCAGCTTTTACATATATGACAGTTTTGAGTTACAATAATTACAATATTGTATATTAATGCCATAAAAATTTGCTTGATATCTATAAATATCTCAGGGTGAAAATTTAGTTGAATCACTGCTCATACTTCATGTATGTTTATATACTTTCAGATTGAAATATCAGTGAGCTATCAAAGCGCGTCTAACATACCTGGATCTAATCAGCACCGTCAGAGCCAGCCACTGTTTCCTAGACATGTCACTAATGGTCCTATGTACGTGTTGATTGAATTTGTTTCTGGCCTTTCTTTCAACCAACCTATCCAGTACCAGTCTTGTTGTGATGTTCATTAGACGAATAAAGCCCCTATCGGATATCTTAGCCCTCCTACATCTTAAAGCAGCCTGCAACACAAAAAATATATCAAGAACTGAAATTAATTCAATTGCTATACAAGAGAAAGTCAAATCTGTTCGAAGATTGTTTAGAGAGATCTGGAAGAGAGATATTACACACTATCCCATACGTACAAAACAGAAAACTATAAAAACTATCTTCGTGACAGCACATCAGTGAGACTTGATGGACAAAAATTCCATTTTATTGCAAATTAAAAATTGTATTGGCTTATGTGTTTCGGTTGGTATTTCTATTGGTAAAAGTGAGGTGCACACTTCTAGTACTGAATGGATGTACTAATGATAGTACTATAACAGATTCATATCAATTTTCTTACACATAAACCTTTAATTCGGAGAAACTTAGCCATTCAAGAAATGAGAAAGATGGGCCAGCACTCTTGTAACCAGCGCTAGTAATTCTACCAAATCTTGTCTAGTCGTTTGGTTTTTCAGTTAACAAGATATTAAAATAACTTGAACTATAGCCACCGTTGTAACCACATATTATTAACATAAAATACAACTAATAGCGGAGTAACCATATTATTATAACATGAAGGGTTATCCTTATAAAAACCTCTAATAATCAATTATATGAATTACAGAACGAAGACATACGATCCAAAGAGTAACAAGTAACACAGATATACCTTTATGAACCTCTGACTGGCCATCATGTTCGTCACCAACACATCAATTTGGTAGTTAGAGAATTTAGAGAAGTTCTTGGATCTAACCAAATGTTCATACTCTTGCCCAAGAGTACCCATTCTAATGGCATCTTTCTGTAAGTGTAAAAACCACAAATTAGTTTACATAAAATCCTCACTGTTGAAGGGAATACAGTGCTGTTATAAAACTAGTACAGAACATATTCTATTCCAACTTACAAAATGTAAAATGTATAGCACAGACTGGAGCTGATATCAAGAAATCATTTTGTCAGTTATTTTGTGATATAATAAAAGTTTTGACAATGCATTTTTATGAGATAATTATAAATTACGTGATGATGTATATAGACTTACAAAATGAGTGCAGTGCTTTCACTTTATAACAAAAAACCTGACCATAAATTGAAATGTGAAATCGTTCAAATGTACTCTCTGACTTAAAAGGAAGTACACTTTACTGTTTCAGTCACACAACTGTGTATGGAATATGTAAGGTTACTGTGTATAAGTAAACATACTATGACCGCTCGAACTTCTCGAGGAATAACAGACTCCATGAGCAGTTGAGACACAGAGTTCATTCTTATAGAACCATCTGCAGCACATGTCTCACTCTTCGAGTACTTCTGTAAAAATAAGTTTATATAAATATACATTGAATATTCAGTGCAAAGAGATTTTCAGCTGCACCTCAATGGGAAATATGTTACTGACAGCTAACCCGCTTTATTAATAAAAACTTGGGACAAAATCATCAAATCTGTGTGGGTAAAAAGTCGTTGGTTTTTGAAAAGTAGGTAACCACTTTTCCGCATCAGATTAAAAGTGTTGAAAAGATGAATAAGCATTACTAGCGTAATCGTGGTACTTACTAGAGCTGAGCTACAAGCCGCTCCTCTTAAACTCTGATCACCAAGACTACGAGATTTTCTAGGGACCTGCAAGAAAATGTATGATGAGACTACTACGCTAGACTTCTGGATGTTTATAAAATGAACATTTATAGAAACCAGTTGGGATCGAGATGACGATTGAACACTAGCCAGCAACAAACTGATAGTCAGACAAATAAACACGTTGTCTAAACCTTAGCTAAAGATTCAGCCGGCAGTCAAGGCAGTCTTTCAGCACAGCGATCTTATGGCTTGCTTCTTGACTAGTTTGCCAGACAGCAGCTCATCCATCTTCATCATCATGTGATTATTTACATAAAGGTTCAACTCTTTTTGATAGCGAGGCTCAAGTGCGGCCTCATCCAATATTCTGTCACAACAAAAAGATAATATGGTTGTAGATTTTGCGATTAAACCAGGCGTTAGCGCATCAAAAAGGTTTCTTTAAATGAAAGTAGTAAACATTCAAAAACAGATAAAAACTCATTTTACACCAATAGCTTATCAAGGGCAGTAAATTTAGTTTTGTTTGGTAGCCCTGTTCTTTGTGCATCAAAAGTCTTTCTAATGAATTGAAAAACTGGAAAGTAACCTCATCAACCACATTTAAAGTAACAAGAATTGATAATCAGCCGCACAAACGGGCTATACTATGTCATCCTTGAAAATAATGTAAATCTCTATGATCAAGCTGACAAATCCAGTTACTATTATTTACCTAGTGGCACAATCATCGAAATCAAGGCCTTGACTATATTTTGTAAAAAGCTATTCTGTGTGAGCATTTAAAAAATAAAACACCAAATCAATGTTACTTTTAAACAAAATATGGCGGTCTAACTTCTGGAAGGTGCATCTGCTATGCAAAGAAAAAAGTAAATGTAAGCCTACTTTGGCAAAAAATAACGAGATATGCTGCCAAACATTTAAGATTACAAACATATGAAAGAATACAGAACAGAACTTACCAATGGCATGATTAAACTGGTCTCTATGGATAAAAGAATGCGGTATGATAAATGTTTGCTAGCTTTTAAAGAAAACCAAACGAATAGACTGGGTGCAATTGAGAATATTGACTCATGAAACAGTCGCTCTGCTCAACATTAGCACTATTCAAGACTGGCTTTACCTCCTTTGAAAGAAACGTTGTAAACAATAGTTTTTATAATAATCAAAGGGGATGCGTTTCGGATTTTCCATAAAAATGGAAAAGACATCTCTTACTACAACAGCTGTGTTGTTGACTGGGGAGACAACTCTTTGAAACATCACATATTCATTCGTAACAAAGTTTTACATAGATTGAGGTAGACCTATTATATTCTCAACTACATGATTTGTTCATGTAGTATATATATGCAAAAATACTGTGTAAAAATCAACACACAATCTGACCACTCATTTTGAAAAACTTTACAGACTCTATTAATGTTTGAAACACATCATTTTTTTAGACAATCCACAGCACATGTCTCACCCTTTGAATACCTCTGCAAATCATTGTAAAAAATGTATTTTAAAATAATTGTGTGGTGACTAAATGCCGTCTGCTAACAACAAACTAATAGCTAATTTCAACTACACTAACATTGATGAAACGTGTTAAACTCAATTAATTATTAGTTTACACCGATACAAAACTAATGTATGGCAGCTAAATAAAATTCTCAAAAGCATTAAATGAAAATTATATCTTTAGAGATCTTCAAATGAAGTCAGACAGCTACTTAATTGATGCATTTCAAAAATATTTTACAGGGTTTAAAGTCGATTTCAGTAGTTTTAGCAGTGCGAGACTTAATGCCTGTAAGACTTAATGCAACTTTCTTAATTCTGAGATTTTCATAAAATCTTTTTTATAATTATTAAATACCACAAACTTGGTCATACTGCTGATTGAAATTGAGAACCTTTCAGTCAGACAGCAATTCTTATTTTGTTTACTTTTAGGTATTTCATATCTAGTGGTCTTTGTTATTAAGAGAGCAGCTGTATCAGCTGTATCTGCTGTATCCTAATTGTCAAGACCTCTTGACATATGAACATCAACTTGAGGTTAACTATTTAGAAGGGCAACCAGTGGTAATAGATATGATGCGTTACTGTAGAGTGAATTTTTTAATGAAGCACATTTTTGGCTGTTAAAGTTGAAACACCTCTAGCACTATCACAGTGTTGTTCGTTGTTTGACAGTGCATTTATAAATGCTCAGATTCTGCTTGCGGCAAACAAAGTATACATCCTTAAGGAAATTATAAACAAAAAAAACCATAATTGCAGACTGTGTTATGTTGCTATAGCAAGGAATCAACAGTCAGCCATATTTAAACTAATAAGTTTATCTGCTGATTTTAGTTAGAAATTTAAAAGTAGAATGAAGTTAAGATTAATCAACTGATAGAGTGGTTGTGAATTTAAAAATAGTCAACTTGTTGAAGTTTTCATTATATAAATTATGTAGTTAATTAGGTGTAGTAGTTGATGCATGGGTGTATCACGGTATTATGGTCCCCGTATGTCAATACTTGAGTCTGCTGCATGCATGATACGATTTATTTTGTAAGTTGCTGTATTTCCAATGTACAGAGGTGTACAATTGTACAAGGACCAGGCGAAATAAAACGAGGTGAATCAAGACGATAGTTTTATGTCTACGACAATAGTCTTTGGACTATAGGTTTCACAACGTTTTTGGCAAGAAGTAATCAACATGTCGGTGGTCTGGGAGTTCATGAAAAAGCCAGTTACAAAAAGGAAAGACCGAGTTAGTTTCCCCTGAAGCGGAAAAGAGAGAGGGGAAAGGACAGGGGAGGGGTAAATAAAGCCCTGATGGCTCATGATTTCAAAATATTCTGGTATCATCTACCATTGTTTTTAATTTGAGTTTCTTTCACTAATACCAGAAGTTATAGGGAAGTGATGGATTTTTGCTTTCCACTATGCTGGGTTATCTATTTCTATATTTGCAAAGTATTTCCCAACTAATTTCTTCTTGTTGATTATAATAGCAGAGTTGAAAATAAAATCTGGAGTAAAAACATTCTAGCCAAAGTCATGCCATTAATCTATTACCCATTGAATAGCACTGATCCACCAATGTCTAGCCATAAATTGTAGATTGCATCTATAAACCAAGCCACAAAATATAATGATTGGTGTGATAATGGGTTCTTTTATCTTAGGTTATTGATGTCACAACATTAGGCTGTAATAGAACTATCTCTTAACCTTAAATGAATAAAAATCGCGAGTGCTGACTCGCCGATGTTGGCCCTCATTGCGGACACCGAGTCTGGTCCGACCCTGCATTCCTCGGTCTCGTTCCAGCTCTAATACTAACACATTACATTGTATTTTTATTATTTGCAACTTGAAATTTTGACATTATCACAAATATACTTAACATTTGGAAATCCATCTTGGACGGCGTATCATCATGAAATATACTCTGAATCGGATGTACACTTTCAGTTTCTCCCTTTCTCTAACTGAATGAACAGTGTGTTAAAAAAGCTCTTTGTTAGGAAACATCTTTGTCACCATAGACGTTAGCTTATTATTGCATCAAGCAATTATGGAGCAGACAGTCTGTGCTTTATACTCCATTATAGTGGTCATTTTTGGGGGCAAGATTCTTAGGCTATCGAAAGACAAAGTCTGGCTATAACATTTGGTAACAACTCAGTAATCATGCAGCGGAAATTCAGGCTATGGTATCTAATGGCAATTCACTCTGGTAGACCTCAGTTGTGTCAGGTTAATAGGCTATCATAGCACAAATAGTCCTACAGTATGTAGTGAGCTGAGACAAAGAAAGTGCTTGTTCGGTGCTGATACACTAAAGTATGTAGGTCAGACAAATGTACAAAACTTTTATATACATAATAAGATGAACACTTGCCCGGTTGTATCAAATGAATCAACACCGTATCGTTGATCAGCTCCATAGGACCAGATTTATAAAAAGGTAAATTCAACCTAACTGAGTGCTATATGGGATTCCAAGTAATTGACAAGTTTGAGGAACTTACTGGATCAGTAGGTTTTGTAGATAAACACATGCAACAGTTCTGTACTTTGAGTTCATAACTGAACATGTAACCTTTGTGTTTATCAAGTTAATAATCTTTGTTCATCAACACTAAGCTCAATATTTCGTATGACAAATCACTGTCGAAAATGGTGAAGAATGAAGCGATTGTTATAACAGTTAACAATATAATATATTTAGTAACTAACTACTACCTTATTATACAAGGAATAAATATTGAACATGTAATACATATGGGAATATAGAACATGGTACACACAGATATTGTTAAATAGATCTCCTGACCGTGTACACTCTATGTATCAACTGTTAACCTCAAGTCCATATAAAGAATGACTCATTATCTTGCTATGACTCAGCCATGTCTTTTACGTGAAAAGGAGATGACAGACGACTTCAACTAGACTGCCGTCACTTGAACCACCAACTCTAGGTATGCACTCGATATTATAACTTTCCCTCATCATCTTTTCAGTTGACGCTTTGTGTTTCAGCCGTGTGAATATTGCTGAGGAGGTTTAATCATGCTCCATCCGTTCCACCTGTATTCAACAAGGACAGAAGGTGAATAACAAAGACACACGCTACACGTTTTACGCAATAAAATGTTTCATGATTCCTGAGTTCCCAATAGCGCTGGCATCTCAAGATTTGGATCGTTCCACAAGTACAAACAAAGCACGTTTTATGCAATAAAATGTTTCATGATTCCTGCGTTCCCAATAGCGCTGGCATCTCAAGATTTTGATAGTTCCACAAGTACAAACAAAGATTATGTTAACTGGAGACAGACACGCTAACTAATCCCAGGCATTGTACACCTCTTTTAGTTAAAATACAAACATACTGGACAGTGTCATGATTCTGCTATGCTTTACGTCTCCATCACTAACAGGTGAGCACGATTTCCTTTTTCTCCCAGCAACTATAAGATGAACACAAATTATAATTGAACTAATATCCACCTCCACATATTAATGAGACAAAGAGATTACTAGATGCTCTCATTAATTCATAATTATACAGAATAATCTTGCTGAAAGCGCAAATAATTCTCCTGTTTATACTGAGGTTTTACAGCCCAAGTTCCCGGTAGTGCTGGCATCTCCAATCTTTTAGGATTTTTTCAATAGTAAAAATATAGCTTAAAATCAACCGTATACAACAACGCTGTCTAGAGTTGACCCTTGTTTATTCAGACTAATACAGACCTGTCCATGTCCCGATATCAAAAAGCCAAAACATAAAAACTTCAGTACTGTACAGTACCACATTGTATAAAAAACAGCCAATATTGTCTCATGCATACAATAGCAGCAACGATAACAAACAAAAATTACGGTACAACACTCTTTGGAGAGCCAAAGCCGCATCGGATAATCATCCGTTACAAGATGTTGTCAGGGCATTTGAAAGTATTGGGAAGGGAGGTCTGAAAAAGCGGGGATCGACTGTCTATCATGGGCGTTATATCATAACTATGATTGTTAAAATACAAACATACCAGAGAGTGTCAAGATTCTGCTGCGCTTTGCTGCACCATCACTAACAGGTGAACACGACTTCCTTTTTCTCCCAGCAACTATGAAATGAACAGAAATTATAAAGGAACTATTATACATAGTAATGAGACAAAGAGATTACTAAACTCTCTCTAAAGACTTAGTAGTTATATAGAATATATTACAGATTGAGGTGCGTCATAATATTTAGTACAATTATAATAATAAAAACAATGAACATTCAGCTACTAACTATAAGATAAAACAACAAAAAATTCCTTCAAGTATAAAAGTAATGAAGATACCGTAAAACCTCTAAATGAACGCTATCTCGATTTGAACGCCACCTTCGATTGGCCGCCACTCTGAGAGAAGGGTTGAAAATAAGACCGCTACTCTCCAATTGAGCGCCACCTCCATTTGACACCCACTGACACTGCTTGATCTTTATGAGCCCATAATACCAACTGACGAGTAGAAAAAAGTGTCCACAAAATCGTATTAATAATGAATTGTTTATATCAATAACAATTAATTCTTTCGTGGTCCAATTCCAAAGCTTTTCATTTTTTTCTTTAAAACTTTGAAATCAACACCATAACTATAATTAATAACGGGGCTAGTAGTAGGCTAGTAGTAGTACTCTGTTTCCTGCGGTCTTACTACTTTGAAGTAGCCTACGTATATGAAGTAGCCTACCGAAAAAAGTTCAGGCCAGAAAATATTGTGGAAGGTATTGGACGACTAAAAGATGTTCATTCTATCGTAAGAAACAATCAAAACGCAGCTTTTCGAGCAAACGATGAAAATATTTTTGTTTTGAAAAACATTAATTTTTGTTTCTGCATGTAATATAAGTATGATTCGTTTATGTCACTTGTTCATGAATATATATTTGTATCATTTGATAGATTATTATTTTGCAGGCTTATAAATAGACTTATAAATATGCAGATTTATAGCACGTTATTTTATAGCATCCTTACGGCCATGTTAACACGGCTTACAATGGATCGATGCTCATAACTTCACTTCTATTGCACATAAAAAGCTAGTTTTGGCAGTAAACTGTAGCAAACATATCAATGAGTGCAATGAGCTTTTACTCAACGATGTTGAATATAGATATGGTTTAATATCGCTCGACTGGAAAAAGAGAGCAAAATATAGGCGACATTCACTTCGCCCGTAATAGGGCTTAAAATTATCTTCCGAAATTTCTGACGCGCCATTTGAAAAGTAGACCGCGAGCCTATGTTTGAATGCCGCTGCCAATTGACCGCCACTATAGAAGAAAGCTTAAAAAATAATGCGCCATGGCGTTCAATTAGAAGTTTTACGGTAACAATAAAATACATTTTACTAAGACTAAAGATTGGAAAAGAGGATACTACAACAAATACTTAAACTTTATACAGTTTGGACGCGGGATATCAATTGAGAATATAGTATATTTATTAGAACTAAGTAAATGGATTGGTTATGTAATAGAGAAAAACACAGGTAAGAGATACTGTAACTCTAGTAACCCTCTTAGTGGATAACTGTAATCTTACCGTCTGCTCTTGTAACAGTGCTTGGTTCGAAATCAGATGGTACGGAAGTAGTGAGAGAAGCCTTGGGTACATCATAGACTAACTCCGAAGAATCACCACCATCATCAATGATCTCTTCATGATCATATGTGGACCCGTCATTCGTGTCTACACCGATTATATCGTCACGAGATGTCCAAAATTGAGCATCACCCTCGAGTTCTAACACAATAACGGATGCATCTTCAGAGACTAAGAGAAATATTCGGGAATTTTTACAAAGAACATGTGTTGCGCCACACCAATCAGGAGTATGTGTTGCGCCACATCAATCAGGAATATGTGTTGTGCCCAAATAATCACACAGAGAGAGCGCATTACATTCAACCAATCACGAGCAGTGCGCGCGGTGCTTAGACAATCAAAACTAAAATGAGCCCTATGTGAAAATAACATTAAACAAATAGTTAGCTGCTCAATACAAAATAACAACTAACTGAAACCCACAAAACAAAACAATGAAAAACACTGCAACACACACCAGGGGGCATGCGATCCTCAGAGGATGAATGAGTGATGGTGAGACCAGAATCAGAGAAAATCGATGAGCTGTCAGAATGAGGATTATAGAAGGAAAGGATTGAACCACTAGACTCATCGTCAGAAACACGAGGAAAGCGTCTCCGTAGTTTCCTTCGACGAAAGACTGGAAGTGTCCTGGTCACGACTCTACACAAATACACACCTTTTGAGAATACGAACACTGCCTGGATAGTTTTAATTTTGTACGCGTGAAACAAAGAGAACTTCGTATTAAATTTTAATCTGTATGTCTTCTTTTCTACCACATGAAAGGAATGAAACTGAAAGTTTTCCTTCCACAATGAAAGTAACACGTTTGAAGAGTTCTAATGCCATTGTTTCTAACAGAAAATATTCTATATCGATATACAAAATGGTGGAGTTGTCTTCCACCAGTCCTCAATTGTGATTGTTAATACGATTATATGTAAACCAGCTTTTACATATATGACAGTTTTGAGTTACAATAATTACAATATTGTATATTAATGCCATAAAAATTTGCTTGATATCTATAAATATCTCACGGTGAAAATTTAGTCGAATCACTGCTCATGCTTCATGTATGTTTATATACTTTCAGATTGAAATATCGGTGAGCTATCAAAGCGCGTCTAACATACCTGGATCTAATCAGCACCGTCAGAGCCAGCCACTGTTTCCTAGACATGTCACTAATGGTCCTATGTACGTGTTGATTGAATTTGTTTCTGGCCTTTCTTTCAACCAACCTATCCAGTACCAGTCTTGTTGTGATGTTCATTAGACGAATAAAGCCCCTATCGGATATCTTAGCCTTCCTACATCTTAAAGCAGCCTGTAACACAAAAATATATCAAGAACTGAAATTAATTCAATTGCTATACAAGTAGAGAGTCAAATCTGTTTGAAGACTGTTTAGAGAGATCTGGAAGAGAGATATTACACACTATCCCATACGTACAAAACAGAAAACTATAAAAACTATCTTCGTGACAGCACATCAGTGAGACTTGATGGACAAAGATTCCATTTTATTGCAAATTAAGAATTGTATTGGCTTATGTGTTTTGGTTGGTATTTCTATTGGTAAAAGTGAGGCGCACACTTCTAGTACTGAATGGATGTACTAATGATAGTACTATAACAGATTCATATCAATTTTCTTACACATAAACCTTTAATTCGGAGAAACTTAGCCATTCAAGAAATGAGAAAGATGGGCCAGCACTCTTGTAACCAGCGCTAGTAATTCTACCAAATCTTGTCTAGTCGTTTGGTTTTTCAGTTAACAAGATATTAAAATAACTTGAACTATAGCCACCGTTGTAACCACATATTATTAACACAAAATACAACTAATAGCGGAGTAACCATATTATTATAACATGAAGGATTATCCTTATAAAAACCTCTAATAATCAATTATATGAATTACAGAACGAAGACATACGATCCAAAGAGTAACGAGTAACACAGACATACCTTTATGAACCTCTGACTGGCCATCATGTTCGTCACCAACACATCAATTTGGTAGTTAGAGAGTTTAGAGAAGTTCTTGGATCTAACCAAATGTTCATATTCTTGCCCAAAAGTACCCATTCTAATGGCATCTTTCTGTAAGTGTAAAAACCACAAATTAGTTTACATAAAATCCTCACTGTTGAAGGGAATACAGTGCTGTTATAAAACTAGTACAGATCATATTCTATTCCAACTTACAAAATGTAAAACGTATAGCACAAACTTGAGCTGATATCAAGAAATCATTTTGTCAGTTAGTTTGTGATATAATAAAAGTTTTGACAATGCAGTTTTTATGAGCTAATTATAAATTACGTGATGATGTATATAGACTTACAAAATGAGTGCAGTGCTTTCACTTTATAACGAAAAACCTGACCATAAATTGACATGTGAAATCGTTCAAATGTACTCTCTGACTTAAAAGGAA
The DNA here is from genome assembly GCF_963576615.1 of Watersipora subatra. NCBI lineage: Eukaryota > Metazoa > Bryozoa > Gymnolaemata > Cheilostomatida > Watersiporidae > Watersipora > Watersipora subatra. The sequence continues at coordinate 34,801,529 of NC_088711.1, read as the reverse complement.
GTACACTTTACTGTTTCAGTCACACAACTGTGTATGGAATATGTAAGGTTACTGTGTATAAGTAAACATACCATGACCGCTCGAACTTCTCGAGGAATAACAGACTCCATGAGCAGTTGAGACACAGAGTTCATTCTTATAGAACCATCTGCAGCACATGTCTCACTCTTCGAGTACTTCTGTAAAAATAAGTTTAAATAAATATTGAATATTCAGTGCAAATCGATTAGACCAAATTATAGACTATGAAATCTTATCAAGTTTAAACAGCATGATTATGTTTTAAGGTTGTTGCATGTTTTGTTTTTATAACTTTTATCCATCATTTTAGAGATAATTCGTTTCTACATTTAAAAACTTGAACTGTATCAATTCTGTTTGATTGCATAAGGAGAATATCCTAAATTTATTGTTGAATGAATTATTTAATTTTTTCACTAAACCTGAAATTCTATATATTTATTTGTCATTGCATTGTTATAATAGCCAAATATCGATAGTACATTAGGTTTAATGAGCCAGCTTCTTTAAATGGTCTGTATAGCGATGAGAATAACTTGAAACACGTTTGAAGTTAGAGCTTAACAAATAGCAGTTCAAAGAGATTTTCAGCTGCACCTCAATGGGAAATATGTTACTGACAGCTAACCCGCTTTATTAATAAAAACTTGGGACAAAATCATCAAATCTGTGTGGGTAAAGAGTCGTTGGTTTTTGAAAAGTAGGTAACCACTTTTCCGCATCAGATTAAAAGTGTTGAAAAGATGAATAAGCATTACTAGCGTAATCATGGTACTTACTAGAGCTGAGCTACAAGCCGCTCCTCTTAAACTCTGATCACCAAGACTACGAGATTTTCTAGGGACCTGCAAGAAAATGAATGAGACTTCTACACTAGACTTCTGGATGTTTATAAAATGAACATTTATAGAAACCAGTTGGGATCGAGATGACGATTGAACACTAGCCAGCAACAAACTGATAGTCAGACAAATAAACACATTGTCTAAACCTTAGCTACAAATTCAGCCGGCAGTCAAGGCAGTCTTTCAGCACAGCGATCTTATGGCTTGCTTCTTGACTAGTTTGCCAGACAGTAGCTCATCCATCTTCATCATCATGTGATTATTTACATAAAGTTTCAACTCTTTTTGATAGCGAGGCTCAAGTGCGGCCTCATCCAATATTCTGTCACAACAAAAAGATAATATGGTTGCAGATTTTGCGATTAAACCAGGTGTTTGCGCGTCAAAAAGGTTTCTTTAAATGAAAGTAGTAAACATTCAAAACCAGATAAAAACTCATTTTACACCAATATCTTATCAAGGGCAGTAAATTTAGTTTTGTTTGGTAGCCCTATTCATTGTGCATCAAAATTCTTTCTAATGAATTGAAAAACTGGGTAGTAACCTCATCAACCACACTTAAAGTAACAAGAATTGATAATCAGCCGCACAAACGGGCAATACTATGTCATCCTTGAAAATGAATCTCTATGATCAAGCTGACAAATCCAGTTGCTAATATTTACCTAGTGGCACAATCATCGAATTCAAGGCCTTGACTAGATTTTGTGAAAAGCTATTCTGTGTGAGCATTTAAAAAATAAAACACCAAATCAATGTTACTTTTAAACAAAATATGGCGGACTAACTTCTGGAAGGTGCATCTGCTATGCAAAGAAAAAAGCAAATGTAAGCCTACTTTGGCAAAAAATAACGAGATATGCTGCCAAACATTTAAGATTACAAACATATGAAAGAATACAGAACAAAACTTACCAATGGCATGATTGAACTGGTCTCTATGAATAAAAGAATGCGGTATGATAAACGTTTGCTAGCTTTTAAAGAAAACCAAACGAGTAGACTGGGTGCAATTGAGAATTTCGACTCATGAAACAGTCGCTCTGCTCAACAATGGCACTATTCAAGACTGGCTTTACCTCCTTTTAAAGAAACGTTGTAAACAATAGTTTTTATAATAATCAAAAGGGATGCGTTTCGGATTTTACATAAAAATAGAGAAGACAACTCTTCCTACAACAGCTGTGTTGTTGACTGGGGAGACAACTCTTTGAAACATCACATATTCGTTAATAACAAAGTTTTACATACATGTAGATTGAGGTAGACCTATTATATTCTCAACTACATGATTTGTTCATGTAGTATATATATGCAAAAATACTGTGTAAAAATCAACACACAATCTGACCACTCATTTTAAAAAACTTTACAGATTCCAATAACGTTTGAGACACATCATTTTTTTAGACAATCCACAGCTCATGTCTCACCCCTTGAATACCTCTGCAAATCATTGTAAATAAATTTATTTTAAAATAATTGTGTGGTGACCAAATGCCGTCTGCTAACAACAAACTAATAGCTAATTTCAACTTTACTAACATTGATTAAACGTGTTAAACTCAATTAATTATTAGTTTACACCGTTACAAAACTAATGTATGGCAGCTCAATAAAAATCTCAAAAGCGTCAAATGAAAATTATATCTTTAGATCTTCAAATGAAGTCAGACAGCTACTTATTTGATGCATTTCAAAAATATTTTACAGGAATTAAAGTCGATTTGAGTAGTTTTAGCAGTGCGAGACTTAATGCCTGTAAGACTTAATGCAACTTTCTTAGTTCTGAGATTTTCATAAAATCTTTTTATAATTATTAAATACCACAAACTTGGTCATACTGCTGATTGAAATTGAGAACCTTTCAGTCAGACAGCAATTCTTATTTTGTTTACTTTTAGGTATCTCGTATCTAGTGGTCTTTGTTATTAAGAGAGCAGCTGTATCAGCTGTATCTGCTGTATCCTAATTGTCAAGACCTCCTGACATATGAACATCAACTTGAGGTTAACTATTTAGAAGGGCAACCAGTGGTAATAGATATGATGCGTTACTGTAGAGTGAATTTTTTAATGAAGCACATTTTTGGCTGTTAAAGTTGAAACACCTCTAGCACTATCACAGTGTTGTTCGTTGTTTGACAGTGCATTTATAAATGCTCAGATTCTGCTTGCGGCAAACAAAGTATACATCCTTAAAGAAATTATAAACAAAAACCATAATTGCAGACTGTGTTATGTTGCTATAGCAAGGAATCAACAGTCAGCCATATTTAAACTAATAAGTTTATCTGCTGATTTTAGTTAGAAATTTAAAAGTAGAATGAAGTTAAGATTAATCAACTGATAGAGTGGGTGTGAATTTAAAAATAGTCAACTTGTTGAAGTTTTCATTATATAAATTATGTAGTTAATTAGGTGTAGTAGTTGATGCATGGGTGTATCACGGTATTATGGTCCCCGTATGCCAATATTTGAGTCTGCTGCATGCATGATATGATTTATTTTGTAAGTTGCTGTATTTCCAATTTACAGAGGTGTACAATTGTACAACGACCAGGCGAAATAAAACGAGGTGAATCAAGACGATAGTTTTATGTCTACGACAATAGTCTTTGGACTATAAGTTTCACAACGTTTTTGGCAAGAAGTAATCAACATGTCGGTGGTCTGGGAGTTCATGAAAAAGCCAGTTACAAAAAGGAAAGACCGAGTTAGTTTCCCCTGAAGCGGAAAAGAGAGAGGGGAAAGGACAGGGGAGGGGTAAATAAAGCCCTGATGGCTCATGATTTCAAAATATTCTGGTATCATCTACCATTGTTTTTAATTTGAGTTTCTTTCACTAATACCAGAAGTTATAGGGAAGTGATGGATTTTTGCTATCCACTATGCTGGATTATCTATTTCTATATTTGCAAAGTATTTCTCAACTAATCTCTTCTTGTTGATTATAATAGCAGAGTTGAAAATAAAATCTGGAGTAAAAACATTCTAGCCAAAGTCATGCCATTAATCTATTACCCATTGAATAGCATTGATCCACCAATGTCTAGCCATAAATTGTAGATTGCATCTATAAACCAAGCCACAAAATATAATGATTGGTGTGATAATGCGTTCTTTTATCTTAGGTTATTGATGTCACAACATTAGGCTGTAATAGAACTATCTCTTAACCTTAAATGAATCAAAATCGCGAGTGCTGACTCGCCGATCTTGGCCCTCATTGCTGACACCGAGTCTGGTCCGACCCTGCATTCCTCGGTCTCGTTCCAGCTCTAATACTAACACACTACATTGTATTTTTTCTTATTTACAACTTGAAATTTTGACATTATCACAAATATACTTAACATTTGGAAATCCATCTTGGACGGCGTATCATCATGAAATATACTCTGAATCGGATGTACACTTTCATTTTCTCTCTTTCTCTAATTGAATGAACAGTGTGTTAAAAAAGCTCTTTGTTAGAAATCATCTTTGTCACCATAGACGTTAGCTTATTATTGCATCAAGCAATTATGGAGCAGACAGTCTGTGCTTTATACTCTATTATAGTGGTCATTTTTGGGGGCAAGATTCTTAGGCTATCAAAAGACAAAAAGTCTGGTTATAACATTTGGCGGCAGCACAGTAATCGTGCAGTGGAAATTCAGGCTATGGTATCTAATGGCCACTCACTCCGGTAGACCTCAGTTGTGTCAGGTTAATAGGCTATCATAGCACAAATAATCCTACAGTATGTAGTGAGCTGAGACAAAGAAAGTGCTTGTTCGGTGCTGATACACTAAAGTATGTAGGTCAGACAAATGTACAAAACTTTTATATACGTAATGAGATGAACACTTGCCCGGTTGTATCAAATGAATCAACACCGTATCATTGACCAGCTCCATAGGACCAGATCTATTAAAAGGTAAATTCAACCTAACTGAGTGCTATATGGGATTCCAAGTAATTGACAAGTTTGAGGAACTTACTGGATCAGTAGGTTTTGTAGATAATCACATGCAACAGTTCTGTACTTTGAGTTCATAACTGAACATGTAGCCTTTGTGTTTATCAAGTTAATAATCTTTGTTCATCAACACTTAGCTCAATATTTCGTATGACAAATCACTGTCGAAAATGGTGAAGAATGAAGCGATTGTTATAACAGTTAACAATATAATATATTTAGTAACTAACTACTACCTTATTATACAAGGAATAAATATTGAACATGTAATGCATATGGGAATATAGAACATGGTACACACAGATATTGTTAAATAGATCTCCTGACCGTGTACACTCTATGTATCAACTGTTAACTTCAGGTCCATATAAAGAATGACTCATTATCTCGCTTTGACTCAGCCATGTCTTTTACGTGAAAAGGAGATGACAGACGACTTCAACTAGACTGCCGTCACTTGAACCACTAACTCTAGGTATGCGCTCGATATTATAACTTTCCCTCATCATCTTTTCAGTTGACGCTTTGTGTTTCAGCCGTGTGGATATTGCTGAGGAGGTTTAATAATGATCCATCCCTTCCACCTGTATTCAACAAGGACAGAAGCTGAATAACAAAGACACACGCTACACGTTTTACGCAATAAAATCTTTCATGATTCCTGCGTTCCCGATAGCGCTGGCATCTCAAGATTTTGATAGTTCCACAAGTACAAACAAAGATTATGTTAACTGGAGACAGACACGCTAACTAATCCCAGGCGTTGTACGCCTCTTTTAGTTAAAATACAAACATACTGGACAGTGTCATGATTCTGCTACGCTTTACGTTTCCATCACTAACAGGTGAGCACGATTTCCTTTTTCTCCCAGCAACTATAAAATGAACACAAATTATAATTGAACTAATATCCACCTCCACATATTAATGAGACAAAGAGATTACTAGATGCTCACATTAATTCATAATTATACAGGATAATCTTGCTGAAAGCGCAAATAATTCTCCTGTTTATACTGAGGTTTTACAGCCCAAGTTCCCGGTAGTGCTGGCATCTCCAATCTTTTAGGTTTTTTTCAATAGTAAAAATATAGCTTAAAATCAACCGTATACAACAACGCTGTCTAGAGTTGACCCTTGTTTATTCAGACTAATACAGACCTGTCCATGTCCAGATATCAAAAAGCCAAAACATAAAAACTTCAGTACTGTACAGTACCACATTGTATGTAAAACAGCCATTATTGTCTCATGCATATAATAGCAGTAACGATAACAAACAAAAATTACGGTACAACACTCTTTGGAGAGACACAGCCGCATCGGATAATCATCCGTTACAAGATGTTGTCGGGGCATTTGAAAGTATTGGGAATGGAGGTCTGAAGAAGCGGGGATCGACTGTCTATCATGGGCGTTATATCATAACTATGATTATTAAAATACAAACATACCAGAGAGTGTCAAGATTCTGCTGCGCTTTGCTGCACCATCACTAACAGGTGAACACGACTTCCTTTTTCTCCCAGCAACTATGAAATGAACAGAAATTATAAAGGAACTATTATACATAGTAATGAGACAAAGAGATTACTAAACTCTCTCTAAAGACTTAGTAGTTATATAGAATATATTACAGATTAAGGTGCGTCATAATATTTAGTACAATTATATTAATAAAAACAATAAATATTCAGCTACTAACTAAAAGATAAAACAACAAGAAATTCCTTCAAGTATAAAAGTAATGAAGATACCGTAAAACCTCTAAATGAACGCTATCTCGATTTGAACGCCACCTTCTATTGGCCGCCACTCTGAGAGAAGATATTGGACAACTAAAAGATGTTCATTCTATCGTAAGAAACAATCAAAACGCAGCTTTTCGAGCAAACGATGAAAATCTTTTTGTTTTTAAAAACATTAATTTTTGTTTCTGCATGTAATATAAGTATGATTCGTTTATGTCACTCGTTCATGAATATATATTTGTATCATTTGATAGATTATTATTTTGCAGGCTTATAAATAGACTTATAAATATGCAGATTTATAGCACGTTATTTTATAGCATCCTTGCGGCCATGTTAACACGGCTTACAATGGATCGATGCTCATAACTTCACTTCTATTGCACACAAAAAGCTAGTTTTGGCAGTAAACTCTAGCAAACATATCAGTGAGTGCAATGAGCTTTTACTCAACAATGTTGAATATAGATATAAAATAAAAATGTGTCTTCAAATTTAGAATGAAATAAAAACAGAAAATGCCAATAAATTGCAAAAAAGGACACAGGCTATAATATCATACCAGGGCGATAGCAAGCAATAAATATCAACTACCGGTAGTAGAAATAATTCTCAGTTTCTCGATGCATGCTATTCAGAGAGATCTTTGTCAAGTTAAAGGTAAGTTAGCAGATTTACTGCATCCAAATGGTTTAATATCGCTCGACTGGAAAAAGAGAGCAAAATATTATAAAGCGACATTCACTTCGCCCGTAATAGGGCTTAAAATTATCTTCCAAAACTTCTGACGAGCCATTTGAAAAGTAGACCGCGAGCCTATGTTTGAACGCCGCTGCCAATTGACCGCCACTATAGAAGAAAGGTTAAAAAATAATGCGCCATGGCGTTCAATTAGAAGTTTTACGGTAACAATAAAATACATTTTACTAAGACTAAAGATTGGAAAAGAGGGTACTACAACAAATACTTAAACTTTATACAGTTTGAATGCGGGTTATCAATTGAGAATATAGTATATTTATTAGAACTAAGTAAATGGATTGGTTATGTAGTAGAGAAAAACACAGGTAAGAGATACTGTAACTCTAGTAACCCTCTTAGTGGATAACCGTAATCTTACCGTCTGCTCTTGTAACAGTGCTTGGTTCGAAATCAGATGGTACGGAAGTAGTGAGAGAAGCCTTGGGTACATCATAGACTAACTCCGAAGAATCACCACCATCATCAATGATCTCTTCATGATCATATGTGGACCCGTCATTCGTGTCTACACCGATTATATCGTTACGAGATGTCCAAAATTGAGCATCACCCTCGAGTTCTAACACAATAACGGATGCATCTTCAGGGACTAAAAAAGAGAAATATTCGGGAATTTTTACAAAGAACATGTGTTGCGCCACACCAATCAGGAGTATGTGTTGCGCCACATCAATCAGGAGTATGTGTTGTGCCCAAATAATCACAGAGAGAGCGCATTACATTCAACCAATCACAAGCAGTGCGCGCGGTGCTTAGACAATCAAAATTAAAATGAGCCCTATGTGAAAATAACATTAAACAAATAGTTAGCTGCTCAATAGAAAATAACAACTAACTGAAACCCACAAAACAATGAAAAATGCTGCAACACACACCAGGGGGCATGCGATCCTCAGAGGATGAATGAGTGATGGTGAGACCAGAATCAGAGAAAATCGATGAGCTGTCAGAATGAGGATTATAGAAGGAAAGGATTGAACCACTAGACTCATTGTCAGAAACACGAGGAAAGCGTCTCCGTAGTTTCCTTCGACGAAAGGCTGGAAGTGTCCTGGTCACGACTCTACACAAATACACACCTTTTGAGAATACGAACACTGCCTGGATAGTTTTAATTTTGTACGCGTGAAACAAAGAGAACTTCGTATTAAATTTTAACTTGTATCTCCCATTAACTGACACATGAAAGTAATGCAACTGAAAGGTTTCTTTCCACAATGAAAGTAACACGTTTGAAGAGTTCTAATGCCATTGTTTCTAACAATAAATATTCTATATAAATATACAAAATGGTGGAGTTGTCTTCCACCAGTCCTCAATTGTGATTGTTAATACGATTATATGTAAACCAGCTTTTACATATATGACAGTTTTGAGTTACAATAATTACAATATTGTATATTAATGCCATAAAAATTTGCTTGACATCTATAAATATCTCACGGTGAAAATTTAGTTGAATCACTGCTCATACTTCATGTATGTTTATATACTTTCAGATTGAAATATCGGTGAGCTATCAAAGCGCGTCTAACATACCTGGATCTAATCAGCACCGTCAGAGCCAGCCACTGTTTCCTAGACATGTCACTAATGGTCCTATGTACGTGTTGATTGAATTTGTTTCTGGCCTTTCTTTCAACCAACCTATCCAGTACCAGTCTTGTTGTGATGTTCATTAGACGAATAAAGCCCCTATCGGATATCTTAGCCTTCCTACATCTTAAAGCAGCCTGTAACACAAAAATATATCAAGAACTGAAATTAATTCAATTGCTATACAAGAGAGAGTCAAATCTGTTCGAAGACTGTTTAGAGAGATCTGGAAGAGAGATATTACACACTATCCCATATGTACAAAACAAAAAACTACAAAAACTATCTTCGTGACAGCACATAGGTGGGGCTTGATGGACAAAAATTCCATTTTATTGCAAATTAAGAATTGTATTGGCTTATGTGTTTTGGTTGGTATTTCTATTGGTAAAAGTGAGGCGCACACTTCTAGTACTGAATGGATGTACTAATGATAGTACTATAACAGATTCATATCAATTTTCTTACACATAAACCTTTAATTCGGAGAAACTTAGCCATTCAAGAAATGAGAAAGATGGGCCAGCACTCTTGTAACCAGCGCTAGTAATTCTACCAAATCTTGTCTAGTCGTTTGGTTTTTCAGTTAACAAGATATTAAAATAATTTGAACTATAGCCACCGTTGTAACCACATATTATTAGCATAAAATACAACTAATAGCGGAGTAACCATATTATTATAACATGAAGGATTATCCTTATAAAAACCTCTAATAATCAATTATATGAATTACAGAACGAAGACATACGATCCAAAGAGTAACAAGTAACACAGACATACCTTTATGAACCTCTGACTGGCCATCATGTTCGTCACCAACACATCAATTTGGTAGTTAGAGAGTTTAGAGGAGTTCTTCGATCTAACCAAATGTTCATACTCTTGCCCAAAAGTACCCATTCTAATGGCATCTTTCTGTAAGTGTAAAAACCACAAATTAGTTTACATAAAATCCTCACTGTTGAAGGGAATACAGTGCTGTTATAAAACTAGTACAGATCATATTCTATTCCAACTTACAAAATGTAAAACGTATAGCACAAACTTGAGCTGATATCAAGAAATCATTTTGTCAGTTAGATTGTGATATAATAAAAGTTTTGACAATGCATTTTTTATGAGATAATTATAAATTATGTGATGATGTATATAGACTTACAAAATGAGTGCAGTGCTTTCACTTTATAACAAAAAACCTGACCATAAATTGAAAAGTGAAATCGTTCGAATGTACTCTCTGACTTAAAAGGAAGTACACTTTACTGTTTCAGTCACACAACTGTGGGTGGGATATGTAGGGTTACTGCATATAAATGAACATACTATGACCACTCGAACTTCTCGAGGAATAACAGACTCCATGAGCAGTTGAGACACAGAGTTCATTCTTATAGAACCATCTGCAGCACATGTCTCACTCTTCGAGTACTTCTGTAAAAATAAGTTTATATAAATATTGAATATTCAGTGCAAATCGATTAGACCAAATTATAGACTATGTAATCTTATCAAGTTTAAACAGCATGATTATGTCTTAAGGTTGTTGCATGTTTTGTTTTCATAACTTTTTTCCATCATTTTAGAGATAATTCGTTTCTACATTTAAAAACTTGAACTGTATCAATTCTGTTTGATTGCGTAAGGAGAATATCCTAAATTTATTGTTGAATGAGTTATTTAATTTTTTCACTAAACCTGAAATTCTATATATTTGTTTGTCATCGCATTGTTATAATAGCCAAATATCGATAGTACATTAGGTTTAATGAGCAAGCTTCTTTAAATGGTCTGTATAGCGATGAGAATAACTTGAAACATGTTTGAAGTTAGAGCTTAACAAATAGCAGTGCAAAGAGATTTTCAGCTGCACCTCAATGGGAAATATGTTACTGACAGCTAACCCGCTTTATTAATAAAAACTTGGGACAAAGTCATCAAATCTGTGTGGGTAAAAAGTCGTTGGTTTTTGAAAAGTAGGTAACCACTTTTCCGCATCAGATTAAAAGTGTTGAAAAGATGAATAAGCATTACTAGCGTAATCGTGGTACTTACTAGAGCTGAGCTACAAGCCGCTCCTCTTAAACTCTGATCACCAAGACTACGAGATTTTCTAGGGACCTGCAAGAAAATGTATGATGAGACTACTACGCTACACTTCTGGATGTTTATAAAATGAACATTTATAGAAACGAGTTGGGATCGAGATGACGATTGAACACTAGCCAGCAACAAACTGATAGTCAGACAAATAAACACGTTGTCTAAACCTTAGCTACAGATTCAGCCGGCAGTCAAGGCAGTCTTTCAGCACAGCGATCTTATGGCTTGCTTCTTGACTAGTTTGCCAGACAGCGGCTCATCCATCTTCATCATCATGTGATTATTTACATAAAGGTTCAACTCTTTTTGATAGCGAGGCTCAAGTGCGGCCTCATCCAATATTCTGTCACAACAAAAAGATAATATGGTTGTAGATTTTGCGATTAAACCAGGCGTTTGCGCAACAAATAGGTTTCTTTAAATGAAAGTAGTAAACATTCAAAAACAGATAAAAACTCATTTTACACCAATAGCTTATCAAGCGTGCATCAAGGGCAGTAAATTTAGTTTTGTTTGGTAGCCCTATTCATCGCGCATCAAAATTCTTTCTAATGAATTGAAAAACTGGGCAGTAACCTCATCAACCACACTTAAAGTAACAAGAATTGATAATCAGCCGCACAAACGGGCAATACTATGTCATCTTTGAAAATAAATCTCTATGATCAAGCTGGCAAATCCAGTTACTAATATTTATTAGTGGCACAATCATCGAAATCAAGGCCGTGACTAGAATTTGTAAAGAGAAGCTATTCTGTGTGAGCATTTAAAAAATTAAACAGCAAATCAATGTTACTTTTAAACAAAATATGGCGGACTAACTTCTGAAAGGTGCATCTGCTATGCAAAGAAAAAAGCAAATGTAAGCCTACTTTGGCAAAAAATAACGAGATATGCTGCCAAACATTTAAGATTACAAACATATGAAAGAATACAGAACAAAACTTACCAATGCCATGATTGAACTGGTCTCTATGGATAAAAAAAAATGCGGTATGATAAACGTTTGCTAGCTTTACAGGAAAACCAAACGAGTAGACTGGGTGCAATGGAGAATTTTGACTTATGAAACAGTCGCTCTGCTCAACAATGGCACTATTCAAGACTGGCTTTACCTCCTTTGAAAGAAACGTTGTAAACAATAGTTTTTATAATAATCAAAAGGGATGCGTTTCGGATTTTACATAAAAATAGAGAAGACAACTCTTACTACAATAACTAGGCGCTTGACTGGGGAGACAACTCTCTAAAACATCACATATTTGTTAATAACAAAGTTTTACATAAATTCGGGTAGACCTATTATGTTCTCAACTACATGATTTGTACATGTAGTATATGCAAAAATACTGTGTAAAAATCAACACACAATCTGACCACTTATTTTGAAAAACTTTACAGACTCTAGTAATGTTTGAGACACATCATTTTTTTAGACAATCCACAGCTCATGTCTCACCCCTTGAATACCTTTGCAAATCATTGTAAATAAATGTATTTTAAAATAATTGTGTAGGGACCAAATGCCGTCTGCTAACAACAAACTAATAGCTAATTTCAACTACACTAACATTGATGAAATGTGTTAAACTCATTTAATTATTAGTTTACACCGATACAAAACTAATGTATGGCAGCTCAATAAAAATCTCAAAAGCATCAAATGAAACTTATATCTTTAGATCCTTAAATGAAGTTTAAATGAAATGTAAAAGTAGTCAACTTGTTGAAGTTTTCATTATGTAATTTATGTAGGCGGCTGTAATAAAGTGTAGTAGTTGATGCATGGGTGTATCACGGTATTATGGTCCCCGTATGCCAATATTTGAGTCTGCTGCATGCGTGATACAATTTATTTTGTAAGTTGCTGTATTTCCAATGTACAGAGGTGTACAATTTTCCCTTAATCAAAAGTACTATGTACATATGCTATCTTATGTAATTTATTATACTAACTAGAGCTGGCTTGGGTAGCTCGTCCAGTCTTGACCCACCGGGTCAGAGGAGCCCGGGTTTGGCCACCCGACCCTCGAGTCTTCCTTTACAAAGACACGAGTAGGTTTATGGCTAAACGAGAGCAAATGTATATCGCTTTTCAAATGCAATTGAAATAGAGTCGCGCTTAGTCTTAGCGCGCAAGGACCAGGCGAAATAAAACAAGGTGAGGCAAGACTATACTTTTACGTCTGCGACGTTAATCTTTGGACTAAAGGTTTCACAACACTTTTCGGCAAGAAATAATCAACATGTCGGTGGTCTGGAAGTTCATGAAGAAGCCAGTTACGAAATGGAAAGAAAAAGTTAGTTTCTCCTGAAGTGAAAAAGAGGGAGGCGGAAAGGACAGGGGAGGGTAAATAAAGCCCCGATAGCTCATGATTTCAAGATATTCTGGTATCAGTGATGGAAGTAGGTGAAGTAGGGAAGTGATGAATTTTTGCTTTTCACTATGCTGGGTTATCTATTTCTATATTTGTAAAGTATTTCTCAACTAATCTCTTCTTGTTGATTATAATAGCAGAATTGAAAATAAAATCTGTAATAAAAACATTCTAGCCAAAGTCATGTCATCAATCTATCACCCATTGAATAGCATTGATCAACCAATGTCTAGCCATAAATTGTAGATTGCATCTATAAACCAAGCCACAAAATATAATGATTGGTGTGATAATGGGTTCTTTTATCTTAGGTTATTGATGTCACAACATTAGGCTGTAATAGAACTATCTCTTAACCTTAAATGAATCAAAATCGCGAGTGCTGACTCGCCGATGTTGGCCCTCATTGCTGAGCTTGAGTCTGGTCCGACCCTGCATTCCTCGGTCTCGTTCCAGCTCTAATACTAACACATTACATTGTAATTTTATTATTTGCAACTTGAAATTTTGACATTATCACAAATATACTTAACATTTGGAAATCCATCTTGGACGGCGTATCATCATGAAATATACTCTGAATCGGATGTACACTTTCAGTTTCTCCCTTTCTCTAACTGAATGAACAGTGTGTTAAAAAAGCTCTTTGTTAGGAAACATCTTTGTCACCATAGACGTTAGCTTATTATTGCATCAAGCAATTATGGAGCAGACAGTCTGTGCTTTATACTCTATTATAGTGGTCATTTTTGGGGGCAAGATTCTTAGGCTATCGAAAGACAAAAAGTCTGGCTATAACATTTGGCGGCAGCACAGTAATCGTGCAGTGGAAATTCAGGCTATGGTATCTAATGGCCACTCACTCCGGTAGACCTCAGTTGTGTCGGGTTAATAGGCTATCATAGCAGAAATGATACTACAGCATGTAGTGAGCTGAGACAAAGAAAGTGCTTGTTCGGTGCTGATACACTAATGTAGGTCAGACAAATGTACAAAACTTTTATATACATAATAAGATGAACACTTGCCCGGTTGTATCAAATGAATCAACACCGTATCATTGACCAGCTCCATAGGACCAGATCTATAAAAAGGTAAATTCAACCTAACTGAGTGCTATATGGGATTCCAAGTAATTGACAAGTTTGAGGAACTTACTGGATCAGTAGGTTTTGTAGATAAACACATGCAACAGTTCTGTACTTTGAGTTCATAACTGAACATGTAGCCTTTGTGTTTATCAAGTTAATAATTTTTGTTTATCAACACTTAGCTCAATATTTCGTATGACAAATCACTGTCGAAAATGGTGAAGAATGAAGAGATTGTTGTAACAGTTAACAATATAATATATTTAGTAACTAACTACTACCGTAGTATACAAGGAATAAATATTGAACATGTAATACATATGGGAATATAGAACATGGTACACACAGATATTGTTAAATAGATCTCCTGACCGTGTACACTCTATGTATCAACTGTTAACCTCAGGTCCATATAAAGAATGACTCATTATCTCGCTATGACTCAGCCATGTCTTTTACGTGAAAAGGAGATGACAGACGACTTCAACTAGACTGCCGTCACTTGAACCACCAACTCTAGGTATGCACTCGATATTATAACTTTCCCTCATCATCTTTTCAGTTGACGCTTTGTGTTTCAGCCGTGTGGATATTGCTGAGGAGGTTTAATAATGATCCATCCCTTCCACCTGTATTCAACAAGGACAGAAGCTGAATAACAAAGACACACGCTACACGTTTTACGCAATAAAATCTTTCATGATTCCTGCGTTCCCGATAGCGCTGGCATCTCAAGATTTTGATAGTTCCACAAGTACAAACAAAGATTATGTTAACTGGAGACAGACACGCTAACTAATCCCAGGCGTTGTACGCCTCTTTTAGTTAAAATACAAACATACTGGACAGTGTCATGATTCTGCTACGCTTTACGTTTCCATCACTAACAGGTGAGCACGATTTCCTTTTTCTCCCAGCAACTATAAAATGAACACAAATTATAATTGAACTAATATCCACCTCCACATATTAATGAGACAAAGAGATTACTAGATGCTCACATTAATTCATAATTATACAGGATAATCTTGCTGAAAGCGCAAATAATTCTCCTGTTTATACTGAGGTTTTACAGCCCAAGTTCCCGGTAGTGCTGGCATCTCCAATCTTTTAGGTTTTTTTCAATAGTAAAAATATAGCTTAAAATCAACCGTATACAACAACGCTATCTAGAGTTGACCCTTGTTTATTCAGACTAATACAGACCTGTCCATGTCCCGATATCAAAAAGCCAAAACATAAAAACTTCAGTACTGTACAGTACCACATTGTATGTAAAACAGCCATTATTGTCTCATGCATACAATAGCAGCAACGATAACAAACAAAAATTACGGTACAACACTCTTTGGAGAGACACAGCCGCATCGGATAATCATCCGTTACAAGATGTTGTCGGGGCATTTGAAAGTATTGGGAATGGAGGTCTGAAGAAGCGGGGATCGACTGTCTATCATGGGCGTTATATCATAACTATGATTATTAAAATACAAACATACCAGAGAGTGTCAAGATTCTGCTGCGCTTTGCTGCACCATCACTAACAGGTGAACACGACTTCCTTTTTCTCCCAGCAACTATGAAATGAACAGAAATTATAAAGGAACTATTATACATAGTAATGAGACAAAGAGATTACTAAACTCTCTCTAAAGACTTAGTAGTTATATAGAATATATTACAGATTAAGGTGCGTCATAATATTTAGTACAATTATATTAATAAAAACAATAAATATTCAGCTACTAACTAAAAGATAAAACAACAAGAAATTCCTTCAAGTATAAAAGTAATGAAGATACCGTAAAACCTCTAAATGAACGCTATCTCGATTTGAACGCCACCTTCTATTGGCCGCCACTCTGAGAGAAGATATTGGACAACTAAAAGATGTTCATTCTATCGTAAGAAACAATCAAAACGCAGCTTTTCGAGCAAACGATGAAAATCTTTTTGTTTTTAAAAACATTAATTTTTGTTTCTGCATGTAATATAAGTATGATTCGTTTATGTCACTCGTTCATGAATATATATTTGTATCATTTGATAGATTATTATTTTGCAGGCTTATAAATAGACTTATAAATATGCAGATTTATAGCACGTTATTTTATAGCATCCTTGCGGCCATGTTAACACGGCTTACAATGGATCGATGCTCATAACTTCACTTCTATTGCACACAAAAAGCTAGTTTTGGCAGTAAACTCTAGCAAACATATCAGTGAGTGCAATGAGCTTTTACTCAACAATGTTGAATATAGATATAAAATAAAAATGTGTCTTCAAATTTAGAATGAAATAAAAACAGAAAATGCCAATAAATTGCAAAAAAGGACACAGGCTATAATATCATACCAGGGCGATAGCAAGCAATAAATATCAACTACCGGTAGTAGAAATAATTCTCAGTTTCTCGATGCATGCTATTCAGAGAGATCTTTGTCAAGTTAAAGGTAAGTTAGCAGATTTACTGCATCCAAATGGTTTAATATCGCTCGACTGGAAAAAGAGAGCAAAATATTATAAAGCGACATTCACTTCGCCCGTAATAGGGCTTAAAATTATCTTCCAAAACTTCTGACGAGCCATTTGAAAAGTAGACCGCGAGCCTATGTTTGAACGCCGCTGCCAATTGACCGCCACTATAGAAGAAAGGTTAAAAAATAATGCGCCATGGCGTTCAATTAGAAGTTTTACGGTAACAATAAAATACATTTTACTAAGACTAAAGATTGGAAAAGAGGATACTACAACAAATACTTAAACTTTATACAGTTTGGACGCGGGATATCAATTGAGAATATAATATATTTATTTGAACTAAGTAAATGGATTGGTTATGTAGTAGAGAAAAACACAGGTAAGAGATACTGTAACTCTAGTAACCCTCTTAGTGGATAACCGTAATCTTACCGTCTGCTCTTGTAACAGTGCTTGGTTCGAAATCAGATGGTACGGAAGTAGTGAGAGAAGCCTTGGGTACATCATAGACTAACTCCGAAGAATCACCACCATCATCAATGATCTCTTCATGATCATATGTGGACCCGTCATTCGTGTCTACACCGATTATATCGTTACGAGATGTCCAAAATTGAGCATCACCCTCGAGTTCTAACACAATAACGGATGCATCTTCAGGGACTAAAAAAGAGAAATATTCGGGAATTTTTACAAAGAACATGTGTTGCGCCACACCAATCAGGAGTATGTGTTGCGCCACATCAATCAGGAGTATGTGTTGCGCTCAACTAATCACAGAGAGAGCGCATTACATTCAACCAATCACAAGCAGTGCGCGCGGTGCTTAGACAATCAAAATTAAAATGAGCCCTATGTGAAAATAACATTAAACAAATAGTTAGCTGCTCAATAGAAAATAACAACTAACTGAAACCCACAAAACAATGAAAAATGCTGCAACACACACCAGGGGGCATGCGATCCTCAGAGGATGAATGAGTGATGGTGAGACCAGAATCAGAGAAAATCGATGAGCTGTCAGAATGAGGATTATAGAAGGAAAGGATTGAACCACTAGACTCATTGTCAGAAACACGAGGAAAGCGTCTCCGTAGTTTCCTTCGACGAAAGGCTGGAAGTGTCCTGGTCACGACTCTACACAAATACACACCTTTTGAGAATACGAACACTGCCTGGATAGTTTTAATTTTGTACGCGTGAAACAAAGAGAACTTCGTATTAAATTTTAACTTGTATCTCCCATTAACTGACACATGAAAGTAATACAACTGAAAGGTTTCTTTCCACAATGAAAGTAACACGTTTGAAGAGTTCTAATGCCATTGTTTCTAACAATAAATATTCTATATAAATATACAAAATGGTGGAGTTGTCTTCCACCAGTCCTCAATTGTGATTGTTAATACGATTATATGTAAACCAGCTTTTACATATATGACAGTTTTGAGTTACAATAATTACAATATTGTATATTAATGCCATAAAAATTTGCTTGACATCTATAAATATCTCACGGTGAAAATTTAGTTGAATCACTGTTCATACTTCATGTATGTTTATATACTTTCAGATTGAAATATCGGTGAGCTATCAAAGCGCGTCTAACATACCTGGATCTAATCAGCACCGTCAGAGCCAGCCACTGTTTCCTAGACATGTCACTAATGGTCCTATGTACGTGTTGATTGAATTTGTTTCTGGCCTTTCTTTCAACCAACCTATCCAGTACCAGTCTTGTTGTGATGTTCATTAGACGAATAAAGCCCCTATCAGATATCTTAGCCTTCCTACATCTTAAAGCAGCCTGTAACACAAAAATATATCAAGAACTGAAATTAATTCAATTGCTATACAAGAGAGAGTCAAATCTGTTCGAAGACTGTTTAGAGAGATCTGGAAGAGAGATATTACACACTATCCCATATGTACAAAACAAAAAACTACAAAAACTATCTTCGTGACAGCACATAGGTGGGGCTTGATGGACAAAAATTCCATTTTATTGCAAATTAAGAATTGTATTGGCTTATGTGTTTTGGTTGGTATTTCTATTGGTAAAAGTGAGGCGCACACTTCTAGTACTGAATGGATGTACTAATGATAGTACTATAACAGATTCATATCAATTTTCTTACACATAAACCTTTAATTCGGAGAAACTTAGCCATTCAAGAAATGAGAAAGATGGGCCAGCACTCTTGTAACCAGCGCTAGTAATTCTACCAAATCTTGTCTAGTCGTTTGGTTTTTCAGTTAACAAGATATTAAAATAATTTGAACTATAGCCACCGTTGTAACCACATATTATTAACATAAAATACAACTAATAGCGGAGTAACCATATTATTATAACATGAAGGATTATCCTTATAAAAACCTCTAATAATCAATTATATGAATTACAGAACGAAGACATACGATCCAAAGAGTAACAAGTAACACAGACATACCTTTATGAACCTCTGACTGGCCATCATGTTCGTCACCAACACATCAATTTGGTAGTTAGAGAGTTTAGAGAAGTTCTTCGATCTAACCAAATGTTCATACTCTTGCCCAAAAGTACCCATTCTAATGGCATCTTTCTGTAAGTGTAAAAACCACAAATTAGTTTACATAAAATCCTCACTGTTGAAGGGAATACAGTGCTGTTATAAAACTAGTACAGATCATATTCTATTCCAACTTACAAAATGTAAAACGTATAGCACAAACTTGAGCTGATATCAAGAAATCATTTTGTCAGTTAGATTGTGATATAATAAAAGTTTTGACAATGCATTTTTTATGAGATAATTATAAATTATGTGATGATGTATATAGACTTACAAAATGAGTGCAGTGCTTTCACTTTATAACAAAAAACCTGACCATAAATTGAAAAGTGAAATCGTTCGAATGTACTCTCTGACTTAAAAGGAAGTACACTTTACTGTTTCAGTCACACAACTGTGGGTGGGATATGTAGGGTTACTGCATATAAATGAACATACTATGACCACTCGAACTTCTCGAGGAATAACAGACTCCATGAGCAGTTGAGACACAGAGTTCATTCTTATAGAACCATCTGCAGCACATGTCTCACTCTTCGAGTACTTCTGTAAAAATAAGTTTATATAAATATTGAATATTCAGTGCAAATCGATTAGACCAAATTATAGACTATGTAATCTTATCAAGTTTAAACAGCATGATTATGTCTTAAGGTTGTTGCATGTTTTGTTTTCATAACTTTTTTCCATCATTTTAGAGATAATTCGTTTCTACATTTAAAAACTTGAACTGTATCAATTCTGTTTGATTGCGTAAGGAGAATATCCTAAATTTATTGTTGAATGAGTTATTTAATTTTTTCACTAAACCTGAAATTCTATATATTTGTTTGTCATCGCATTGTTATAATAGCCAAATATCGATAGTACATTAGGTTTAATGAGCAAGCTTCTTTAAATGGTCTGTATAGCGATGAGAATAACTTGAAACATGTTTGAAGTTAGAGCTTAACAAATAGCAGTGCAAAGAGATTTTCAGCTGCACCTCAATGGGAAATATGTTACTGACAGCTAACCCGCTTTATTAATAAAAACTTGGGACAAAGTCATCAAATCTGTGTGGGTAAAAAGTCGTTGGTTTTTGAAAAGTAGGTAACCACTTTTCCGCATCAGATTAAAAGTGTTGAAAAGATGAATAAGCATTACTAGCGTAATCGTGGTACTTACTAGAGCTGAGCTACAAGCCGCTCCTCTTAAACTCTGATCACCAAGACTACGAGATTTTCTAGGGACCTGCAAGAAAATGTATGATGAGACTACTACGCTACACTTCTGGATGTTTATAAAATGAACATTTATAGAAATCAGTTGGGATCGAGATGACGATTGAACACTAGCCAGCAACAAACTGATAGTCAGACAAATAAACACGTTGTCTAAACCTTAGCTACAGATTCAGCCGGCAGTCAAGGCAGTCTTTCAGCACAGCGATCTTATGGCTTGCTTCTTGACTAGTTTGCCAGACAGCGGCTCATCCATCTTCATCATCATGTGATTATTTACATAAAGTTTCAACTCTTTTTGATAGCGAGGCTCAAGTGCGGCCTCATCCAATATTCTGTCACAACAAAAAGATAATATGGTTGTAGATTTTGCGATTAAACCAGGTGTTTGCGCGTCAAAAAGGTTTCTTTAAATGAAAGTAGTAAACATTCAAAACCAGATAAAAACTCATTTTACACCAATAGCTCATCAAGGGCAGTAAATTTAGTTTTGTTTGGTAGCCCTATTCATTGTGCATCAAAAGTCTTTCTAATGAATTGAAAAACTGGGTAGTAACCTCATCAACCACACTTAAAGTAACAAGAATTGATAATCAGCCGCACAAACGGGCAATACTATGTCATCCTTGAAAATGAATCTCTATGATCAAGCTGACAAATCCAGTTGCTAATATTTACCTAGTGGCACAATCATCGAATTCAAGGCCTTGACTAGATTTTGTGAAAAGCTATTCTGTGTGAGCATTTAAAAAATAAAACACCAAATCAATGTTACTTTTAAACAAAATATGGCGGACTAACTTCTGGAAGGTGCATCTGCTATGCAAAGAAAAAAGCAAATGTAAGCCTACTTTGGCAAAAAATAACGAGATATGCTGCCAAACATTTAAGATTACAAACATATGAAAGAATACAGAACAGAACTTACCAATGGCATGATTGAACTGGTCTCTATGAATAAAAGAATGCGGTATGATAAACGTTTGCTAGCTTTTAAAGAAAACCAAACGAATAGACTGGGTGCAATTGAGAATTTTGACTTATGAAACAGTCGCTCTGCTCAACAATGGCACTATTCAAGACTGGCTTTACCTCCTTTCAAAGAAACGTTGTAAACAATAGTTTTTATAATAATCAAAAGGGATGCGTTTCGGATTTTACATAAAAATAGAGAAGACAACTCTTCCTACAACAGCTGTGTTGTTGACTGGGGAGACAACTCTTTGAAACATCACATATTCGTTAATAACAAAGTTTTACATACATGTAGATTGAGGTAGACCTATTATATTCTCAACTACATGATTTGTTCATGTAGTATATATATGCAAAAATACTGTGTGAAAATCAACACACAATCTGACCACTCATTTTGAAAAACTTTACAGATTCCAATAACGTTTGAGACACATCATTTTTTTAGACAATCCACAGCTCATGTCTCACCCCTTGAATACCTTTGCAAATCATTGTAGATGAATGTATTTTAAAATAATTGTGTGGTGACCAAATGCCGTTTGCTAACAACAAACTAATAGCTAATTTCAATTACACTAACATTGATGAAACGTGCTAAACTCAATTAATTATTAGTTTACACCGATACAAAACTAATGTATGGCAGCTCAATAAAAATCTCAAAAGCATCAAATGAAAATTATATCTTTAGATTTTCAAATGAAGTCAGACAGCTACTTATTTGATGCATTTCAAAAATATTTTATAGGAATTAAAGTCGATTTCAGTAGTTTTAGCAGTGCGAGACTTAATGCCTGTAAGACTTAATGCAACTTTCTTATTTCTGAGATTTTCATAAAATCTTTTTTATAATTATTAAATACCACAAACTTGGTCATACTGCTGATTGAAATTGAGAACCTTTCAGTCAGACAGCAATTCTTATTTTGTTTACTTTTAGGTATTTCGTATCTAGTGGTCTTTGTTATTAAGAGAGCAGCTGTATCAGCTGTATCTGCTGTATCCTAATTGTCAAGACCTCCTGACATATGAACATCAACTTGAGGTTAACTATTTAGAAGGGCAACCAGTGGTAATAGATATGATGCGTTACTGTAGAGTGAATTTTTTAATGAAGCACATTTTTGGCTGTTAAAGTTGAAACACCTCTAGCACTATCACAGTGTTGTTCGTTGTTTGACAGTGCATTTATAAATGCTCAGATTCTGCTTGCGGCAAACAAAGTATACATCCTTAAAGAAATTATAAACAAAAACCATAATTGCAGACTGTGTTATGTTGCTATAGCAAGGAATCAACAGTCAGCCATATTTAAACTAATAAGTTTATCTGCTGATTTTAGTTAGAAATTTAAAAGTGGAATGAAGTTAAGATTAATCAACTGATAGAGTGGGTGTGAATTTAAAAATAGTCAACTTGTTGAAGTTTTCATTATATAAATTATGTAGTTAATAAGGTGTAGTAGTTGATGCATGGGTGTATCACGGTATTATGGTCCCCGTATGTCAATACTTGAGTCTGCTGCATGCATGATATGATTTATTTTGTAAGTTGCTGTATTTCCAATGTACAGAGGTGTACAATTGTACAACGACCAGGCGAAATAAAACGAGGTGAATCAAGACGATAGTTTTATGTCTACGACAATAGTCTTTGGACTATAGGTTTCACAACGTTTTTGGCAAGAAGTAATCAATATGTCGGTGGTCTAGGAGTTCATGAAAAAGCCAGTTACAAAAAGGAAAGACCAAGTTAGTTTCCCCTGAAGCGGAAAAGAGAGAGGGGAAAAGACAGGGGAGGGGTAAATAAAGCCCTGATGGCTCATGATTTCAAAATATTCTGGTATCATCTACCATTGTTTTTAATTTGAGTTTCTTTCACTAATACCAGAAGTTATAGGGAAGTGATGGATTTTTGCTTTCCACTATGCTGGGTTATCTATTTCTATATTTGCAAAGTATTTCCCAACTAATTTCTTCTTGTTGATTATAATAGCAGAGTTGAAAATAAAATCTGGAGTAAAAACATTCTAGCCAAAGTCATGCCATTAATCTATTACCCATTGAATAGCACTGATCCACCAATGTCTAGCCATAAATTGTAGATTGCATCTATAAACCAAGCCACAAAATATAATGATTGGTGTGATAATGGGTTCTTTTATCTTAGGTTATTGATGTCACAACATTAGGCTGTAATAGAACTATCTCTTAACCTTAAATGAATCAAAATCGCGAGTGCTGACTCGCCGATGTTGGCCCTCATTGCTGACACCGAGTCTGGTCCGACCCTGCATTCCTCGGTCTCGTTCCAGCTCTAATACTAACACATTACATTGTATTTTTATTATTTGCAACTTGAAATTTTGACATTATCACAAATATACTTAACATTTGGAAATCCATCTTGGACGGCGTATCATCATGAAATATACTCTGAATCGGATGTACACTTTCAGTTTCTCCCTTTCTCTAACTGAATGAACAGTGTGTTAAAAAAGCTCTTTGTTAGGAAACATCTTTGTCACCATAGACGTTAGCTTATTATTGCATCAAGCAATTATGGAGCAGACAGTCTGTGCTTTATACTCTATTACAGTGGTCATTTTTGGGGGCAAGATTCTTAGGCTATCGAAAGACAAAGTCTGGCTATAACATTTGGTAACAACTCGGTAATCATGCAGCGGAAATTCAGGCTATGGTATCTAATGGCCATTCACTCCGGTAGACCTCAGTTGTGTCAGGTTAATAGGCTATCATAGCACAAATAGTCCTACGGTATGTAGTGAGCTGAGACAAAGAAAGTGCTTGTTCGGTGCTGATACACTAAAGTATGTAGGTCAGACAAATGTACAAAACTTTTATAAACGTAATAAGATGAACACTTGCCCGGTTGTATCAAATGAATCAACACCGTATCGTTGATCAGCTCCATAGGACCAGATTTATAAAAAGGTAAATTCAACCTAACTGAGTGCTATATGGGATTCCAAGTAATTGACAAGTTTGAGGAACTTACCGGATCAGTAAGTTTTGTAGATAAACACATGCAACAGTTCTGTACTTTGAGTTCATAACTGAACATGTAACCTTTGCGTTTATCAAGTTAATAATCTTTGTTCATCAACACTTAGCTCAATATTTCGTATGACAAATCACTGTCGAAAATGGTGAAGAATGAAGCGATTGTTATAACAGTTAACAATATAATATATTTAGTAACTAACTACTACCTTATTATACAAGGAATAAATATTGAACATGTAATGCATATGGGAATATAGAACATGGTACACACAGATATTGTTAAATAGATCTCCTGACCGTGTACACTCTATGTATCAACTGTTAACCTCAGGTCCATATAAAGAATGACTCATTATCTTGCTATGACTCAGCCATGTCTTTTACGTGAAAAGGAGATGACAGACGACATCAACTAGACTGCCGTCACTTGAACCACCAACTCTAGGTATGCACTCGATATTATAACTTTCCCTCATCATCTTTTCAGTTGACGCTTTGTGTTTCAGCCGTGTGAATATTGCTGAGGAGGTTTAATCATGCTCCATCCCTTCCACCTATATTCAACAAGGACAGAAGCTGAATAACAAAGACACACGCTACACGTTTTACGCAATAAAATCTTTCATGATTCCTGCGTTCCCGATAGCGCTGGCATCTCAAGATTTGGATCGTTCCACAAGTACAAACAAAGATTATGTTAACTGGAGACAGACACGCTAACTAATCCCAGGCATTGTACGTCTCTTTTAGTTAAAATACAAACATACTGGACAGTGTCATGATTCTGCTACGCTTTACGTCTCCATCACTAACAGGTGAGCACGATTTCCTTTTTCTCCTAGCAACTATAAAATGAACACAAATTATAATTGAACTAATATCCACCTCCACATATTAATGAGACAAAGAGATTACTAGATGCTCTCATTAATTCATAATTATACAGAATAATCTTGCTGAAAGCGCAAATAATTCTCCTGTTTATACTGAGGTTTTACAGCCCAAGTTCCCGGTAGTGCTGGCATCTCCAATCTTTTAGGTTTTTTTCTATAGTAGAACTATAGCTTAAAATCAACCGTACACAACAACGCCATCTAGAGTTGATCCTTGTTTATTCAGACTAATACAGACCTGTCCATGTCCCGATATCAAAAAGCAAAAACATAAAAACTTCAGTACTGTACAGTACCACATTGTATGTAAAACAGCCATTAATGTCTCATGCATATAATAGCAGTAACGATAACAAACAAAAATTACGGTACAACACTCTTTGGAGAGACACAGCCGCATCGGATAATCATCCGTTACAAGATGTTGTCAGGGCATTTGAAAGTATTGGGAAGGGAGGTCTGAAGAAGCGGGGATCGACTGTCTATCATGGGCGTTATATCATAACTATGATTATTAAAATACAAACATACCAGAGAGTGTCAAGATTCTGCTGCGCTTTGCTGCACCATCACCAACAGGTGAACACGACTTCCTTTTTCTCCCAGCAACTATGAAATGAACAGAAATTATAAAGGAACTATTATACATAGTAATGAGACAAAGAGATTACTAAACTCTCTCTAAAGACTTAGTAGTTATATAGAATATATTACAGATTAAGGTGCGTCATAATATTTAGTACAATTATATTAATAAAAACAATAAATATTCAGCTACTAACTAAAAGATAAAACAACAAGAAATTCCTTCAAGTATAAAAGTAATGAAGATACCGTAAAACCTCTAAATGAACGCTATCTCGATTTGAACGCCACCTTCGATTGGCCGCCACTCTGAGAGAAGGTATTGGACAACTAAAAGATGTTCATTCTATCGTAAGAAACAATCAAAACGCAGCTTTTCCAGCAAACGATGAAAATATTTTTGTTTTTAAAAACATTAATTTTTGTTTCTGCATGTAATATAAGTATGATTCGTTTATGTCACTTGTTCATGAATATATATTTGTATCATTTGATAGATTATTATTTTGCAGGCTTATAAATAGACTTATAAATATGCGGATTTATAGCACGTTATTTTATAGCATCCTTGCGGCCATGTTAACACGGCTTACAATGGATCGATGCTCATAACTTCACTTCTATTGCACATAAAAAGCTAGTTTTGGCAGTAAACTGTAGCAAACATATCAGTGAGTGCAATGAGCCTTTACTCAACAATGTTGAATATAGATATAAAATAAAAATATGTCTTCAAATTTAGAATGAAATAAAAACAAAAAATCCCAACAAATTGCAAAGAAGGACACAGGCTATAATATCATAACAGGGCAATAGTAAGCAATAGATATCAACTAGTAGAAATATTTCTCAGTTTCTCGATGCATGCTATTCAGAGAGATCTTTGTCAAGTTAAAGGTAAGTTAGCAGATTTACTGCATCCAAATGGTTTAATATCGCTCGACTGGAAAAAGAGAGCAAAATATAGGCGACATTCACTTCACCCGTAATAGGGCTTAAAATTATCTCCCAAAATTTCTGACGAGCCATTTGAAAAGTAGACCGCGAGCCTATGTTTGAACGCCGCTGCCAATTGACCGCCACTATAGAAGAAAGGTTAAAAAATAATGCGCCATGGCGTTCAATTAGAAGTTTTACGGTAACAATAAAATACATTTTACTAAGACTAAAGATTGGAAAAGAGGGTACTACAACAAATACTTAAACTTTATACGGTTTAGACGCGGGATATCAATTAAGAATATACTATATTTATTAGTACTAAGTAAATGGATTGGTTATGTAGAAGAGAAAAACACAGGTAAGAGATACTGTAACTCTAGTAACCCTCTTAGTGGATAACTGTAATCTTACCGTCTGCTCTTGTAACAGTGCTTGGTTCGAAATCAGATGGTACGGAAGTAGTGAGAGAAGCCTTGGGTACATCATAGACTAACTCCGAAGAATCACCACCATCATCAATGATCTCTTCATGATCATATGTGGACCCGTCATTCGTGTCTACACCGATTATATCGTTACGAGATGTCCAAAATTGAGCATCACCCTCGAGTTCTAACACAATAACGGATGCATCTTCAGAGACTAAAAAAGAGAAATATTCGGGAATTTTTACAAAGAACATGTGTTGCGCCACACCAATCAGGAGTATGTGTTGCGCCACATCAATCAGGAATATGTGTTGTGCCCAAATAATCACACAGAGAGAGCGCATTACATTCAACCAATCACGAGCAGTGCGCGCGGTGCTTAGACAATCAAAACTAAAATGAGCCCTATGTGAAAATAACATTAAACAAATAGTTAGCTGCTCAATATAAAATAACAAATAACTGAAACCCACAAAACAAAACAATGAAAAACACTGCAGCACACACCAGGGGGAATGCGATCCTCAGAGGATGAACGAGTGATGGTGAGACCAGAATCGGAGAAAATCGATGAGCTGTCAGAATGAGGATTATAGAAGGAAAGGATTGAACCACTAGACTCATTGTCAGAAACACGAGGAAAGCGTCTCCGTAGTTTCCTTCGACGAAAGACTGGAAGTGTCCTGGTCACGACTCTAAACAAATACACACCTTTTGAGAATACGAACACTGCCTGGATAGTTTTAATTTTGTACGCATGAAACAAAGAGGAAGGAAGGAAATGAAAGGAATGAAACTGAAAGTTTTCCTTCCGCAATGAAAGTAACACGTTTGAAGAGTTCTAATGCCATTGTTTCTAACAGTAAATATTCTATATCGATATACAAAATGGTGGAGTTGTCTTCTACCGGTCCTCAATTGTGATTGTTAATACGATTATATGTAAACCAGCTTTTACATATATGACAGTTTTGAGTTACAATAATTACAATATTGTATATTAATGCCATAAAAATTTGCTTGATATCTATAAATATCTCACGGTGAAAATTTAGTCGAATCACTGCTCATGCTTCATGTATGTTTATATACTTTCAGGTTGAAATATCGGTGAGCTATCAAAGCGCGTCTAACATACCTGGATCTAATCAGCACCGTCAGAGCCAGCCACTGTTTCCGAGACATGTCACTAATGGTCCTATGTACGTGTTGATTGAATTTGTTTCTGGCCTTTCTTTCAACCAACCTATCCAGTACCAGTCTTGTTGTGATGTTCATTAGACGAATAAAGCCCCTATCAGATATCTTAGCCTTCCTACATCTTAAAGCAGCCTGTAACACAAAAATATATCAAGAACTGAAATTAATTCAATTGCTATACAAGAGAGAGTCAAATCTGTTCGAAGACTGTTTAGAGAGATCTGGAAGAGAGATATTACACACTATCCCATATGTACAAAACAGAAAACTACAAAAACTATCTTCGTGACAGCACATAGGTGGGGCTTGATGGACAAAAATTCCATTTTATTGCAAATTAAGAATTGTATTGGCTTATGTGTTTTGGTTGGTATTTCTATTGGTGAAAGTGAGGCGCACACTTCTAGTACTGAATGGATGTACTAATGATAGTACTATAACAGATTCATATCAATTTTCTTACACATAAACCTTTAATTCGGAGAAACTTAGCCATTCAAGAAATGAGAAAGATGGGCCAGCACTCTTGTAACCAGCGCTAGTAATTCTACCAAATCTTGTCTAGTCGTTTGGTTTTTCAGTTAACAAGATATTAAAATAATTTGAACTATAGCCACCGTTGTAACCACATATTATTAACATAAAATACAACTAATAGCGGAGTAACCATATTATTATAACATGAAGGATTATTCTTATAAAAACCTCTAATAATCAATTATATGAATTACAGAACGAAGACATACGATCCAAAGAGTAACAAGTAACACAGACATACCTTTATGAACCTCTGACTGGCCATCATGTTCGTCACCAACACATCAATTTGGTAGTTAGAGAGTTTAGAGAAGTTCTTCGATCTAACCAAATGTTCATACTCTTGCCCAAAAGTACCCATTCTAATGGCATCTTTCTGTAAGTGTAAAAACCACAAATTAGTTTACATAAAATCCTCACTGTTGAAGGGAATACAGTGCTGTTATAAAACTAGTACAGATCATATTCTATTCCAACTTACAAAATGTAAAACGTATAGCACAAACTTGAGCTGATATCAAGAAATCATTTTGTCAGTTAGATTGTGATATAATAAAAGTTTTGACAATGCATTTTTTATGAGATAATTATAAATTATGAGATGATGTATATAGACTTACAAAATGAGTGCAGTGCTTTCACTTTATAACAAAAAACCTGACCATAAATTGAAAAGTGAAATCGTTCGAATGTACTCTCTGACTTAAAAGGAAGTACACTTTACTGTTTCAGTCACACAACTGTGGGTGGGATATGTAGGGTTACTGCATATAAATGAACATACTATGACCACTCGAACTTCTCGAGGAATAACAGACTCCATGAGCAGTTGAGACACAGAGTTCATTCTTATAGAACCATCTGCAGCACATGTCTCACTCTTCGAGTACTTCTGTAAAAATAAGTTTAAATAAATATTGAATATTCAGTGCAAATCGATTAGACCAAATTATAGAGTATGTAATCTTATCAAGTTTAAACAGCATGATTATGTCTTAAGGTTGTTGCATGTTTTGTTTTTATAACTTTTATCCATCATTTTAGAGATAATTCGTTTCTACATTTAACAACTTGAACTGTATCAATTCTGTTTGATCGCATAAGGAGAATATCCTAAATTTATTGTTGAATGAGTTATTTAATTTTTTCACTAAACCTGAAATTCTATATATTTATTTGTCATTACATTGTTATAATAGTCAAATATTGATAGTTCATTAGGTTTAATGAGCAAGCTTCTTTAAATGGTCTGTATAGTGATGAGTATAACTTGAAACGTGTTTGAAGTTATAGCTTAACAAATAACAGTGCAAAGAGATTTTCAGCTGCACCTCATTGGGAAATATGTTACTGACAGCTAACCCGCTTTATTAATAAAAACTTGGGACAAAGTCATCAAACCTAAAACCTAAACCTGAAATTCTATATATTTATTTGTCATTACATTGTTATAATAGCCAAATATTGATAGTTCATTAGGTTTAATGAGCCAGCTTCTTTAAATAGTCTGTATAGTGATGAGTATAACTTGAAACATGTTTGAAGTTATAGCTTAACAAATAGCAGTGCAGAGAGATTTTCAGCTGCAACTCAATGGGAAATATGTTACTGACAGCTAACCTGCTTTATTAATAAAAACTTGGGACAAAGTCATCAAATCTGTGTGGGCAAAAAGTCGTTGGTTTTTGAAAAGTAGGTAACTACTTTTCCGCATCAGATTAAAAGTGTTGATAAGATGAATAAGCATTACTAGCGTAATCATGGTACTTACTAGAGCTGAGCTACAAGCCGCTCCTCTTAAACTCTGATCACCAAGACTACGAGATTTTCTAGGGACCTGCAAGAAAATGTATGACGAGACTACTACGCTACACTTCTGGATGTTTATAAAATGAACATTTATAGAAACCGGTTGGGATCGAGATGACGATTGAACACTAGCCAGCAACAAACTGATAGTCAGACAAATAAACACATTGTCTAAACCTTAGCTACAGATTCAGCCGGCAATCAAGGCAGTCTTTCAGCACAGCGATCTTCTGGCTTGCTTTTTGACTAGTTTGCCAGACAGCAGCTCATCCATCTTCATCATCATGTGATTATTTACATAAAGTTTCAACTCTTTTTGATAGCGAGGCTCAAGTGCGGCCTCATCCAATATTCTGTCACAACAAAAAGATAACGGTTGCAGATTTTGCGATTAAACCAGGCGTTTGCGCATCAAAAAGGTTTCTTTAAATGAAAGTAGTCGACATTCAAAAACAGATAAAAACTCATTTTACACCAATATCTTATCAAGCGTGCATCAGGGCAGTAAATTTAGTTTTGTTTGGTAGCCTTATTCATCGTGCATCAAAATTCTTTCTAATGAATTGAAAAACTGGGTAGTAACCTCATCAACCACACTTAAAGTAACAAGAATTGATAATCAGCCGCACAAACGGGCAATACTATGTCATCCTTGAAAATAAATCTCTATGATCAAGCTGGCAAATCCAGTTACTAATATTTACCTAGTGGCACAATCATCGAAATCAAGGCCTTGACTAGATTTTGTAAAGAAAAGCTATTCTGTGTGAGCACTTAAAAATAAAACACTAAATCAATGTTACTTTTAAACAAAATATGGCGGACTAACTTCCGAAAGGTGCATCTGCTATGCAAGGAAAAAAGTAAATGTAGGCCTACTTTGTCAAAAATAATGAGATACGCTGCCAAACATTTAAGATTACAAACATATGAAAAAATACAGAACAGAACTTACCAATGACATGATTAAACTGGTCTCTATGAATAAAAAAAGAATGCAGTTATGATAAACGTTTGCTAGCTTTTAAAGGAAACCAAACGAATAGACTGGGTGCAATGGAGATTTTTGATTTCATGGAACAGTCGCTCTGCTCAACAATGGCACTATTCAAGACTCGCTTTACTTCCTTCGAAAGAAACGTTGTAAATAATAGTTTTTATAATAATCAAAAGGGATGCGTTTCGGATTTTACATAAAAATAGAGAAGACAACTCGTACTACACTAGCTGTGCTGTTGACTGGGGAGACAACTCTTTAAAACAACACATTCATTCGTAACAAAGTTTTACATACATGTAGATTGAGGTAGACCTACGTATTATATTCTCAACTACATGATTTGTACATGTAGTATATGCAAAAATACTGTGTAAAAATCAACACACAATTCACACCACTCATTTTGAACAACTTTACAGATTCCAATAACGTTTGAGACACATCATTTTTTTAGACAATCCACAGCTCGTGTCTCACCCCTTGAATACCTCTGCAAATCATTGTAAATAAATGGATTTTAAAATAATAGTGTAGTAACCAAAGGTGGTCTCCTAACAACAAACTAATAGCTAATTTCAACTACACTAACATTGATGAAACGTGTTAAACTCCATTAATTATTAGTTTACACCGATACAAAACTAATGCATGGCAGCTAAATAAAAATCTCAAAAGCATCAAATGAAAATTATATCTTTAGATCTTTAAATTAAGTCAGACAGCTACTTATTTGATGTATTTCAAAAATATTTTACAGAAATTAAAGTCGATTTCAGTAGTTTTAGCAGTGCGAGACTTAATGCCTGTAAGACTTAATGCAACTTTCTTATTTCTGAGATTTTCATAAAATCTTTTTTATAATTATTAAACACCACAAACTTGGTCATACTGCTGATTGAAATTGAGAACCTTTTAGTCAAACAGCAATTCTTATATTGTTTACTCTTAGGTATTTCATATCTAGTGTTTTTTGTTATTAAGAGAGCAGCTGTATCAGCTGTATCAGCTGTATCCTAATTGTCAAGACCTCCTGACATATGAACATCAACTTGAGGTTAAATATTTAGAAGGGCAACCAGTGGTAATAGAAATGATGCCTTACTGTATAGTGATTTTTTAATAAAGCACATTCTGGCTGTTAAAGTTGAAACACCTCTAGCCCTATCACAGTGTTGTCCGTTGTTTAACAGTGCATTTATAAATGCTCAGATTCCGTCTGCGGCAAACAAAGTATACATCCTTAGGGAAATTATAAACAAAAACCATAATTGCAGACTGTGTTATGTTGCTATAGCAAGGAATCAACAGTCAGCCATATTTAAACTAATAAATTTATCTGCTGATTTTAGTTAAAAGTAGACTGAAGTTAAGGTTAATCAACTGATAGAGTGGGTGTGAATTTAAAAATAGTCAACTTGTTGAAGTTTTCATTATATAAAGTATGTAGGCAGCTGTAATAAAGTGTAGTAGTTGATGCATGGGTGTATCACGGTATTATGGTCCCCGCGTATGCCAATATTTGAGTCTGCTGCATGCATGATACGATTTATTTTGTAAGTTGCTGTATTTTCAGTGTACAGAGGTGTACAATCTTCTCTTAATCGAATGTACTATGTACATATGCCATGTTATGTACTGTAACTTATTATACTAACTAGAGCTGACCCGGGTAGCTCGTCCGGTCTTGACCTACCGGGTCAGAGGTGCCCGGGTCAGGCCACCGGACCCTTGGGTCTTCCTATACAAATACATGGGTAGGTTTATGACTAAACGAGAGCGATTGTATGTCACTTTTTAACTGCGATTCTTAGTCCTAGCGCGGAAGGACCAGGCGAAATAAAACGAGATGAATCAAGACTATATTTTTACGTCTACGACAATAGTCTTTGGACTATAGGTTTCACAACGTTTTTTGGCAAGAAATAATCAACATGTCGCCGGTCTGGGAGTTCATGAAGAAGCCAGTTACAGAAAGGAAAGACCAAGTTAGTTTCCCCTGAAGCGGAAAAGAGAGAGGGGGAAAGGACAGGGGAGGGGTAAATAAAGCCCTGATGGCTCATGATTTCAAGATATTCTGGTATCAACTACCATTGTTTTTAATTTGAGTTTCTTTCACTAATACCAGAAGTTATAAGCATACCTGCCAACTCTCACGCATTGGGCGCGAGACTCACGCAATCACCCCAAAGAAAAAATGAAAACGCGTGAGAAATGCGTGAGATTTTTGCCCCAATTTCCATAATTTTATATATACATGTACGTACTATCATTGATACATCAATTGCCCCAAAACCAAATCTCACGCATTGCCCCACTCTTGGGTTGGCAGGTCTGGTTATAGGGAAGTGATGGATTTTTGCTTTCCACTATGCTGGGTTATCTATTTCTATATTTGCAAAGTGTTTCTCAACTAATCTCTTCTTGTTGATTATAATAGCAGAGTTGAAAATAGAATCTGTAATAAGAACACTCTAGCCAAAGTCATGCCATTAATATATTACCCATTGAATAGCATTGATCCACCAATGTCTAGCCATAAATTGTGGATTGCATCTATAAACCAAGCC
Organism: Watersipora subatra; assembly: GCF_963576615.1. Classification (NCBI taxonomy): domain Eukaryota; kingdom Metazoa; phylum Bryozoa; class Gymnolaemata; order Cheilostomatida; family Watersiporidae; genus Watersipora; species Watersipora subatra. The sequence continues at coordinate 34,766,789 of NC_088711.1, read as the reverse complement.
CCAAAATATAATGATTGGTGTGATAGTGGGTTCATTTATCTTAGGTTATTGATGTCACAACATTAGGCTGTAATAGAACTATCTCTTAACCTTAAATGAATAAATCGCGAGTGCTGACTCGCCGATGTTAGCCCTCATTGCTGACACCGAGTCTGGTCCGACCCTGTATTCCTCGGTCTCGTTCCAGCTCTAATACTAACACATTACATTGTATTTTTTATTATTTGCAACTTGAAATTTTGACATTATCACATATATACTTGACATTTGGAAATCCATCTTGGACGACGTATCATCATGAAATATACTCTGAATCAGATGTACACTTTCAGTTTCTCCCTTTCTCTAATCGAATGAACAGTGTGTTAAAAAAGCTCTTTGTTAGAAAACATCTTTGTCACTATGGGCGTTAGCTTATTATTGCATCGAGCAATTATGGAGCAGACAGTCTGTGCTTTACACTCTATAGTGGTCGTTTTTGGGGGCAAGATTCTTAGGCTATCGAAAGACAAAAAGTCTGGCTATAACATTTGGCGGCAACTCAGTAATCATGCAGTGGAAATTTAGGCTATGGTATCTAATGGCCATTCACTCTGGTAGACCTCAGTTGTGTCGAGTTAATAGGCTATCATAGCAGAAATAATACTGCATCATCTAGTGAGCTGAGACAAAGAAATTGCTTGTTCGGTGCTGATACACTAAAATATGAAAGTCAGACAAATGTACCAAGCTTTTATATACGTAATGAGATGAAAACTTGCCCGGTTGTATCAAATGAATCAACACCGTATCATTGAACAGCTCCATAGGAACTGATCTATAAAAAAGGTAAATTCAACCTAATTGAGTGCCATATGGGATTCCAAGTAATTGACAAGTCTGAGGAACTTACCCGATCAGTAGGTTTAGTAGATAAACACCTGCAGTGGTTCTGTACTTTGAGTCCATAACTAAACATGTAGACTTTGTGTTTATCAAGTTAATAATCTTTGTTCATCAACACTTAGCTCAATGTTTCGTGTGACAAATCACTGTCGAAAATGGTGATGAATGAAGCGATTGTTATAACAGTTAACAATATAATATATTTAGTAACTAACTACTACCATAGTATACAAGGAATAAATATTGAACATGTAATGCATATGGGAATATAGAACATGGTACACACATATATTGTTAAATAGATCTCCTGACCGTGTACACTCTATGTATCAACTGTTAACCTCAGGTCCATATAAAGAATGACTCATTATCTTGCTTTGACTCAGCCATGTCTTTTACGTGAAAAGGAGATGACAGACAACTCCAACAAGACTGCCGTCACTTGAACGACCAACTCTAGGTATGCACTCGATATTATAACTTTCTCTCATCATCTTTTCAGTTGACGCTTTGTGTTTCAGCCGTGTGGATATTGCTGAGGAGGTTTAATCATGATCCATCCCTTCCACCTGTATTCAACAAGGACAGAAGCTGAATAACAAAGACATACGCTACACGTTTTATGCAATAAAATGTTTCATGATTCTTGCGTTCCCAATAGCGCTGGCATCTCAAGATTTTGATCGTTCCACAAGTACAAACAAAGATTAAATCATAACTGTCACATACAACTTTTATCGTAGTTTCTAGGTAAATCAGCCACGCTGATTCCGATTTTGTACTCAAAATAAAGTTTGGTCCACTAACCATCAAAGTCATTTAGGCTTTTTTAAAGCGTTTCAATATCCGTTGCGAAAACAACACAATCGGCATTACAAGCTCCGCCCATAAATATGTGACGAAACCTAGCTTTTTCAGGAACGGAAGTTAGGAATGTTTAGTCCGATTTAGAATAATAGAGATGGGTGTCTTAAAACCCATTATTATCTAAATCCAGCCTGTAAAACAATCTGTCTTTTATGAAAGGTATATAAACTATCTAAAGTTGCTCGTAGCTTGTTACATGATGTTTAAATAGGCTGAACGCCGAGAAGAATAAGCTCAAAATGCGTGGTTTAATCACAAGCTAGCGTTATCATCGCGCCTTTTCAAATATGCAATAGCTTATCTACCTTTCAGAAAAGATAGATTATCTTTAAGGCTGAATTTAGATATTAATGGATTTTAAAACACCCATCTCTATTATTATAAATCGGTCTAAACATCCCTATGTGATTTTGTGCCTAAAAACCTAGGTTACATCACGTATTTATGGATGGAGCTTGTTGTGCCGTTCGTGTTGTTTTCGAGACCGATATTAAAACGCTGTAATAAAACATTCATTACTCTGAAAGTTAGTGGACTAATCTTTATTTTGAGTACAAAATCGGAATCAGCGTGTCTGATTTACCTAGTAAATACGATAAAAGTTGTACATGACAGTTATGGTTTAAGTTAACTGGAGACAGCAATGCTACCGAATCACAGGCATTATTGTATACCTCTTTTAGTTAAAATACAAACATACCAGACAGTGTCATGTTTCTCCTACGCTTTACGTCTCCATCACTAACAGGTGGGCACGATCTCCTTTTTCTCCCAGCAGCTATAAAATGAACACAAATCATAATTGAACTAATATCCACCTCCACATATTAAAAGTTGACTTGCAACAAAATTCACATTACAGTTATTTGGTATCAAAAGATTCACCATGTCTTAGTCTGTTGTGTTGTAGGTGCCAAATATGAGGAAATGTGATTACAAGCTCCTAAAAGCTCAAAAACGAAAAGCCGCTGTAGATTGGAATCTGTTTAATTCTCCGACGCAGTCATGACATTTGGTTATTGTCTTGACACGTGATGTTCTCACGTGAATTGAAAGGCCAATACAAAGTTCAATATAAAACTTATCGTAGCACTAGTTTATGACATACATTTCGGAGTTTACCGATGACCCGGTATCAAATATAGATGCTCGCTACATTACAGTTTTGTTTTGGTTTGATCCAATCGTCAAGTTGTAATGTGATCATGTGATCATGTGACCCAATACTTCGCAACTAATTTCTGCAGCACTTTTTGATTACCACAGGTGACCAACAGGCTCATCATGATTATCAGACAATGATATGTACACCTTCGAGCTAAGGTTAAAAAATTTAACGAATTTTTACGGTAAGTTATAAGATATCAGTGCTAAAAGTGACAGCATTACAACGACGAGAAAATAGACGCGTAAGAACAATAGACATTGTTTTATTGAATGCGTGAAGTATATTTGTGAAAATATTTGGGCGAATGAGGTTGCATGAAAGTGTAAACAGAAACCATCTTGTAACAACTACCCTACAGGATGAATTTATTCGCGGAGTTAAATTTCCCGAAAATTGCCATTTCATGCATATTCGCGGATTAATTTATTCACGGCTGAAACTGTCCCTTTCTATGAAGAGTTAACTCTATTATGTCTAGCATTAGAGTTAACCCTACGCATGCGCACATTGCGTGTTTCGTTTTCTATTTAGCTTCCAACTACGGGTCGATCGTGCTAAGCTATAACTTTTTTCCTGCATTCAGAGGTTTTCACGAATGTTCATAGATTTGGAGGCCTTTGATGAACCAACAATTTGTGGTAAGTAATGAGTTTGTTCAAAACCATTTACTAAATTAGTTTAATTTTACTTGGTTCTTCGGTAAAACGCAATATTTATTTTTCCCGTCCTTACCGCTTCATTATTTGTTTTAGTGTGAGAGAGATCTTTCATCATACACGGATGCATAATGACTGCAAGGGTGGTAGATGTCATTCTTAGAAGAAACACCAATCACTCAGGAAGGTCTTGAAATTGAGGTAGAAGTGACCACAGCTGCTAACGAGGAGAATTTATGTTTTTAAAAAAAGAACAAAAACGCCTTTAAGAGCACAAACCTTTGGCCAACCGGCAGAACTTTGCAATAGTAAGCCACGAGGAGAGTTTTGATGATAACTTCCTTACTAGTCATGTAATAGCGAGAGAATTGCCTTTAACATCGACCCAAGACAGTGACAGCGACAGAGCTGCTATTACCAAAATAACTAGTTAGAGAGCACCTTTACACGCTAGTATTCACTTATCAACAGTACCAGTTTAATTTCATTGCTAGACAACCGCCATGTGGACTAAACTGTTTATATTTACTCCATTCATCGTTTGTAAAATTCTATTTGTATTTGAAATATTTTATTGTACACTCAAGTTTGTAATAAATTATTATATATCAATACATGAAATAAAATATATAATTTAATCATGTTTGCTGCAGCGATATCAAGGAGTTGTTGTCGATGAAAGGGTCTAGGTTGACTGATTGCTTCTCTGCCAATATTCCTGCCTTGATGAATATTACTACTTGTCTCTAGTTTTCGTAATCGGAGTAGGTTGTTTTATTCTCAATCTGCAGTAAACACAAAAAAGAAAAAATATTAATAAGTGTTAAGAAAGTAAAAAACAATAGCTGAAGTATTTATTGAAAGCGATCAGTTTTTAAACAAAAGAATTAACTAACGCAGTTAATTATTGAAAAACGTATCTGCATTGCAAATCAAATACATACCATAATGTCCAGATCGGCATCATTATCGTCCTCAACTTCGGTATTAGAGATAGGAGTTGATTTCAATGTAAAAAGATTAGGAGAAATTTTTTGCGATGACGAAGCCATGCCGAATAACTTGTGAAAACCTTGAATAATTTTGCAAAGTTTGATGCAATGGCAATAAAATTCAAAGCCCGGCGATGATTTTAAAGAAGTTTTGGAACTCGGCTACAATTAGTACTTCTGCCTAGCGGCTATTTTTGCGATGACGCCATTCTGCATATCTTGTGACAACCTTGAATAATTTTGTAAAGAAATGTGATGCATTGGCAACGGTGTTAGCTCAAAGCCCAGGCGATGATTTTAAAAATGTTTTGGAGCTCAACTACGTTTAGTATTTATTTAAAAAACTAGCCTAGCGGCTAGTTTTTAATTTGATGCAGTAGTCATTCTTCCTTGTGATTAAATATAGAACTAATTATTCACGAAATTTAATGATTCGCGGAATTGACTGTTCGCGAAATCGCAAATTTTTATAACCAACGAATACTTTCATCCTGTAGGGTACGTCCCAATTGAGCCGTTTTGGAAAGAGAATCCAAACTACGGCGGTCTCGTGTGGCTGCGATTAACTGTTCAATTTTTACACTAAGGGGGTAACTCTAGTAACCCCCTTAGTGGATAACTGTAATCTTACCGTCTGCTCTTGTAACAGTGCTTGGTTCGAAATCAGATGGTACGGAAGTAGTGAGAGAAGCCTTGGGTACATCATAGACTAACTCCGAAGAATCACCACCATCATCAATGATCTCTTCATGATCATATGTGGACCCGTCATTCATGTCTACACCGATTATATCGTTACGAGATGTCCAAAATTGAGCATCACCCTCGAGTTCTAACACAATAATGGATGCGTCTTCAGGGACTAAAAAAGAGAAATATTCGGAAATTTTTACAAAGAACAATCACACATTGGTGTGGCGCAATGTGTTGCGCCACACCAATCAGGAATATGTGTTGCGCCACACCAATCAGGAGTATGTGTTGCGCTCAACTAATCACAGAGAGAGCGCATTACATTAGTGCTGGGCACGGGTAGTAATACTCGTTGAACCCGCGGGTTTATCTTCTCTCGAGTATCGGGTAAAAGAGATTTCGGGTATTACGGTCCTTCGGGTTCGGGTTTTGACTTTCGAGTTCGGGTTTTGGTACACGGATCCTTCGGGTAGTGTGAACAAAAACTCGGTCTATTGCACCCTGCGCTCTTAGTCTGGGGCCACAGGGCATTTCTGTGTCATTTTTGCTAAGGAGGCATGACAATGGGGTATAACGAGTCTTTAATTTAATAGATAGAATAAAGCATCTCATACCTTATTTACCATACCTACCGGAGATATTGTAGTCAAGCAGTGATTACTTGTCATTAAAAGGTGAGTAGAAAATTTAATACTTCAATCAGATTTTATTTGCGCAATTATCCAAATCAGCTTCGTAAACAAATCTATGCCTTTTTTAAAACGGCGCGTGTTTGCTTTCACCGATAACACATAGGTCCTTAGTCTGTTTCCGCTATCGCCTTGTTAGAAACTGTCACTAGCGTTGGTAGTAGCAGTGAAAATTTAATAACTCTGTTTAAATTGATTACTACCGCTAGCTATTACAGATTACATAATTTATTATAACCAAGTTCTACTAAGCCAACAAGCCTTACTAACGGAAAAAGCCGATAATGTAAAGTTTTTATGAGATTTGGAGCACCATCTACACAAAATCAGAGAGGTCCATAGAACATGCTTAAGTATTAAGCTACCATAAACCCTATCTTCTGCCACTTGTTGACACGAAAATTCCCTGTGGCCCCAGACTGTCTTGACTGTTTAACAATCCGCCTGTTAACCCTGCGAGTACGAATGTCAGTCGATAAAAACTATAAAATGATAAATAAATTGAAAAGAAACATAATTGCTTTGTAAATTTGAAGATATATCTGTTTAGAAAATTTAAACATAAAATCCATATCAACAAACCCGATACCCGAAAAACCTGTAGGCAAAGAAATACCCGAGCCTAGCACTACTAGTTACCCGATACTCGAAAAGCCCGAACAGAAGGGGTCGGGTTTAAACCCGTTGACCAAGAAGTACTCGTGCCCAGCACAACATTACATTCAACCAATCACAAGCAGTGCGCGCTGTGCTTAGCCAATCAAAACTAAAATGAACCCTATGTGAAAATAACATTAAACAAATAGTTAGCTGCTCAATATAAACTAACAACTAATTGAAACCCACAAAACAATAAAAAACACTGCAACACACACCAGGGGGAATGCGATCCTCAGAGGATGAATGAGTGATGGTGAGACCAGAATCGGAGAAAATCGATGAGCTGTCAGAATGAGGATTATAGAAGGAAAGGATTGAACCACTAGACTCATTGTCAGTAACACGAGGAAAGCCTCTCCGTAGTTTCCTTCGACGAAAGACTGGAAGTGTCCTGGTCATGACTCTACACAAATACACACCTTTTGAGAATACGAACACTGCCAGGATAGTTTCAATTTTGTACGCATGAAACAAAGAGGAAGGAAGGAAATGAAAGGAATGAAACTGAAAGTTTTCCTTCCGCAATGAAAGTAACAAGTTTGAAGAGTTCTAATGCCATTGTTTCTAACAGTAAATATTCTATATCGATATACAAAATGGTGGAGTTGTCTTCCACCAGTCCTCAATTGTGATTGTTATTACGATTATATGTAAACCAGCTTTTACATATATGACAGTTTTGAGTTACAATAATTACAATATTGTATATTAACGCCATAAAAATTTGCTTGATATCTATAAATATCTCACGGTGAAAATTTAGTTGAATCACTGCTCATACTTCATGTATGTTTATATACTTTCAGATTGAAATATCTGTGAGCTATCAAAGCGCGTCTAACATACCTGGATCTAATCAGCACCGTCAGAGCCAGCCACTGTTTCCTAGACATGTCACTAATGGTCCTATGTACGTGTTGATTGAATTTGTTTCTGGCCTTTCTTTCAACCAACCTATCCAGTACCAGTCTTGTTGTGATGTTCATTAGACGAATAAAGCCCCTATCAGATATCTTAGCCTTCCTACATCTTAAAGCAGCCTGTAACACAAAAATATATCAAGAACTGAAATTAATTCAATTGCTATACAAGAGAAAGTCAAATCTGTTCGAAGACTGTTTAGAGAGATCTGGAAGAGAGATATTACACACTATCCCATACGTACAAAACAGAAAACTATAAAAACTATCTTCGTGACAGCACATCAGTGAGACTTGATGGACAAAAATTCCATTTTATTGCAAATTAAGAATTGTATTGGCTTATGTGTTTAGGTTGGTATTTCTATTGGTAAAAGTGAGGTGCACACTTCTAGTACTGAATGGATGTACTAATGATAGTACTATAACAGATTCATATCAATTTTCTTACACATAAACCTTTAATTCGGAGAAACTTAGCCATTCAAGAAATGAGAAAGATGGGCCAGCACTCTTGTAACCAGCGCTAGTAATTAGAGTTGCCCCGATTTTGGTATCGGAATCGGTATCGGTGCCGATATGAGTGTCAAGTATCTGAATCGGTATCGGCCGATCTTTTCTTAAAAAATCTGAACCTTCCGATACTTTTTACAGATCAACCATTTAGCAGAAAACTGTATTTTAGCCTGCTATACTAATAAAAAAAATCATCAGCTGTAAGCTTCTTACTTTTACTTAATGAATTTCAGGCCTGCCACACAATTTATTTCATGTCTATAGCCTGATCAACACAGCGAAGGAAACTTTTTAGCCAGAACGTAAACAAAAAGTGTGATATTTCCCAATTACAGCGATAGGTTTTATTGCAAGCAATCACGAACAGGATAACAAAATTGGGAAACAAGAACGCGGTGTAATATTTCTATTTACTAGCATTACGAAAGTAATTTAAACAGTTGACGCATAAAGTTATCCATCACTCTCTTGATCCTGACGATACAATGGATCGTGTGTATTGTACAAAAAACGGTAACCCCAGTGGCGTATCGGTATGTAGCCTGTCCTCCAACATCTGTTGCAAGGGAATCCCCCTTCAGTACGCTCGGCTACATTGATAATGATAGAAGAAAAGAGACGTCTTACTGAGATAATTGAATCACTAACGGTTTTTAAAAGAAACATTGATTTGCTCTAAACTTGTACAGGCACAGCAGTTCATCCAACAATAGAAGAGGGACTTCGTTATCACAGATATAACTGTACCACTAACAGTAATTACCTTTATTTACAAATTACAAGAAACATGGACTGTTTTGTTATTACATGCACGGTATGTCAGTATGTGAATATGTATATATTTTTTTCCATAAATGCAAACAAATAAATACAATAATATTCATGATTTCTTTGCATTATGTTTGTATTTGTATAATAAAATGAGCTACTATCTATGCAACACAAAAGATCTGAATCGGTATCTGAATCGGATTATTTTTCAATTAGGATCGGTATATCGGATCGGTATCTGAATCGGCTGGAGAATTTAGAATCGGGGCATCTCTACTAGTAATTCTACCAAATCTTGTCTAGTCGTTTGGTTTTTCAGTTAACAAGATATTAAAATAACTTGAACTATAGCCACCGTTGTAACCACATATTATTAACATAAAATACAACTAATAGCGGAGTAACCATATAATTATAACATGAAGGATTATCCTTATAAAAACCTCTAATAATCAATTATATGAATTACAGAACGAAGACATACGATCCAAAGAGTAACGAGTAACACAGACATACCTTTATGAACCTCTGACTAGCCATCATGTTCGTCACCAACACATCAATTTGGTAGTTAGAGAGTTTAGAGAAGTTCTTCGATCTAACCAAATGTTCATACTCTTGCCCAAAAGTACCCATTCTAATGGCATCTTTCTGTAAGTGTAAAAACCACAAATTAGTTTACATAAAGTCCTCACCGTTGAAGGGAATACAGTGCTGTTATAAAACTAGTACAGATCATATTCTATTCCAACTTACAAAATGTAAAATGTATAGCACAAACTTGAGTTGATATCAAGAAATCATTTTGTCAGTTAGTTTGTGATATAATAAAAGTTTTGACAATGCAATTTTTATGAGCTAATTATAAATTACGTGATGATGTATATAGACTTACAAAATGAGTGCAGTGCTTTCACTTTATAACAAAAAACCTGACCATAAATTGAAAAGTGAAATCGTTCGAATGTACTCTCTGACTTAAAAGGAAGTACACTTTACTGTTTTAGTCACACAACTGTGGGTGGGATATGTAGGGTTACCGCATATAAATGAACATACTATGACCGCTCGAACTTCTCGGGGAATAACAGACTCCATGAGCAGTTGAGACACAGAGTTCATTCTTATAGAACCATCTGCAGCACATGTCTCACTCTTCGAGTACTTCTGTAAAAATAAATTTATATAAATCTACTTTGAATATTCAGTGCAAATCGATTAGACCAAATTATAGACTATGTAATCTTATCAAGTTTAAACAGCATGATTATGTCTCAAGGTTGTTGCATGTTTTGTTTTTATAACTTTTATCCATCATTTTAGAGATAATTCGTTTCTACATTTAACAACTTAAACTGTATCAATTTTGTTTGATTGCATAAGGAGAATATCCTAAATTTATTGTTGAATGAGTTATTTAATTTTTTCACTAAACCTGAAATTCTATATATTTATTTGTCATTGCATTGTTATAATAGCCAAATATTGATAGTGCATTAGGTTTAATGAGCAAGCTTCTTTAAATGGTCTGTATAGCGATGAGAATAACTTGAAACGTGTTTGAAGTTAGAGCTTAACAAATAGCAGTGCAAAGAGATTTTCAGCTGCACCTCAATGGGAAATATGTTACTGACAGCTAACCCGCTTTATTAAGAAAAACTTGGGACAAAATCATCAAATCTGTGTGGGTAAAAAATCGTTGGTTTTTGAAAAGTAGGTAACCACTTTTCCGCATCAGATTAAAAGTGTTGAAAAGATGAATAAGCATTACTAGCGTAATCATGGTACTTACTAGAGCTGAGCTACAAGCCGCTCCTCTTAAACTCTGATCACCAAGACTACGAGATTTTCTAGGGACCTGCAAGAAAATGTATGACGAGACTACTACGCTACACTTCTGGATGTTTATAAAATGAACATTTATAGAAACCGGTTGGGATCGAGATGACGATTGAACACTAGCCAGCAACAAACTGATAGTCAGACAAATAAACACATTGTCTAAACCTTAGCTACAGATTCAGCCGGCAGTCAAGGCAGTCTTTCAGCACAGCGATCTTATGGCTTGCTTCTTGACTAGTTTGCCAGACAGCAGCTCATCCATCTTCATCATCATGTGATTATTTACATAAAGGTTCAACTCTTTTTGATAGCGAGGCTCAAGTGCGGCCTCATCCAATATTCTGTCACAACAAAAAGATAATATGGTTGCAGATTTTGCGATTAAACCAGGTGTTTGCGCGTCAAAAAGGTTTCTTTAAATGAAAGTAGTAAACATTCAAAACCAGATAAAAATTTATTTTACACCAATAGCTTATCAAGGGCAGTAAATTTAGTTTTGTTTGGTAGCCCTATTCATCGTGCATCAAAATTCTTTCTAATGAATTGAAAAACTAGGTAGTAACCTCATCAACCACACTTAAAGTAACAAGAATTGATAATCAGCCGCACAAACGGGCAATACTATGTCATCCTTGAAAATGAATCTCTATGATCAAGCTGACAAATCCAGTTGCTAATATTTACCTAGTGGCACAATCATCGAATTCAAGGCCTTGACTAGATTTTGTGAAAAGCTATTCTGTGTGAGCATTTAAAAAATAAAACACCAAATCAATGTTACTTTTAAACAAAATATGGCGGACTAACTTCTGGAAGGTGCATCTGCTATGCAAAGAAAAAAGCAAATGTAAGCCTACTTTGGCAAAAAATAACGAGATATGCTGCCAAACATTTAAGATTACAAACATATGAAAGAATACAGAACAAAACTTACCAATGGCATGATTGAACTGGTCTCTATGAATAAAAGAATGCGGTATGATAAACGTTTGCTAGCTTTTAAAGAAAACCAAACGAATAGACTGGGTGCAATTGAGAATTTTGACTCATGAAACAGTCGCTCTGCTCAACAATGGCACTATTCAAGACTGGCTTTACCTCCTTTCAAAGAAACGTTGTAAACAATAGTTTTTATAATAATCAAAAGGGATGCGTTTTGGATTTTCTATAAAAATAGAGAAGACAACTCTTACTACAACAGCTGTGTTGTTGACTGGGGAGACAACTCTTTGAAACATCACATATTCGTTAATAACAAAGTTTTACATACATGTAGATTGAGGTAGACCTATTATATTCTCAACTACATGATTTGTTCATGTAGTATATATATGCAAAAATACTGTGTAAAAATCAACACACAATCTGACCACTCATTTTGAAAAACTTTACAGATTCCAATAACGTTTGAGACAGATCATTTTTTTAGACAATCCACAGCTCATGTCTCACCCCTTGAATACCTTTGCAAATCATTGTAAATAAATGTATTTTGAAATAATTGTGTGGTGACTAAATGCCGTTTGCTAACAACAAACTAATAGCTAATTTCAATTACACTAACATTGATTAAACGTGTTAAACTCAATTAATTATTAGTTTACACCGATACAAAACTAATGTATGGCAGCTCAATAAAAATCTCAAAAGCATCAAATGAAAATTATATCTTTAGATCTTCAAATGAAGTCAGACAGCTACTTATTTGATGCATTTCAAAAATATTTTATAGGAATTAAAGTCGATTTCAGTAGTTTTAGCAGTGCGAGACTTAATGCCTGTAAGACTTAATGCAACTTTCTTATTTCTGAGATTTTCATAAAATCTTTTTTATAATTATTAAATACCACAAACTTGGTCATACTGCTGATTGAAATTGAGAACCTTTCAGTCAGACAGAAATTCTTATTTTGTTTACTTTTAGGTATTTCGTATCTAGTGGTCTTTGTTATTAAGAGAGCAGCTGTATCAGCTGTATCTGCTGTATCCTAATTGTCAAGACCTCCTGACATATGAACATCAACTTGAGGTTAACTATTTAGAAGGGCAATCAGTGGTAATAGGTATGATGCGTTACTGTAGAGTGAATTTTTTAATGAAGCACATTTTTGGCTGTTAAAGTTAAAACACCTCTAGCACTATCACAGTGTTGTTCGTTGTTTGACAGTGCATTTATAAATGCTCAGATTCCGCTTGCGGCAAACAAAGTATACATCCTTAAGGAAATTATAAACAAAAATCATAATTGCAGACTGTGTTATGTTGCTATAGCAAGGAATCAACAGTCAGCCATATTTAAACTAATAAGTTTATCTGCTGATTTTAGTTAGAAATTTAAAAGTAGAATGAAGTTAAGATTAATCAACTGATAGAGTGGGTGTGAATTTAAAAATAGTCAACTTGTTGAAGTTTTCATTATATAAATTATGTAGTTAATTAGGTGTAGTAGTTGATGCATGGGTGTATCACGGTATTATGGTCCCCGTATGCCAATATTTGAGTCTGCTGCATGCATGATATGATTTATTTTGTAAGTTGCTGTATTTCCAATGTACAGAGGTGTACAATTGTACAAGGACTAGGCGAAATAAAACGAGGTGAATCAAGACGATAGTTTTATGTCTACGACAATAGTCTTTGGACTATAGGTTTCACAACGTTTTTGGCAAGAAGTAATCAACATGTCGGTGGTCTGGGAGTTCATGAAAAAGCCAGTTAGAAAAAGGAAAGACCAAGTTAGTTTCCCCTGAAGTGGAAAAGAGAGAGGGGAAAGGACAGGGGAGGGGTAAATAAAGCCCTGATGGCTCATGATTTCAAAATATTCTGGTATCATCTACCATTGTTTTTAATTTGAGTTTCTTTCACTAATACCAGAAGTTATAGGGAAGTGATGGATTTTTGCTTTCCACTATGCTGGGTTATCTATTTCTATATTTGTAAAGTATTTCCCAACTAATCTCTTCTTGTTGATTATAATAGCAGAGTTGAAAATAAAATCTGGAGTAAAAACATTCTAGCCAAAGTCATGCCATTAATCTATTACCCATTGAATAACACTAATCCACCAATGTCTAGCCATAAATTGTAGATTGCATCTATAAACCAAGCCACAAAATATAATGATTGGTGTGATAATGGGTTCTTTTATCTTAGGTTATTGATGTCACAACATTAGGCTGTAATAGAACTATCTCTTAACCTTAAATGAATAAAAATCGCGAGTGTTGACTCGCCGATGTTAGCCCTCATTGCTGACACCGAGTCTGGTCCGACCCTGCATTCCTCGGTCTCGTTCCAGCTCTAATACTAACACATTACATTGTATTTTTATTATTTGCAACTTGAAATTTTGACATCACAAATATACTTGACATTTGGAAATCCATCTTGGACGGCGTATCATCATGAAATATACTCTGAATCGGATGTACACTTTCAGTTTCTCCCTTTCTCTAACTGAATGAACAGTGTGTTAAAAAAGCTCTTTGTTAGGAAACATCTTTGTTACCATAGACGTTAACTTATTATTGCATCAAGCAATTATGGAGCAGACAGTCTGTGCTTTATACTCTATTAGAGCGGTCTTTTTGGGGGGCAAGATTCTTAGGCTATCGAAAGACAAAGTCTGGCTATAACATTTGGTAACAACTCAGTAATCATGCAGCGGAAATTCAGGCTATGGTATCTAATGGCCATTCACTCTGGTAGACCTCAGTTGTGTCAGGTTAATAGGCTATCATAGCACAATAGTCCTACAGTATGTAGTGAGCTGAGACAAAGAAAGTGCTTGTTCGGTGCTGATACACTAAAGTATGTAGGTCAGACAAATGTACAAAACTTTTATATACATAATAAGATGAACACTTGCCCGGTTGTATCAAATGAATCAACACCGTATCATTGACCAGCTCCATAGGACCAGATTTATAAAAAGGTAAATTCAACCTAACTGAGTGCTATATGGGATTCCAAGTAATTGACAAGTTTGAGGAACTTACTGGATCAGTAGGTTTTGTAGATAAACACATGCAACAGTTCTGTACTTTGAGTTCATAACTGAACATGTAGCCTTTGTGTTTATCAAGTTAATAATCTTTGTTCATCAACACTTAGCTCAATATTTCGTATGACAAATCACTGTCGAAAATGGTGAAGAATGAAGCGATTGTTATAACAGTTAACAATATAATATATTTAGTAACTAACTACTACCTTAGTATACAAGGAATAAATATTGAACATGTAATGCATATGGGAATATAGAACATGGTACACACAGATATTGTTAAATAGATCTCCTGACCGTGTACACTCTATGTATCAACTGTTAACCTCAGGTCCATATAAAGAATGACTCATTATCTTGCTATGACTCAGCCATGTCTTTTACGTGAAAAGGAGATGACAGACGACTTCAACTAGACTGCCGTCACTTGAACCACCAACTCTAGGTATGCACTCGATATTATAACTTTCCCTCATCATCTTTTCAGTTGACGCTTTGTGTTTCAGCCGTGTGGATATTGCTGAGGAGGTTTAATCATGATCCATCCCTTCCACCTGTATTCAACAAGGACAGAAGCTGAATAACAAAGACACACGCTACACGTTTTACGCAATAAAATCTTTCATGATTCCTGCGTTCCCAATAGCGCTGGCATCTCAAGATTTTGATAGTTCCACAAGTACAAACAAAGATTATGTTAACGGGAGACAGACACGCTAACTAATCCCAGGCATTGTACGCCTCTTTTAGTTAAAACACAAACATACTGGACAGTGTCATGATTCTGCTACGCTTTACGTCTCCATCACTAACAGGTGAGCACGATTTCCTTTTTCTCTCAGCAACTATAAAATGAACACAAATTATAATTGAACTAATATCCACCTCCACATATTAATGAGACAAAGAGATTACTAGATGCTCTCATTAATTCATAATTATACAGAATAATCTTGCTGAAAGCGCAAATAATTCTCCTGTTTATACTGAGGTTTTACAGCCCAAGTTCCCGGTAGTGCTGGCATCTCCAATCTTTTAGGTTTTTTTCAATAGTAAAAATATAGCTTAAAATCAACCGTATACAACAACGCTGTCTAGAGTTGACCCTTGTTTAATCAGACTAATACAGACCTGTCCATGTCCCGATATCAAAAAGCCAAAACATAAAAACTTCAGTACTGTACAGTACCACATTGTATGTAAAACAGCCATTATTGTCTCATGCATATAATAGCAATAAAGATAACAAACAAAAATTACGGTACAACACTCTTTGGAGAGACACAGCCGCATCGGATAATCATCCGTTACAAGATGTTGTCAGGGCATTTGAAAGTATTGGGAAGAGAGGTCTGAAGAAGCGGGGATCGACTGTCTATCATGGGCGTTATATCATAACTATGATTGTTAAAATACAAACATACCAGAGAGTGTCAAGATTCTGCTGCGCTTTGCTGCACCATCACTAACAGGTGAACACGACTTCCTTTTTCTCCCAGCAACTATGAAATGAACAGAAATTATAAAGGAACTATTATACCTAGTAATGAGACAAAGAGATTACTAAACTCTCTCTAAAGACTTAGTAGTTATATAGAATATATTACAGATTGAGGTGCGTCATAATATTTAGTACAATTATATTAATAAAAACAATAAACATTCAGCTACTAACTATAAGATAAAACAACAAAAATTCCTTCAAGTATAAAAGTAATGAAGATACCGTAAAACCTCTAAATGAACGCTATCTCGATTTGAACGCCACCTTCGATTGGCCGCCACTCTGAGAGAAGGGTTGAAAATTAGACCGCTACTCTCCAATTGAGCGCCACCTCCATTTGACACCCACTGACACTGCTTGATCTTTACGAGCCCATAATACCAACTGACCAGTAGAAAAAAGTGTCCACAAAATCGTATTAATAATGAATTGTTTATATCAATAACAATTAATTCTTTCGTTGTCCAATTCCAAAGCTTTTCATTTTTTTCTTTAAAACTTTGAAATCAACACCATAACTATAATTAATAGCGGGGCTGGTAGTAGGCTAGTAGTAGTACTCTGTTTCCTGCGGTCTTACTACTTTGAAGTAGCCTACGTATATGAAGTAGCCTACAGAAAAAAGTTCAGGCCAGAAAATATTGTGGAAGGTATTGGACAACTAAAAGATGTTCATTCTATCGTAAGAAACAATCAAAACGCAGCTTTTCGAGCAAACGATGAAGATATTTTTGTTTTTAAAAACATTAATTTTTGTTTCCGCATGTAATATAAGTATGATTCGTTTATGTCACTTGTTCATGAATATATATTTGTATCATTTGATAGATTATTATTTTGCAGGCTTATAAATAGACTTATAAATATGCAGATTTATAGCACGTTATTTTATAGCATCCTTGCGGCCATGTTAACCCTGCTTACAATGGATCGATGCTCATAACTTCACTTCTATTGCACATAAAAAGCTAGTTTTGGCAGTAAACTGTAGCAAACATATCAATGAGAGCAATGAGCCTTTACTCAACGATGTTGAATATAGATATAGAATAAAAATATGTCTTCAAATTTAGAATGAAATAAAAACAAAAAATGCCAACAAATTGCAAAGAAGGACACAGGCTATAATATCATAACAGGGCAATAGCAAGCAATAGATATCAACTAGTAAAAATAATTCTCAGTTTCTCGATGCATGCTATTCAGATATCTTTGTCAAGTTAAAAGTAAGTTAGCAGATTTACCGCATTCAAATGGTTTAATATCGCTCAACTGGAAAAAGAGAGCAAAATATAGGCGACATTCACTTCGCCCGTAATAGGGCTTAAAATTATCTTCCGAAATTTCTGACGCGCCATTTGAAAAGTAGACCGCGAGCCTATGTTTGAACGCCGCTGCCAATTGACCGCCACCATAGAAGAAAGGTTAAAAAATAATGCGCCATGGCGTTCAATTAGAAGTTTTACGGTAACAATAAAATACATTTTACTAAGACTAAAGACTGGAAAAGAGGGTACTACAACAAATACTTAAACTTTATACAGTTTGGACGCGGGATATCAATTAAGAATATACTATATTTATTAGAACTAAGTAAATGGATTGGTTATGTAGTAGAGAAAAACACAGGTAAGAGATACTGTAACTCTAGTAACCCTCTTAGTGGATAACTGTAATCTTACCGTCTGCTCTTGTAACAGTGCTTGGTTCGAAATCAGATGGTACGGAAGTAGTGAGAGAAGCCTTGGGTACATCATAGACTAACTCCGAAGAATCACCACCATCATCAATGATCTCTTCATGATCATATGTGGACCCGTCATTCGTGTCTACACCGATTATATCGTTACGAGATGTCCAAAATTGAGCATCACCCTCGAGTTCTAACACAATAACGGATGCATCTTCAGGGACTAAAAAAGAGAAATATTCGGGAATTTTTACAAAGAACATGTGTTGCGCCACACCAATCAGGAGTATGTGTTGTGCCACATCAATCAGGAATATGTGTTGTGCCCAAATAATCACACAGAGAGAGCGCATTACATTCAACCAATCACGAGCAGTGCGGGCGGTGCTTAGACAATCAAAACTAAAATAAGCCCTATGTGAAAATAACATTAAACAAATAGTTAGCTGCTCAATACAAAATAACAACTAACTGAAACCCACAAAACAAAACAATGAAAAACACTGCAACACACACCAGGGGGCATGCGATCCTCAGAGGATGAATGAGTGATGGTGAGACCAGAATCAGAGAAAATCGATGAGCTGTCAGAATGAGGATTATAGAAGGAAAGGATTGAACCACTAGACTCATTGTCAGAAACACGAGGAAAGCGTCTCCGTAGTTTCCTTCGACGAAAGACTGGAAGTGTCCTGGTCACGACTCTACACAAATACACACCTTTTGAGAATACGAACACTGCCTGGATAGTTTTAATTTTGTACGCATGAAACGAAGAGAACTTCGTATTAAATTTTAATTTGTATGTCTTCTTTTCTACCACATGAAAGGAATGAAACTGAAAGTTTTCCTTCCGCAATGAAAGTAACACGTTTGAAGAGTTCTAATGCCATTGTTTCTAATAGTAAATATTCTATATCGATATACAAAATGGTGGAGTTGTCTTCCACCAGTCCTCAATTGTGATTGTTAAAGATGTAGTTGCGTCAAATTTAAGTTGATCTTAAAAGAAAGCATTTTTTTCTCTATCAGTTGATATGTTGTTTGTTGTGTTACGCGATCGCATTGCCAAGATATTTGAAGATTAAAACCAAAAAAATCTGATCACCGTAAAAACGCTCAGGCCACCAAAACGTGCCCAGACTTGCCCAAAATGATGTCACGCGTTTGGCAACCTGTCTCTATCTCTCGTATTCACATCGGGTATTTGCGATAAAAGTCTAGTCTTACGCGGCTCTATTGGCATAAATCTTATTTTGTATTTGCTCATGTTGGCTAGAATGAAATTTTAAATCCTGCTACAGATGCATTATTATGAATGTTTCAAAGGCCTCAAATAACGAAAATTGAAAATTTGTTCTACTCACTTTCTCCAAATGTTGTGTAAACATTTGGGTACCGACTACCAATTCTACCGGTCTACGGTAATTCTGTCAAGTCACTTTTGTAGAACGCGGTCTTTGTATCAGCACAGTTCTGCAGCTACCCATACAAACGATATACAGCCTCCCATAAGCCCCGCCCACATTATGTCGCCTATTACCTACGTACTAGTTTTTTACTAGTAGTATTCTTACCGAATACTAGATAAGTGAAATAAGCAAGCCACCTCTTTGAAAAGAATATAGACAGGGATAGAGTTTTAAGGATGAGAAGTCTGCTGCAAACTGGATTTGAACTCACATTCTCCAGTTTTGCGGACACCCATATACCATATCCGATTCACTACAATATTCTACAAATCATGTTTTGCATTATCTTCAACAATATTATTTTATTATATAATTTTTACAAGCAAAAATATTTTCATCTCGGCATAAAACTTTTATTAAAAATATTCATCAAGTCGTGGCCACTCAGATAGTATTAGCTGATACAATAAGACAAATTCATCTACTGCAACAAACTCAAACAAAACATCATGGCTTACGCAGCACGCATTCAAGTCTCTCTTTCCACTTTATGGCAGTTTCCACACTGACAAAGCTTCTTCGGCTGGTGGGACGACATAAACATTCTGTAATCAGTAAAAAAAATGCAATAAATATATGTCATTCTAAAGCGTATCTATTGACAGCTTCCAAATCGGGAGTTAAATAGATTGCGAGTGTAATTTTAAAAACGAATAAACATTTAATAAAGGCACAAGTACGCCAAGCCAACGATTCGAAGCTTTGGTTCTGGAAATTAAAGATTTGCAATGAGCAATCGATTTTACCCACTTCCTACGAGTGAAAATAATTTGTAATCATGACTCTAATTTACCAAAGAAAACTCGAAAAAAATATTATAGCTAGGTAAAACGGCAGATAAGCTATGAAACGATGATTGGAGATAGCAAAGAATTATCAGTTTATTAATTAGTACATGTATTTATGACTATAAAAAATATTACATTTACTCAAGTATAGAAGACTCTAAGTTAATTTACCTCCATTCTGTCTTCTTCTGCAGCAAAACGCTGCTGACGCCTGTCAGCTTTGGCCATAGGCTGTCTACTCTAATCTTTTACTAAAAGTTGCTCAGATAACTCTGGGTAGCGGTCGCTCGAACTTGAAGCCATTTTAAAACTATGTATAGCTTAGTAATTGTTGAAACGCGGTGAATCTGTAACGCGTAATGATAATGAATTCTCTAATTAGGAGAATCTTCGAGATCACAGACAACGCGTTTTACGAGTGATAACATTTATTACGGCCTATATAAAAATTTCGCACGCATGATTGGCTAACGAATCGACCTCATATTTATTGCTCGTGGTTTCGTTTCAGATACCTTGCTTGTGACGTCACGAAATAGGCACCCGCTGGAACGTGAGCTTTTTAAAAGAGGGCCTCATTCAAACGCATATATATCTGGACAGGGTTGGTCTACAAAGACAAAAATGGCATCAAATTGTAGCTGATGTTTTAGCCTTTTATGGGTCCTAATTGACTTTTTTGACGCAACTACATCTTTAATACGATTATATGTAAACCAGCTTTTACATATATGACAGTTTTGAGTTACAATAATTACAATATTGTATATTAATGCCATAAAAATTTGCTTGATATCTATAAATATCTCACGGTGAAAATTTAGTTGAATCACTGCTCATGCTTCATGTATGTTTATATACTTTCAGATTGAAATATCGGTGAGCTATCAAAGCGCGTCTAACATACCTGGATCTAATCAGCACCGTCAGAGCCAGCCACTGTTTCCGAGACATGTCACTAATGGTCCTATGTACGTGTTGATTGAATTTGTTTCTGGCCTTTCTTTCAACCAACCTATCCAGTACCAGTCTTGTTGTGATGTTCATTAGACGAATAAAGCCCCTATCAGATATCTTAGCCTTCCTACATCTTAAAGCAGCCTGTAACACAAAAATATATCAAGAACTGAAATTAAGTCAATTGCTATACAGGAAAGCGTCAAATCTGTTCGAAGACTATTTAGAGAGATCTGGAAAAGAGATATTACACGCTATCCCATACGTACAAAACAGAAAACAATAAAAACTATCTTCGTGACAGCACATCAGTGAGACTTGATGGACAAAAATTCCATTTTATTGCAAATTAAGAATTGTATTGGCTTATGTGTTTTGGTTGGTATTACTATTGGTAAAAGTGAGGTGCACACTTCTAGTACTGAATGGATGTACTAATGATAGTACTATAACAGATTCATATCAATTTTCTTACACATAAACCTTTAATTCGGAGAAACTTAGCCATTCAAGAAATGAGAAAGATGGGCCAGCACTCTTGTAACCAGCGCTAGTAATTTTACCAAATCTTGTCTAGTCGTTTGGTTTTTCAGTTAACAAGATATTAAAATAACTTTAACTATAGCTACCGTTGTAACCACATATTATTAACATAAAATACAACTAATAGCGGAGTAACCATATTATTATAACATGAAGGATTACCATTATAAAAACCTCTAATAATCAATTGTATGAATTACAGAACGAAGACATACGATCGAAAAAGTAACGAGTAACACAGACATACCTTTATGAACCTCTGACTGGCCATCATGTTCGTCACCAACACATCAATTTGGTAGTTAGAGAGTTTAGAGAAGTTCTTCGATCTAACCAAATGTTCATACTCTTGCCCAAAAGTACCCATTCTAATGGCATCTTTCTATAAGTGTAAAAACCACAAATTAGTTTACATAAAGTCCTCACTGTTGAAGGGAATACAGTGCCAAGCTATAAAACTAGTACAGATCATATTCTATTCCAACTTACAAAATGTAAAATGTATAGCACAAACTTGAGTTGATATCAAGAAATCATTTTGTCAGTTAGTTTGTGATATAATAAAAGTTTTGACAATGCAGTTTTTATGAGATACTTATAAATTACGTGATGATGTATATAGACTTACAAAATAAGTGCAGCGCTTTCACTTTATAACAAAAAACCTGACCATAAATTAAAATGTTAAATCGTTCAAATGTACTCTCTGACTTAAAAGGAAGTACACTTTACTGTTTCAGTCACACAACTGTGGGTGAGATATGTAGGGTTACCGCATATAAATGAACATACTATGACCGCTCGAACTTCTCGAGGAATAACGGACTCCATGAGCAGTTGAGACACAGAGTTCATTCTTATAGAACCATCTGCAGCACATGTCTCACTCTTTGAGTACTTCTGTAAAAATAAATTTATATAAATCTACTTTGAATATTCAGTGCAAATCGATTAGACCAAATTATAGACTATGTAATCTTATCAAGTTTAAACAGCATGATTATGTCTTAAGGTTGTTGCATGTTTTGTTTTTATAACTTTTATCCATCATTTTAGAGATGATTCGTTTCTACATTTAAAAACTTGAACTGTATCAATTCAGTTTGATTGCATAAGGAGAATATCCTAAATTTATTGTTGAATGAGTTAT
The DNA here is from genome assembly GCF_963576615.1 of Watersipora subatra. Lineage (NCBI taxonomy): Eukaryota > Metazoa > Bryozoa > Gymnolaemata > Cheilostomatida > Watersiporidae > Watersipora > Watersipora subatra. The sequence continues at coordinate 34,744,020 of NC_088711.1, read as the reverse complement.
TTAATTTTTTCACTAAACAAGAAAAATTCTATATATTTATTTGTCATTACATTGTTATAATAGTCAAATATTGATAGTTCATTAGGTTTAATGAGCAAGCTTCTTTAAATGGTCTGTATAGTGATGAGTATAACTTGAAACATGTTTGAAGTTATAGCTTAACAAATAGCAGTGCAGAGAGATTTTCAGCTGCAACTCAATGGGAAATATGTTACTGACAGCTAACCCGCTTTATTAATAAAAACTTGGGACAAAGTCATCAAATCTGTGTGGGCAAAAAGTCGTTGGTTTTTGAAAAGTAGGTAACTACTTTTCCGCATCAGATTAAAAGTGTTGATAAGATGAATAAGCATTACTAGCGTAATCATGGTACTTACTAGAGCTGAGCTACAAGCCGCTCCTCTTAAACTCTGATCACCAAGACTACGAGATTTTCTAGGGACCTGCAAGAAAATGTATGATGAGACTACTACGCTACACTTCTGGATGTTTATAAAATGAACATTTATAGAAACCGGTTGGGATCGAGATGACGATTGAACACTAGCCAGCAACAAACTGATAGTCAGACAAATAAACACATTGTCTAAACCTTAGCTACAGATTCAGCCGGCAATCAAGGCAGTCTTTCAGCACAGCGATCTTATGGCTTGCTTCTTGACTAGTTTGCCAGACAGCAGCTCATCCATCTTCATCATCATGTGATTATTTACATAAAGTTTCAACTCTTTTTGATAGCGAGGCTCAAGTGCGGCCTCATCCAATATTCTGTCACAACAAAAAGATAATACGGTTGCAGATTTTGCGATTAAACCAGGCGTTTGCGCATCAAAAAGGTTTCTTTAAATGAAAGTAGTCGACATTCAAAAACAGATAAAAACTCATTTTACACCAATATCTTATCAAGCGTGCATCAGGGCAGTAAATTTAGTTTTGTTTGGTAGCCTTATTCATCGTGCATCAAAATTCTTTCTAATGAATTGAAAAACTGGGTAGTAACCTCATCAACCACACTTAAAGTAACAAGAATTGATAATCAGCCGCACAAACGGGCAATACTATGTCATCCTTGAAAATAAATCTCTATGATCAAGCTGGCAAATCCAGTTACTAATATTTACCTAGTGGCACAATCATCGAAATCAAGGCCTTGACTAGATTTTGTAAAGAAAAGCTATTCTGTGTGAGCACTTAAAAATAAAACACTAAATCAATGTTACTTTTAAACAAAATATGGCGGACTAACTTCCGAAAGGTGCATCTGCTATGCAAGGAAAAAAGTAAATGTAGGCCTACTTTGTCAAAAATAATGAGATACGCTGCCAAACATTTAAGATTACAAACATATGAAAAAATACAGAACAGAACTTACCAATGGCATGATTAAACTGGTCTCTATGAATAAAAAAAAGAATGCAGTTATGATAAACGTTTGCTAGCTTTTAAAGGAAACCAAACGAATAGACTGGGTGCAATGGAGATTTTTGATTTCATGAAACAGTCGCTCTGCTCAACAATGGCCCTATTCAAGACTGGCTTTACCTCCTTCGAAAGAAACGTTGTAAATAATAGTTTTTATAATAGTCAAAAGGGATGCGTTTCGGATTTTCCATAAAAATAGAGAAGACAACTCGTACTACAACAACTGTGTTGTTGACTGGGGAGACAACTCTTTAAAACAACACATATTCATTCGTAACAAAGTTTTACATACATGTAGATTGAGGTAGACCTACGTATTATATTCTCAACTACATGCTTTGTACAAGTAGTATATGCAAAAATACTGTGTAAAAATCAACACACAATTCACACCACTCATTTTGAAAAACTTTACAGATTCCAATAACGTTTGAAACACATCATTTTTTTAGACAATCCACAGCTCGTGTCTCACCCCTTGAATACCTCCGCAAATCATTGTAAATAAATGGATTTTAAAATAATAGTGTAGTAACCAAAGGTGGTCTCCTAACAACAAACTAATAGCTAATTTCAACTACACTAACATTGATGAAACGTGTTAAACTCCATTAATTATTAGTTTACACCGATACAAAACTAATGCATGGCAGCTAAATAAAAATCTCAAAAGCATCAAATGAAAATTATATCTTTAGATCTTTAAATTAAGTCAGACAGCTACTTATTTGATGCATTTCAAAAATATTTTACAGAAATTAAAGTCGATTTCAGTAGTTTTAGCAGTGCGAGACTTAATGCCTGTAAGACTTAATGCAACTTTCTTATTTCTGAGATTTTCATAAAATCTTTTTTATAATTATTAAACACCACAAACTTGGTCATACTGCTGATTGAAATTGAGAACCTTTTAGTCAAACAGCAATTCTTATATTGTTTACTCTTAGGTATTTCATATCTAGTGTTTTTTGTTATTAAGAGAGCAGCTGTATCAGCTGTATCCTAATTGTCAAGACCTCCTGACATATGAACATCAACTTGAGGTTAAATATTTAGAAGGGCAACCGGTGGTAATAGAAATGATGCCTTACTGTATAGTGATTTTTTAATAAAGCACATTCTGGCTGTTAAAGTTGAAACACCTCTAGCCCTATCACAGTGTTGTCCGTTGTTTAACAGTGCATTTATAAATGCTCAGATTCCGTTTGCGGCAAACAAAGTATACATCCTTAGGGAAATTATAAACAAAAACCATAATTGCAGACTGTGTTATGTTGCTATAGCAAGGAATCAACAGTCAGCCATATTTAAACTAATAAATTTATCTGCTGATTTTAGTTAAAAGTAGACTGAAGTTAAGGTTAATCAACTGATAGAGTGGGTGTGAATTTAAAAATAGTCAACTTGTTGAAGTTTTCATTATATAAAGTATGTAGGCAGCTGTAATAAAGTGTAGTAGTTGATGCATGGGTGTATCACGGTATTATGGTCCCCGCGTATGCCAATATTTGAGTCTGCTGCATGCATGATACGATTTATTTTGTAAGTTGCTGTATTTTCAGTGTACAGAGGTGTACAATCTTCTCTTAATCGAATGTACTATGTACATATGCCATGTTATGTACTGTAACTTATTATACTAACTAGAGCTGGCCCGGGTAGCTCGTCCGGTCTTGACCTACCGGGTCAGAGGTGCCCGGGTCAGGCCACCGGACCCTCGGGTCTTCCTATACAAATACACGGGTAGGTTTATGACTAAACGAGAGCGATTGTATGTCACTTTTTAACTGCGATTCTTAGTCCTAGCGCGGAAGGACCAGGCGAAATAAAATGAGATGAATCAAAACTATATTTTTACGTCTACGACAATAGTCTTTGGACTATAGGTTTCACAACGTTTTTTGGCAAAAAATAATCAACATGTCGCCGGTCTGGGAGTTCATGAAGAAGCCAGTTACAGAAAGGAAAGACCAAGTTAGTTTCCCCTGAAGCGGAAAAGAGAGAGGGGGAAAGGACAGGGGAGGGGTAAATAAAGCCCTGATGGCTCATGATTTCAAGATATTCTGGTATCACCTACCATTGTTTTTAATTTGAGTTTCTTTCACTAATACCAGAAGTTATAGGCATACCTGCCAACTCTCACGCATTGGGCGCGAGACTCACGCAATCACCCCGAAGAAAAAATGAAAACGCGTGAGAAATGCGTGAGATTTTTGCCCCAATTTCCATAATTTTATATATACATGTACGTACTATCATTGATACATCAATTGCCCCAAAACCAAATCTCACGCATTGCCCCACTCTTGGGTTGGCAGGTCTGGTTATAGGGAAGTGATGGATTTTTGCTTTCCACTATGCTGGGTTATCTATTTCTATATTTGCAAAGTATTTCTCAACTAATCTCTTCTTGTTGATTATAATAGCAGAATTAAAAATAAAATCTGTAATAAAAACATTCTAGCCAAAGTCATGTCATCAATCTATCACCCATTGAATAGCATTGATCCACCAATGTCTAGCCATAAATTGTAGATTGCATCTATAAACCAAGCCACAAAATATAATGATTGGTGTGATAATGGGTTCTTTTATCTTAGGTTATTGATGTCACAACATTAGGCTGTAATAGAACTATCCCTTAACCTTAAATGAATCAAAATCGCGAGTGCTGACTCGCCGATGTTGGCCCTCATTGCTGAGCCTGAGTCTGGTCCGACCCTGCATTCCTCGGTCTCGTTCCAGCTCTAATACTAACACATTACATTGTATTTTTATTATTTGCAACTTGAAATTTTGACATTATCACAAATATACTTAACATTTGGAAATCCATCTTGGACGGCGTATCATCATGAAATATACTCTGAATCGGATGTACACTTTCAGTTTCTCCCTTTCTCTAACTGAATGAACAGTGTGTTAAAAAAGCTCTTTGTTAGAAATCATCTTTGTCACTATAGACGTTAGCTTATTATTGCATCAAGCAATTATGGAGCAGACAGTCTGTGCTTTATACTCTATTATAGTGGTCATTTTTGGGGGCAAGATTCTTAGGCTATCGAAAGACAAAAAGTCTGGCTATAACATTTGGCGGCAGCACAGTAATCGTGCAGTGGAAATTCAGGCTATGGTATCTAATGGCCACTCACTCCGGTAGACCTCAGTTGTGTCGGGTTAATAGGATATCATAGCAGAAATAATACTACAGCATGTAGTGAGCTGAGACAAAGAAATTGCTTGTTCGGTGCTGATACACTAAAATATGAAAGTCAGACAAATGTACCAAGCTTTTATATACGTAATGAGATGAAAACTTGCCCGGTTGTATCAAATGAATCAACACCGTATCATTGACCAGCTCCATAGGAGCTGATCTATAAAAAGGTAAATTCAACCTAACTGAGTGCTATATGGGATTCCAAGTAATTGACAAGTTTGAGGAACTTACTGGATCAGTAGGTTTTGTAGATAAACACATGCAACAGTTGTGTACTTTGAGTTCATAACCGAACATGTAGCCTTGTGTTTATCAAGTTAATAATCTTTGTTCATCAACACTTAGCTCAATATTTCGTATGACAAATCACTGTCGAAAATGGTGAAGAATGAAGAGATTGTTATAACAGTTAACAATATAATATATTTAGTAACTAACTACTACCTTAGTATACAAGGAATAAATATTGAACATGTAATGCATATGGGAATATAGAACATGGTACGCACAGATATTGTTAAATAGATCTCCTGACCGTGTACACTCTATGTATCAACTGTTAACCTCAGGTCCATATAAAGAACGACTCATTATCTTGCTATGACTCAGCCATGTTTTTTACGTGAAAAGGAGATGACAGACGACTTCAACTAGACTGCCGTCACTTGAACCCCCAACTCTAGGTATGCACTCGATATTATAACTTTCCCTCATCATCTTTTCAGTTGACGCTTTGTGTTTCAGCCGTGTGAATATTGCTGAGGAGGTTTAATCATGATCCATCCCTTCCACCTGTATTCAACAAGGACAGAAGCTGAATAACAAAGACACACGCTACACGTTTTACGCAATAAAATGTTTCATGATTCCTGCGTTCCCGATAGCGCTGGCATCTCAAGATTTTGATAGTTCCACAAGTACAAACAAAGATTATGTTAACTGGAGACAGACACGCTAACTAATCCCAGGCATTGTACGCCTCTTTTAGTTAAAATACAAACATACTGGACAGTGTCATGATTCTGCTACGCTTTACGTTTCCATCACTAACAGGTGAGCACGATTTCCTTTTTCTCCCAGCAACTATAAAATGAACACAAATTATAATTGAACTAATATCCACCTCCACATATTAATGAGACAAAAAGATTACTAGATGCTCTCATTAATTCATAATTATACAGAATAATCTTGCTGAAAGCGCAAATAATTCTCCTGTTTATACTGAGGTTTTACAGCCCGAGTTCCCGGTAGTGCTGGCATCTCCAATCTTTTAGGTTTTTTTCAATAGTAAAAATATAGCTTAAAATCAACCGTATACAACAACGCTGTCTAGAGTTGACCCTTGTTTATTCAGACTAATACAGACCTGTCCATGTCCCGATATCAAAAAGCCAAAACATAAAAACTTCAGTACTGTACAGTACCACATTGTATGTAAAACAGCCAATTTTGTCTCATGCATACAATAGCAGTAACGATAACAAACAAAAATTACGGTACAACACTCTTTGGAGAGACACAGCCGCATCGGATAATCATCCGTTACAAGATGTTGTAAGGGCATTTGAAAGTATTGGGAAGGGAGGTCTGAAGAAGCGGGGATCGACTGTCTATCATGGGCGTTATATCATAACCATGATTATTAAAATACAAACATACCAGAGAGTGTCAAGATTCTGCTGCGCTTTGCTGCACCATCACTAACAGGTGAACACGACTTCCTTTTTCTCCCAGCAACTATGAAATGAACAGAAATTATAAAGGAACTATTATACATAGTAATGAGACAAAGAGATTACTAAACTCTCTCTAAAGACTTAGTAGTTATATAGAATATATTACAGATTAAGGCGCGTCATAATATTTAGTACAATTATATTAATAAAAACAATAAATATTCAGCTACTAACTAAAAGATAAAACAACAAGAAATTCCTTCAAGTATAAAAGTAATGAAGATACCGTAAAACCTCTAAATGAACGCTATCTCGATTTGAACCCCACCTTCGATTGGCCGCCACTCTGAGAGAAGGTATTGGACAACTAAAAGATGTTCATTCTATCGTAAGAAACAATCAAAACGCAGCTTTTCGAGAAAACGATGAAAATATTTTTGTTTTTAAAAACATTAACTTTTGTTTCTGCATGTAATATAAGTATGATTCGTTTATGTCACTTGTTCATGAATATATATTTGTATCATTTGATAGATTATTATTTTGCAGGCTTATAAATAGACTTATAAATATGCGGATTTATAGCACGTTATTTTATAGCATCCTTGCGGCCATGTTAACACGGCTTACAATGAATCGATGCTCATAACTTCACTTCTATTGCACATGAAAAGCTAGTTTTGGCAGTAAACTCTAGCAAACATATCAGTGAGTGCAATGAGCCTTTACTCAACAATGTTGAATATAGATATAAAATAAAAATGTGTCTTCAAATTTAGAATGAAATAAAAATAGAAAATGCCAATAAATTGCAAAGAAGGACACAGGCTATAATATCATACCAGGGCAATAGCAAGCAATAGATATCAACTAGTAGAAATATTTCTCAGTTTCTCGATGCATGCTATTCAGAGATCTTTGTCAAGTTAAAGGTAAGTTAGCAGATTTACTGCATCCAAATGGTTTAATATCGCTCGACTGGAAAAAGAGAGCAAAATATAGGCGACATTCACTTCGCCCGTAATAGGGCTTAAAATTATCTTCCAAAATTTCTGACGAGCCATTTGAAAAGTAGACGGCGAGCCTATGTTTGAACGCCGCTGCCAATTGACCATCACTATAGAAGGTTAAGAAATAATGCGCCATGGCGTTCAATTAGAAGTTTTACGGTAACAATAAAATACATTTTACTAAGACTAAAGATTGGAAAAGAGGATACAACAACAAATACTTAAACTTTATACAGTTTGGACGCGGGATATCAATTAAGAATATAGTATATTTATTAGAACTAAGTAAATGGATTGGTTATGTAATAGAGAAAAACACAGGTAAGAGGTACTGTAACTCTAGTAACCCTCTTAGTGGATAACTGTAATCTTACCGTCTGCTCTTGTAACAGTGCTTGGTTCGAAATCAGATGGTACGGAAGTAGTGAGAGAAGCCTTGGGTACATCATAGACTAACTCCGAAGAATCACCACCGTCATCAATGATCTCTTCATGATCATATGTGGACCCGTCATTCATGTCTACACCGATTATATCGTTACGAGATGTTCAAAATTGAGCATCACCCTCAAGTTCTAACACAATAACGGATGCATCTTCAGAGACTAAAAAAAAGAAATATTCGGAAATTTTTACAAAGAACATGTGTTGCGCCACACCAATCAGGAGTATGTGTTGCGCCACATCAACCAGGAATATGTGTTGTGTTCGAATTATCACAGAGAGAGAGAGCGCATTACATTCAACCAATCACGAGCAGTGCGCGCGGTGCTTAGACAATCAAAACTAAAATGAGCCCTATGTGAAAATAACATTAAATAAATAGTTAGCTGCTCAATACAAAATAACAAATAACTGAAACCCACAAAACAAAACAATGAAAAACACTGCAGCACACACCAGGGGGAATGCGATCCTCAGAGGATGAACGAGTGATGGTGAGACCAGAATCAGAGAAAATTGATGAGCTGTCAGAATGAGGATTATAGAAGGAAAGGATTGAACCACTAGACTCATTGTCAGAAACACGAGGAAAGCGTCTCCGTAGTTTCCTTCGACGAAAGACTGGAAGTGTCCTGGTCACGACTCTACACAAATACACACCTTTTGAGAATACGAACACTGCCTGGATAGTTTTAATTTTGTACGCATGAAACAAAGAGGAAGGAAGGAAATGAAAGGAATGAAACTGAAAGTTTTCCTTCCACAATGAAAGTAACACGTTTGAAGAGTTCTAATGCCATTGTTTCTAACAGTAAATATTCTATATCGATATACAAAATGGTGGAGTTGTCTTCCACCAGTCCTCAATTGTGATTGTAAATACGATTATATGTAAACCAGCTTTTACATATATGACAGTTTTGAGTTACAATAATTACAATATTGTATATTAATGCCATAAAAATTTGCTTGATATCTATAAATATCTCACGGTGAAAATTTAGTTGAATCACTGCTCACACTTCATGTATGTTTATATATACTTTCAGGTTGAAATATCGGTGAGCTATCAAAGCGCGTCTAACATACCTGGATCTAATCAGCACCGTCAGAGCCAGCCACTGTTTCCGAGACATGTCACTAATGGTCCTATGTACGTGTTGATTGAATTTGTTTCTGGCCTTTTTTTCAACCAACCTATCCAGTACCAGTCTTGTTGTGATGTTCATTAGACGAATAAAGCCCCTATCAGATATCTTAGGCTTCCTACATCTTAAAGCAGCCTGTAACACAAAAATATATCAAGAACTGAAATTAATTCAATTGCTATACAAGAGAGAGTCAAATCTGTTCGAAGACTGTTTAGAGAGATCTGGAAGAGAGATATTACACACTATCCCATATGTACAAAACAGAAAACTACAAAAACTATCTTCGTGACAGCACATAGGTGGGGCTTGATGGACAAAAATTCCATTTTATTGCAAATTAAGAATTGTATTGGCTTATGTGTTTTGGTTGGTATTTCTATTGGTAAAAGCGAGGCGCACACTTCTAGTACTGAATGGATGTACTAATGATAGTACTATAACAGATTCATATCAATTTTCTTACACATAAACCTTTAATTCGGAGAAACTTAGCCATTCAAGAAATGAGAAAGATGGGCCAGCACTCTTGTAACCAGCGCTAGTAATTCTACCAAATCTTGTCTAGTCGTTTGGTTTTTCAGTTAACAAGATATTAAAATAATTTGAACTATAGCCACCGTTGTAACCACATATTATTAACATAAAATACAACTAATAGCGGAGTAACCATATTATTATAACACGAAGGATTATTCTTATAAAAACCTCTAATAATCAATTATATGAATTACAGAACGAAGACATACGATCCAAAGAGTAACAAGTAACACAGACATACCTTTATGAACCTCTGACTGGCCATCATGTTCGCCACCAACACATCAATTTGGTAGTTAGAGAGTTTAGAGAAGTTCTTCGATCTAACCAAATGTTCATACTCTTGCCCAAAAGTACCCATTCTAATGGCATCTTTCTGTAAGTGTAAAAACCACAAATTAGTTTACATAAAATCCTCACTGTTGAAGGGAATACAGTGCTGTTATAAAACTAGTACAGATCATATTCTATTCCAACTTACAAAATGTAAAACGTATAGCACAAACTTGAGCTGATATCAAGAAATCATTTTGTCAGTTAGATTGTGATATAATAAAAGTTTTGACAATGCATTTTTTATGAGATAATTATAAATTACGTGATGATGTATATCACAGGTGTCCTTTAGCGGGGATATTGCCAAAGCCGAGACCAAAACAAAATGAGTGCAGTGCTTTCTTTGTTTTCTTTGTTTTGTTTTCTTTGTTTGTTATATGTAGGGTTACCGCATATAAATGAACATACTATGACCACTCGAACTTCTCGAGGAATAACAGACTCCATGAGCAGTTGAGACACAGAGTTCATTCTTATAGAACCATCTGCAGCACATGTCTCACTCTTTGAGTACTTCTGTAAAAATAAATTTATATAAATCTACTTTGAATATTCAGTGCAAATCGATTAGACCAAATTATAGACTATGAAATCTTATCAAGTTTAAACAGCATGATTATGTCTTAAGGTTGTTGCATGTTTTGTTTTTATAACTTTTATCCATCATTTTAGAGATAATTCGTTTCTACATTTAACAACTTGAACTGTATCAATTCTGTTTGATTGCGTAAGGAGAATATCCTAAATTTATTGTTGAATGAGTTATTTAATTTTTTCACTAAACCTGAAATTCTATATATTTGTTTGTCATCGCATTGTTATAATAGCCAAATATCGATAGTACATTAGGTTTAATGAGCAAGCTTCTTTAAATGGTCTGTATAGCGATGAGAATAACTTGAAACATGTTTGAAGTTAGAGCTTAACAAATAGCAGTGCAAAGAGATTTTCAGCTGCACCTCAATGGGAAATATGTTACTGACAGCTAACCCGCTTTATTAATAAAAACTTGGGACAAAGTCATCAAATCTGTGTGGGTAAAAAGTCGTTGGTTTTTGAAAAGTAGGTAACCACTTTTCCGCATCAGATTAAAAGTGTTGAAAAGATGAATAAGCATTACTAGCGTAATCATGGTACTTACTAGAGCTGAGCTACAAGCCGCTCCTCTTAAACTCTGATCACCAAGACTACGAGATTTTCTAGGGACCTGCAAGAAAATGTATGACGAGACTACTACGCTACACTTCTGGATGTTTATAAAATGAACATTTATAGAAACCGGTTGGGATCGAGATGACGATTGAACACTAGCCAGCAACAAACTGATAGTCAGACAAATAAACACATTGTCTAAACCTTAGCTACAGATTCAGCCGGCAGTCAAGGCAGTCTTTCAGCACAGCGATCTTATGGCTTGCTTCTTGACTAGTTTGCCAGACAGCGGCTCATCCATCTTCATCATCATGTGATTATTTACATAAAGTTTCAACTCTTTTTGATAGCGAGGCTCGAGTGCGGCCTCATCCAATATTCTGTCACAACAAAAAGATAATATGGTTGCAGATTTTGCGATTAAACCAGGTGTTTGCGCGTCAAAAAGGTTTCTTTAAATGAAAGTAGTAAACATTCAAAACCAGATAAAAACTCATTTTACACCAATAGCTTATCAAGGGCAGTAAATTTAGTTTTGTTTGGTAGCCCTATTCATTGTGCATCAAAATTCTTCCTAATGAATTGAAAAACTGGGTAGTAACCTCATCAACCACACTTAAAGTAACAAGAATTGATAATCAGCCGCGCAAACGGGCAATACTATGTCATCCTTGAAAATGAATCTCTATGATCAAGCTGGCAAATCCAGTTACTAATATTTACTTAGTGGCACAATCATCGAAATCAAGGCCGCGACTAGAATTTGTAAAGAAAAGCTATTTTGTGTGAGCATTTAAAAAATTAAACAGCAAATCAATGTTACTTTTAAACAAAATATGGTGGACTAACTTCTGAAAAGTGCATCTGCTATGCAAAGTGCTCTATCTAGTTATCCCGTTAATTAGTTATGATAAGTATTTACAGGCTATAAATCAAAGACAACTAGAGAGCACATTGACTCACCAAAGTACTTAGGCTTGCGACTTGTTGCAGGACTCGTCGGTACGTCTACCTCTGAGTGTTGTCCAACTTCAAGTCTGTGGAGCTCACTGAGATTGGGAGCTGCAGATTTCTTATTCTAAAATCAACCACTCAGGCAGTATCTAGAAACTGGTAGGCTGTCTTTACCCTTATTTGAGCCATAAGGGATCCAATGCTGTGTGTCTTTCATGGTTAAATTATTCATTCTTACATCAGCATTGGTTCCGTTGAAGTATGTATAATTAGATGGTAATACTTAGTTCATAGGATATGCCAGTCATGAATCGTGGCTTTTGTTTCGGAAGGGTAACTGCGTTAGCTATAGCCTACTATGTATACTTTGTAGTCCTTTGTTTCTACGTGCTAATCAGGTATACTAATTTTGCACATATCATACACCCGCAGTTTAAAACATATTAGTCCCTAATATGAAAAACAAAAATGACATGATCATAATAAAGTAATAATTATAAAACAAGGTCCCACCAAATCAGAGGGTGGAAACCGAAACTACGGAGATTTAAAAAAAAAACAATAATCGTATGGTTCACTTAGGCTATTTACGCATGCGTAAACAACATACGCATGGTCGTACTCAGCATTACAAGTACACTACACACTGCTATCCAAAACACTACTATGTCACTGCAAAACCAGTTTATTCTAGTTACATTCATAATCAATTATGCTACTGCTACTTCTACACCTTTGGTAAGTATTAAAATAAAAACATAATTGTGAAGAAACACCACATTTCTTGATCAGGCCGTCGTTGCATCTTTTCACAAAGCCGCTATGTACTTTTTTTTGCGCTTGGCCAAAAATATGGCTTTGAGACCGAGAAAGTTTTTTTTTTCTCGGAATTTTCTTTAAAAATTACATTTACCAGATTATATTAGCTTTAGATTACTCAAGGCACACCTGTGCTCACATAAATGCCTTTTACATTACATATAACTGAATGAATAGTGCACTCGCTATCCATGAGTGCAAGAGTGTACAAACGGTCCCTAACTACCAGGAAGGTAATAGCAACGCCTCACCACTTTCCCAGAAATTTGGTTATCAATATAAGCAGCGTAGGCGTGGCTATGTTTCTAGTTAAAATAAAAATAGCAAAATAAAAATGTATGTTTGTATGCATAGAAAACAGGGTATAGATATACTATCCATTGCAATACCTAGAAGTGAGTGGCGCGTGACTATTTCCTTCCTACTTAATTATCAGATTAGAAACACTTGTAAAGGATGGAGGGGTGTCACAGAGTGTGTCACAACACTGAAGCGTCTTACAACACTGAAGCCTCCTACTACAGCTCCGTTTGTGTTTACATCTACAGCTGAATTGCCACTAGCTATCGGTAATTGTGCTAAGCAATTTATGGTTTACAAATTTATTTATTTACCTTTTTCAGTTCTGCTAGTCATGTCATGTGTAAAAGAATTTCGGATCAATTTACATCAACACACAAGAGTAGCTTGATATATATATATATGGTATTCTCTATTGTATTTGTTATCATTGTAGATTGGTCAGTGGTTGGGCCGATAGTGGCAGTCGGTTCCATGGTCCTACTTGAGGGTACAATTTTTATTTGCTACTTACATAGAAGATGCCAGCGTGCACCCATCTAAATTAAATTAGCACAAGTTGATGCCTAATTGTATATATAAATAATTCAATAAAAGTAATCGTGTTTACACATCCAGTCTATTTGGTTCTTAATAATGTCTTTGGTTAAAGATAATGCGGTTATATGCGATTATAAAAATGACAGATGCCAAGGTTAGTCTATTGGCTGGAGTAGAGAAAGCCTTTCTCTCGTTTTTGCTTTGGCTTCCTCCGCAGACCATATCTGTTTGCTCTTTGCTCGTTAGTGGTGGTAGGGTTGCTGCCTGTTTCAGACTTTGCTACAGACTCTTGATCTGTCGCCAATTTGTTTGCGAGTTTTGTCGAATGTTGCAGCTGACTTCTTGTGTTTGCAGGTTGTTTGTTGTTTGATTGTTGAGCTACGAACTCTTTCTTTTTAATTGTAGGTTTGCTATTTGCCATAGAGCTATCGCTTAGTTCATCACTTCGGCTAATATCTATTGTTGATGCGCTAGTATCATCATCCGACTCGGATTCACTGCTAACGTTTCTTTCCGAATCTCCATCGGTGTCGCTATCAGGTGAGTAACCAAGATCTAGACTCATCTCATGACTACTTCCTCGTACTAGTGGTCAAAGATATAGCTTGAGCGTGTTTAAATGTACTCGGAAGGGTGGCTCATCCGGGTCATCAAAATGCTGGATGTCGGCATTAGTGTCGGATATACTCTTGATTATGTATACTCCTGTCCATCGCTTAATTAGCTTAGAGGTACGATTTTTGTATCCTCTGGGTGTGTAATATAGAACTGCATCACCCACTTGCAAGCTTGAAGGCTTCGCCTTCTTATCATACTGATGCTTCTGCATGAGCTTTCCTTTCTCTATAGCTTCCCTAGCTCGTTGCCAAACCTGAGACATTTTCTCATGTAGTTGAGCAGCAAATGTTCCTGGTTCAATTCTCTCAGGTAGTTCAGGTTTAGTTAGGTCGTAAGGTAATCGCATTTCTCGACACATCAGGAGTAGGCTTGGAGAGGCGTTTATTATTGTATGTCGGGAAGAATTGTGAGCCAGTTGGCAAAATGGAATGAACTCATCCCAGTTTTTGTGATTCTCAGCTACGACATGTGATAGCATGTTTCCGATGCTCCGATTGTAAACTTCAACCTGACCGTTTGTTTGTGGGTGATACGGGGTGGTCAATCGATGATCGACTTTTAACAACTTGTTGATATTTGAGATTACATCACTCAAAAAGTTCTTTGCTCGATCGCTGATTAGAATCTTGCTAGCTCCAAATCGACAGAAAATTCTGTGTATGTACGATCAAGCTACCGTTGCGGCGGATTGGTCCTTGGTGGCTTCCATTTCACACCATTTAGTGAAATGGTTTACCCATACCAGAATGTGTTTGTTACCTGACTCGCTTTCAACATATGGGCCTTGAAAATCAACCGAAAGCACATGAAAAGAGTGTTGTGCCATCTGATTTTTCAGTGGTACTCTCATTGGTACTTTTGGGTTTTTCTTCTGTTGGCATGATCCACATTGGGCAATGTGACGGCCAACTTCTTTTCGCATTTTCGGAAACCAATAACGATCAGCCAAGGTTAACATTGTTTTTGTCAGGCCAGGATGCATGGACATCACGGACTCGTGTGCCGCATGTAGCAACTCCTTCCTTTGAGAGGATGGTATTGCCAGTAACAGCTTGTCATCTCTAACACGGTATAACACTGTTTTCACTACTTTGAAATGCTTGCTTTTCTCTTTAATGACGTTAATATCTCGTTTTCCGGCATCTATTGGGAATTTTCTTTTCTGGAGATACAAGAGGATTGGTGAGAGATAGTAATCTTTTGCTTGGGCAGCTGATGTTGCCCTATCATTTTCAGTAATCCCGTCATCCGATTCGACTAAAGCAACTTCTGCTCTGGATAGAGCATCTGCTACTACATTCTCTTTTCCAGGTTTGTGGCTGATGTCAAATGAGTAGTCAGCTAGCTGCACTGCCCACCTAGCCAGTCTTGGTGATAAGTCGCCTTTCTTTACAATGAATGTGCAGGCTATATTGTCTGTTAGCACCTTGAAGTGCGCGTTCATGAGAAATGCCTTGTAGTGCTTTATTGCACATAAAATGGCGTAGAGCTCCTGTTCACAAGCATCCCATTTTTGTTCTGCAGCTGAGAGGGCTTTCGAGTAGAAGGAGATTGGGTGCATTTTCCCATCCTCTCCCTTCTGTGAAAGCACTGCTCCCACTGCAGTTGCTGATGCATCCGTAGTCAGTACAAATTCTTGTTTAAAATTTGGGAATGCTAGAACTGGTGCTGAACATATTCTGTCCTTGAGCGTAATGGCAGCTTTTTCACATTCTTCTGTCCAAATGAAGGGACTGCACTCCTTGGTGAGGGCTATCAATGGTGCCGCTAGTTTACTGAAGTTCTGGATGTAAGACCGGTAGAATCCGAACAATCCTAAGAGTCTCCGAACTCCTGTTTTATCTTTCGGCGTGGGAAATTCCCGTATTTTCACAGTGTTATGTGGTGACACAGTTATACCACTTTGTGAAATCACATGACCGAGATACGTTATCTCCTTTTGGCAAAAGTAACTCTTGCTGAAGCGATATTTTATGCCTGCATATCGCAAACGTGTGAATACTGTGGTCAGTAGTTTGATGTGGTGATCAAAATCTTTGGAAGTGAGTAGCCAATCATCTATATAAACGCAAGAGTTTCCAGCACTAATCAGATCAGCAGTTATGGCTAACGCTAACCGTGTGAATGTGCTAGGGCTTCCGGATGCACCCATAGGCATAACTGTCCACGCGTAGGATCCCCATGGTGTTATAAAGCTACTCTTCTCTTGAGAATCCTTGTGGAGGGCTACCTGATAGAATCCGGAGCTTAAGTCGATGCTGCTGAAATACTTCTTCCCATGCATCACTCCCATGGCATTTTCTATGTTAGATAAGGCCATAGAGTGCTTGACAGTGACAGCATTCAATTTGCGGTAATCGACACAGAATCTCCAACTACCATCCTTTTTCTTAACTAATACTATTGGAGAGCTCCAATTACCTGTGCTCATCCTTATCAGGCCATGTTCTAGCATTTTATCAATCTGAGATTTCACTTCGGCTTTTAGATGTACCGGTATGTTGTAGGGTCTGCTCCGTACAGGTGTTGCTCCTGGTACAGTTTCAATAACATGCTCGACAATGGTAGTTCTTCCGAGCTCTGAGACATTTTCTCCAATTATGTCACTAAAATTGTTTATCAGTGTTCTTAGTCAACCCATTTCACTATCTGTCAGATCTGTGTTCTCTTGCTTCAGGGTGTCTCCTGGGTTAGTAGACTCCTTGGTTCTCGCAGGAACTGATTTCAGATTGAGTATAGGCAAGTCTTGCTCTAAAGTTTCTACATTGCCTACGAACGTACCTTCTTGCAGTGTATAGGATGATGGTCCGGCATTCATCACTGGAATGCGAATTTTTTCTCTATCAACTTTACACACTGACTTTCCCATAATTACACGTCGAGATCCAGCTTTTGAATCTCCTTCGAATATGCAGTCACGTCCGTCAATGTTTGATGATTTAACCTGGGCTTCTACTAGTGTCTCAGAAAATGGAGGCAGTTCGGTGTTGTGTACAACTTTTACTGCACAGACCATATGATCTGTCCTCGACACTGTGCAAGCCTTGACAGCTTTGTTGTCCATAGGTAGCGTCTCTCCATTGACTCGTATCGTGCATTTGTCAAAGTTATAGGCGACCTCACCCAACTTGGCCAAGAAATCGGTACCCAAGATTATTTCGTGAGAAATTTTATCAGCAACATAGAAACATTGCTGATACTCATGTCTTCCAAGTTTCACAAGTGCTGCGGTACGACCAACAATAGCTAATGCGTCATTGGTTACTCCAGTTGCACAAAGTTTATGTTTATGCAGTGGTAGATTTAGTTCTTGAGCAATGTTCAATCGCATTAGGGTAATAGTGGCTCCTGCATCTGCTAAAGCCATATAATTGCGACTGGCTATGCTCACTTTCACCAATGCATTCTTGCATCGTCTACCGCTATTGACTCCGAAAACTTGTGAGATGTTGGATGGGTCGGCCTCTAGTCAAAATTCTTCTGTGAAGTAAGTTGGAAATGTTACTTCCGGTATCACGGTCAAAGGTTCCTGGGCATACACCTCTGATTCTGTTGGAGCAGATGGTAGTTCCCAGGAGGTCGTGGCGCTACACGGGAGTAACATGGTTTCCTGCTCATTTGTGGCCAGAATTAGATCGTTTGCATCTTGGAAAGCTGGAGTCTGGTCAACAATTACTTCTAGTTCTTCCTCATCATTGTTCTGCGCTCTAATAGCATTTACTGACTCTCTACTGGGTCCAAACCGTGGAATACAACATTTAAGGAGACAGCCATATCCTAGGAATGCTATAGAAATAACACTAACAATCATGTTGACTGCTAAGGTCCAGAGTTCGAAGCTTGAGGCGACATGTCCTCCAAATAAGAAAGCCATGAAGGACCTGCCTAGGACCTCCTCCTTGGACTCAACTACATTTTCCTCAAATGATTTATGGGGAGAGGTGGCCACTCCCATAGCGTGTAGAACTTGATGCTGTCGGCTGAATGTGGCAAGCATATCATTCAGAGCGCTATGGTCACTGAATTCTTGCCAATTGAGACGATGGGCGAGACTGAAAATACTTTCATGAATCTCTACTGGATGGGCACCTAAATGGATATTTGGCAGAGTAAGGTTGTGAGTTACTTTTGCTACTTCCAGGGTTCCATCCAGTTTGTACTTATATATTGTGTCATTTAGCTGTATTAATGCCTCTTCTTGTAACTCGCATTTTACTTGCATGCTTTTGGAATGAACGACATTCATTACTGGATCCAAGAATCCTGTATGTGTCTTGCCACCAATAGTAACATTCATTGGAAGGTACTCGGTGCAGTTATCCTTGGGCATTGCCACAAAGTTGTACATGCCTGCAGACAGTTGGGTGCAAGGGTAGACTTGCACAAAACTTGGGCCGGCTTTGGCGGATATGTTTGGATTTTTCAGCATGTATCGAGCGCTAATTGTGGGATGTTGAGACATCAGCAGACTTACTATTTTCAGAGTAGCTGCAATATTCTGGCAAGTGTATGCGTAGTTGTCCCAAAATTGTTTCCGTTCTGATGTTGCAAGATCAGTTGCTACGTCCTGTATCATTGCGTTGAGTAACGCCGTATCATCTCCCCATGCTGTATACTCATTTACAACATGATCATCTAGGGTGATATTTGGTAAAGGTGTCAAGAACCGCACAAGGAGTCCTTGGTCCGTCATGGATGCGACTCTTCCTTGACAGTCCTTGTGATGATGCAGTCCATGTTTAGTGAAAGTAAAGGCGAGATCGAAATCATCACTCACAAAATGTCCATCAAAGTATGTGCCATTGACTGAAAAGTCTGACTCAAACTCACAGGTGACATTTTCGTTCTTTTCCCAAACAAGCATGGTGCCATCAGCCAGTAGGCAACTACCATGGTCATAATTGCAGTGAGATACATCTCCTGCAGGTGACTCAAAGTACTGAGCGCCATGCCTTTTATACACAGTTGTTGATTGTGCTGCATTGATCAGCACTGAAGTCGTGTTTCTTGCAACAGTATTTGTATTCTGCATCAATAGGGTTCTTGGTTAGGTAAACACCTTGTCCTCCATAGAGAGTTCCATCTTTGCATTCATGGTTGCTGACCATGGTCAAACATTCTTCTTTCGTTATCGAGAGTGGTTCAGAGCTTGTTGTTTTGGTTTTTATATCAGTGAAGAAACTAACTTCTGTGGTAATAGTTTGTCGAAATTTGCTGCATTGATAGGCTAGGCTGTTCCATTTCACTAAATTTCTTCGGTAGACCATCATGTGTAGGGGAGCAGGTTTCAGTGTGGCATTCTGCACCCTACTATCACAGTGGTAGTTTGTATTAACTCGAAAAATGTGAGGACTGTCCTCTTTCCTTGATCCACATATCAATGGGCCTCTAGGATGCACAGTTTCTCCGCCTACAAACTGACAGAGCAGTGTCATCAATGCTAACGACGCGTAAGTGGTCGGAGTTATGCCACTACCTTTCCCTTTCCGATTACGGCGTCGTTTTGGTTTTTTGTCCATCACCACATTTACGTGTTCCTTTTCTTCTGCCGGTTGGCACAACATCTCCGCAAACTGATCATCACTCATTTCAGCTGTTACTTCATGGTTTGTGTCAAGGTCCACCGCGTTCACACCTCGCTTGACCTTGTAGCATTTAGCGATATCATGACCAGGTACACGGCAATGTGTACAAAAGAGTCTAGACTTCGGCTGGCTATTAGCAAAGTTTCGAGTTTCACGAGGGTTATTCGCTGATGTTGTATTCTTATGCTGAAATTTTTGCTGATTCTGAGCTTTCGGAACCCATTTCGAGTTGCTGCCTTTCCCCGAACCATTTGATGGAAAACTATGCTTGGAAGATTCATGGCTTTTGGGTGGCCTTGCAGTTTGGGCTCTTACCAACTCAGTTAAAGCACTCATTTGCTGAGTAAGGGCTTGTAGTTGGTCAGGGTTATCCTGAACATAATTTACATGTCCTTGGGATGCTGCCACCAGCTTCTGACCTTTACCGATTGTATCGGTATACTCCACTCTTTTCGCTATGTCCAAAGCCTTTTCAAGAGACACATCTCCACTGGCCAAAATCTTGTCCTGATACTTGTCTTTGAGTCCATTGATGAATGCATCTCGTATAATGCGATTTTTGTAGTCAGCTGGCATATCAGCATATGCTGATTTGTCTGCGGTCACCACCTCATCATAGAATGTGCCCACGCTCTTTTTTCCTTGTGATAGAGTAAATAGACTTTGTCCTTTCATCGGCTTATGCCTCAAAAAGGCGCTGCTCAGTTCACTTTTGAGCTTTGCATAGTCACGAATGGCGGGGCTTCCGGCCTTCACCAAACCTATGTAAGTTTGATACGCTGACCCTTTTAATGACTTTGGTAAGCACTGGGCTAGCTGCAGTTCATCCAGATCAAAGGTCATCATTCCTATCTCCCAACGCTCGATGAATCCTTCCCAGCTCTCTGTCGGTTCATCGGCGAATGTCTCCTTTACATCAAAATTGGGTAGAATGATAGTACCGCTTGCCTTTTGGTCTTTATTATTGACGGATGCGGTTAGGGGCAACTCGTCGCTTGGCACTCGGTTTATTTCCTTAAGCTGGCTTTGAGCTCCTGGTCTTTGAGCCATCCGTTCTTGCTGATTCTCGTATGGGGGTCGAGAAAAGCGTGGCGGAGGCATTCCTGGTGCGCCAAAGGTTTTGCCTGGGTGGCCATAGCCATGCCTAGGGTTGTTCGGACGAGGGTAAGCACCCGTGAAGTTCGGCCGAGGCGGTGGTGCTGGAGGGACGAATGGTGTGCTATGCACAGGAGCTCCATTCATTGTTAATATATATGCTTTCAAGTCATTAGGTATAGAGTTCCATACTGCTAATGCTTGATGTTCTCTGGAAATGTTTGTGTTAGCTTGTGCTGAGCTAGTCGGTGGGATTGCTCCATTTACTGGTTGGCTATCTACCACTGACTGCTGAAAATTTTGATTAGATAATCGAGCATTACACATACCTCCAGAAGCCATATTTATCGGTGGTATGGGAGATGTACCAAAAGATGCTGCCATTTGTATTTGCTGATTTGGTTGCAGTGATGGTGGCTGAGTGATAGTAGAGGTGGTCAGATTGGTAAGCTGCATGTCATGTACAGACATGTTGGATGGTAGAAGGGGTGTGGCTGAAGGTGCTTGCTGGGCTTGGCTCTCACGTATTTCATCCAGCAAGTCCCTTGGCCTTTGGTAAGGTGTGGATGAATGAAGAGGTGTAGATAAAGGATTAGGAGTATATGAGACTGTAGAGGCAGTGGTGACGAGAGGGGTTGAATTGGTACTAGTGGCTTCTGACGCCATCACTGTTACTGATTCAGTTGATACAGCTTTATATGTGGCTCCACCACGAGTTCTACCACCTACTAAGTTTTTGTACCAGTCAGATGAAAACATTTGATGGTTATGTTCTGTGAGCAAATTGCAAGACAGTCAGCTGTGAAAATTGAATTAATTGATTATTTTACTTTTAGTTGAATATATTAACTGCCAGTTGCTATGTAAATACACTCTTGGCGAATGCTGGTTCACTAAGATAAATGGAAATTGTTTAAATAATATGAACTGTACTCAAGCCAATGGTAATTGCTCAAACAGACAAATTCGCTTAGCTCTCTTGACAATTTATCAAGTCCTTTCAAAGCTTAGTGTGGGGATTAAATGTATTTTTAATCTACCCTTTAGTTATCTATCAAAAATTTATTGATTAGATAATTGCTAATGACACAGCGCAGTCAGGTTGCCGGTTCCCTGTCAGGTGTATATTAGCTTGTCAGAATTACTCAATTGCGGTCTAATTCAACAATCTTTTAAATTGTTAAAAAAAAATTTCCCAGCCCTAGGATTTCTGCTTGCCTAGAAGCGTTATCAAGCGTGCTCCCTGCCCTATTTGAGCGGTACTACACGCGACAACAGCAACAAGGCAACTGACCACAAGAGCAATTAATCTTTTGGTTGGATGGGGGCTATTCCACCAGAGATCTCAAATATATTGTATGTGCAAAAATGTTTTTACACAAGCTTGGCTGCTGGTGCACAGGAAAGTTACCCGGCATCTCCACCAAAATGCTCTATCTAGTTATCCCGTTAATTAGTTATGATAAGTATTTACAGGCTATAAATCAAAGACAACTAGAGAGCACATTGACTCACCAAAGTACTTAGGCTTGCGACTTGTTGCAGGGCTCGTCGGTACGTCTACCTCTGAGTGTTGTCCAACTTCAAGTCTGTGGAGCTCACTGAGATTGGGAGCTGCAGATTTCTTATTCTAAAATCAACCACTCAGAGGCAGTATCTAGAACCTGGTAGGCTGTCTTTACCCTTATTTGAGCCATAAGGGATCCAATGCTGTGTGTCTTTCAAGGTTAAATTATTCATTCTTACATCAGCATTGGTTCCGTTGAAGTATGTATAATTAGATGGTAATACTTAGTTCATAGGATATGCCAGTCATGAATCGTGGCTTTTGTTTCGGAAGGGTAACTGCGTTAGCTATAGCCTACTATGTATACTTTGTAATCCTTTGTTTCTACGTGCTAATCAGGTATACTAATTTTGCACATATCAAAAGAAAAAAGCAAATGTAAGCCTACTTTGGCAAAAAATAACGAGATATGCTGCCAAAGATTTAAGATTACAAACATATGAAAGAATACAGAACAAAACTTACCAATGGCATGATTAAACTGGTCTCTATGGATAAAAGAATGCGGTATGATAAACGTTTGCTAGCTTTTTAGGAAAACCAATTGAATAGACTGGGTGCAATGGAGAATTTTGACTCATGAAACAGTCGCTCTGCTCAACAATGGCACTATTCAAGACTGGCTTTACCTCCTTTCAAAGAAACGTTGATAACAATAGTTTTCATAATAATCAAAAGGGATGCGTTTCGGATTTTACATAAAAATAGAAAAGACAACTCTTACTACAATAACTAGTCTGTTGACTGAGGAGACAACTCTCTAAAATATCACATATTCGTAGCAAAGTTTTACATAGATTGAGGTAGACCTATTATATTCTCAATTACATGATTTGTACATGTAGTATATGCAGAAATACGGTGTAAAAATCAACACACAATCTGACCACTCATTTTGAAAAACTTTACAGACTATAATAATGTTT
Source organism: Watersipora subatra (assembly GCF_963576615.1). Lineage (NCBI taxonomy): Eukaryota > Metazoa > Bryozoa > Gymnolaemata > Cheilostomatida > Watersiporidae > Watersipora > Watersipora subatra. Next base: position 34,720,665 of record NC_088711.1, on the reverse strand, counting down.
GAGATACATCATTTTTTTAGACAATCCACAGCTCATGTCTCACCCCTTGAATACCTCTGGAAATCATTTTGAATAAACTTATTTTACAACAGTAGTGTAGTGACCAAAGGTCGTCTGCTAACAACAAACTAATAGTTAATATCAACTACACTAACATTGATGAAGCGTGTTAAACTTAATTAGTTACTAGTTTACACCGATACAAAACTAATGCATGGCAGCTCAATAAAAATCTCAAAAGCATCAAATGAAAATTATATCTTTAGATCTTTAAATGAAGCCAGACAGTTATTTAATTGATGCATTTCAAAATTATTTTACAAGAATTAATTTTGATTTGAGTAGTTTTAGCAGTTTGAGACTTAATGCCTGTAAGACTTGATGCAACTTTCTTATTTCTGAGATTTTCATAAAATATTTTTATAATTATTAAACACAACAAACTTTGTCATACTGCTGATTGAATTTGAGAACCTTTCAGTCAGACAGATATTCTTATTTTGTTTACTTTTAGTTATTTCATATTTAGTGTTCTTTATTATTAAGAGAGCCACTGTATTCTGATCATCTAGACCTCCTGACATGTGAACATCAACTCGGGGTTAAATATCTAGTTATTTCATATTTAGTGTTCTTTATTATTAAGAGAGCCACTGTATTCTAATCATCTAGACCTCCTGACATGTGAACATCAACTCGGGGTTAAATATCTAGTCATTTCATATTTAGTGTTCTTTATTATTAAGAGAGCCACTGTATTCTAATCATCTAGACCTCCTGACATGTGAACATCAACTTGAGGTTAAATATTTAGTTATTTCATATCTAGTGTTTTTTATTATTAAGAGAGCCACTGTATTCTAATCATCTAGACCTCCTGACACGTGAACATCAACTCGGGGTTAAATATTTAGAGGGGCAACCAGTGGTAATAGAAATGATACCTGACCGTATACAGACGTTTTAATAAAGCACATTTTTTGCCATTAAGATTCAAAGACCCCCGGGAATATTACAGAGTCGTTTGTTGTTTAACATTTATAAATGCTCAACTTTTGCTTGAGCAAACAAAACTATGTTAAACACAAATCAATTTTCTGTCCAAAGCCTTTTTTACTACCCGGGCAACGCCGGGTAGCACAACTAGTTTTCTTATGTAGGCAAGCTATGCATGACATGAGCCAGACACAAGATACAGAAAGGAACAATAACATTACAAAACTATTTTTCGTTTCAGACACACAGAGACAGAGGCAAAGCAAAGATAAATGTCTTTTGTATAAACAGGTTTTGGTATTAGAGCTGACATTTTATGATGTCAGATGTCACATTGGCATCAAAATATATAGGTATTTAGTGTACGTCAATGACCGGCTTTGAATTCTAAGATGATATGTTTCCCCATCTAATGTTATTCGTATATATATATATATATATATATATATATATATATATATATATATATATATATATATATATATATGTATATATATATATATATATAAACAAAGTTCGTTAGAATTAATGTAAGTTGGAACGACTGTCATTTAGCTGTGACGTGAGAACGGAAGGATGCTGGTATTTAGAGGTCATGGTTCAGTAGAGATAGCCTGACTATCGGTTGACGCCGAGATATACTTATCTCACACTATGAAGAACTCTGAGATCGGCAAGAAGACCAGCAAGGGAAATTTTATGAGGTTTATCAAGTTTCATGTGTCGAAGACAACATGACAGGCGCGTTTAAGAAGGTCCAGGTAAGTTCTCTAGCTTTATCCAATAGGAAGTGGTAAAAATGTATAATTATCCAATAATATTACTCCTTTCCGTAAACATTAATTGACCACTAGGAAACAAAAGCATAGGTATCCATGATTTTGGCCTGAACGAATGCAGTTAAATATTCAAGCGCGTGTAAACTAAAATTATCCTTTAAAGACGAATTTACACAAAAACTTAATAGATTCCATCAGAAAGTATCGGTATTTTTCCTATCACTTACGATTTTCTCAGGTTTGAGGTGATTTGACTGCCAGAATGTTATAAGACTAAAATCAATAAAACTTGATTGCAGTTAAGCGCTCAGATCAAGCGAAAGTGCGATTATGACGTCCAAGTTGTCCCTGTCCAAATAAAGTCCCTGGTTTCAGTAGGGACTTTTAACCACAATTTAAAGCCAATGAAAAATCTTATGCAACGGCAGTAAAGAACATTGAAAGAAATTCTATGGTCTTGGCTGGAGCAGTTCAAAAAACAATAAAACAGACTGAGCGAGAACAGAAGGTGAGATAAGAATCTCATTATTTATGGCAGAAAACAATACTAAGCAAGAAACTATAGATAAAGTGCAGGAAATCATGAATAGTTGTCATCTTCAGACTAAATTTGCTAACGTTAGGCTTATACCGACTGGGCAAAATAGACAACCTTAAAACGGATAAGCATAAAAAACATTGCCAAGACCTTTAAAATTATGCAATGAATCGAGAAAGGAAAAATTGGACATTCTTAAAAGAATTAACAGTCAGAGAATAAAGGAAATTTTTGCTGAACCTGGCCTCATTAAAGAGAAAAGGGAAACGGATTTTTGGCTACGAGCAAATTTGAAACAGACCAGAGGAAAAAACTCAATGAATGTATACAAAATAGTAAAGGAACAAATAGTAAAAATAATTATGTAACTCATAGATTGCTGACAAACGTTCCATTAATAAGAGGAAAAGTCATTGAGTTAATTGCTATGTCAGCTCATATTTCTTTTTTGTGTAACTGAAACTCATCTAGACGTCTACGTAAAAGATGGAGAATTATTCGACTCTAGAGTTTTTGATATTCTATATAGAAATGATAGGGACTTGCATGGATGTGGGAGCATCTTGGTTGACTTGCAACAAAATTCACATTACAGTTATTTGGTATCACAAGATTCACCATGTCTTACTCTGTTGTGTTGTAGGTGTGAAATATATGGGAATATGATTACAAGCTCTAAAAAGCTAAAAAACGAACAGATAATTGCAGCCACACGAGACCACCGTAGTTTGGAGTCGCTTTCCAAAACGGCTCAAATGGGACGTAGTTGTTACAGGATGGTTTCTGTTTACACTTTCATGCAACCTCATTCGTCGAAATATTTTTACAAATATACTTCACGCATTCAATAAAACCATGTTTATTCTTCTTACGCGTCTGTTTTATCGTCATTGTAATGCTGTCACTTTTAGCACTGATATCTTATAACTTACCGTAAAAAATCGTTAAACTTTTTAACTTTAGCTCGAAGGAGTACATATCATTGTCTAATAATTATGACGAGCCTGTTGGTCACCTGTGATAATCGAAAAGTGCTGCAAAAATTATTTTCGGAGTATTGGGTCACATGATCAGATTACGACTTGACGATTGAATAATGCCAAAACAAAACTATAAAGTAGCGAGCATCTATATTTGATACGGGGTATTCGGTAAAACCCGAAGTGTTTGTCATAAACTAGTGCTACGATAAGTTTTATATTGAGTTTTTTACTGGCTTTTCAATTCACTTGAGAACATCACGTGACAAGACGATAACCAAACTGTAATGACTACGTCAGATAAATAAACAGATTCCAATCTACGGCAGCTTTTCGTTTTTGAGCTTTTAAGAGCTGGTAATCACATTTCCGCGTATTTGACACCTGCAACACGACAGAGTAAGACATGGTGAATCTTTTGATGCCAAATAACTGTAATGTGAATTTTGTTGCACGTCAACCTTTAAGCTACAAAGAAGGGTACACCTCAATACTATTGAGGCATTTACAACGAGGGCATCCTGAGGAACTTAAAAGCGCGTCTAAGAACCTTCAATCCAGCAAATTTATTTTATTTTTAGTTTCTTTCACTAATACCAAAAGTTTTAGGGAAGTGATGGATTTTTGCTTTCCACTATGCTGGGTTATCCATTTCTATATTTGTAAAGTATTTCTTAACTAACCTCTTGTTGATTATAATAGCAGTTGAAAATAAAATCTGTAATAAAAACACTAGCCAAATCATGCCATTAATCTATCAACCATTGAATAGCATTGATCAACCAATGTCTAGCCATAAATTGTAGATTGCATCTATAAACCAAGCCACAAAATATAATGATTGGTGTGATAATGGTTTCTTTTATCTTAGTGTATTGATGTAACAACATTAGGCTGTAATAAAACTATCTCTTAACCTTGAATGAATAAAAAATCGCGCATGCTGACCCGGTCCGACCCGATCTTGGCCCTCACTGCTGACCCGGAGTCTGGTCCGACCCTGCATTCCTTGGTCTCGTTCCAGCTCTAGCTAAGAAAGCCATTGATTCCATTTCGTTGATCAGATCAAAACTTCACAGGCTCATCATATTTAGTCCCGTTTAGTTCAGCATGATATTAGTCTATTCACCTAGCCAGGGTCTGGTGCTTCGGATGGGTGGACTATTTGCCACCCTCTCCTTTCCCCTTCTCTCTCTTCCCCTTCTCACTTCTTCTTTGGAGAAGGGGAAAAGAGAGAATATTTTTATGTTAAAATAAATGTGATTTTGTCACCTTCTCTTGATTTGCTCCATCGTTAATAACAGTGCAGTCAAGCATGAGGTACATTACAATGACGTTGCGTCATGCTATTTAATTAAGTCTGACAGGCTTTTTCCCTATTGGCCAATCTAGGTTTATATATCTATGGGATCAACACTTACCTCTTATAGCTATATTTTGACGAGCTAGAAAAATAAGTGCCTTCACAACTTCACATGTATGTTTTTTATTCTTTTTCTTTTTCTCCGCAATGTTTCTATCAAGCATGGCGTCTACCTTTGGAATGCTATCAGACTGCTTCAGTGTGGCTTCCTTGTGACAGTTACTAGCTGCATGTTCATCCAGACTTCTTCCACCATTGGCCCAGCAAGAAAACCCATCGTGGATAAAGACTCGTTCTGCCTTACGTGTCGGAACAAGAAGTTCTGCAAAACAATTGTTAATTGTATTAATTGAAGTTTGAGTACCGCTTTGTTGTGAGACAACTGTGGCTTAACTATCTATCCGTCTTTAAACATCAGGGGAGGTGATTACTTGAAACATGGTCACCTTGAATACCAGAGCGGATATAATACATCAGCAAGTATGCTAGTAAAAAACAAAGCACACATACTTTTCTTAGCTGCTGTTATACAGACATCACAGAATGCTCTATCAGACTTCGTATGATAATGAACCCAGGCATGCTTCACAATCCAATCATGGCTGAATGAACGTTTTCTGTTACAAACTGCCCTTGTAGGAAATTTGAAGCTTCTTGGTGGGTGGAATTTGACATAGGTTTCGTCTGTAAGGGAGAAAAAACATGAATGAATTTAGACCAAGTAACACGGTGTGATGCAAGCGTTGAGGAATAAGCTGAAACTGTTTGGCTGCTGTCACCAAGCGAAGGTTGGAGCAAAATAAATCGAATCCTTATTAAAATGCATTGATGTACTTGGATCGGATATAGTTTGCATTCTAGATTCTTACCTTTGACTGGGGTATAGACCTCATCTGGTCGATCACATGAGTAAGTATCAGTATCAGCTTTGTCGCCAGTAAAAGTCTTTGTAGGTGTAGAAACTGAAGACACTGATGGGTCATTGTCAATGCTAACAGTGGCTTCTTCTGTTGTTGTTGTTGAGGTTGTTGTTGCAGTATCTTTCCTGAAAAAGTCAATTGAATGAGATACAAACATTTTTGACAAACTAGAATCTATCAAATCAACAACAGCAAGTAACTCTTTTAGTTACGTTATTGTGAGCTCAACAACTCACTCCGTTCTCCTTCAGCAGAGACAGGGATGGGTTAGGCAGTGAGTAAAAGAAATAGTGAGATAGTAACTCAGCTGAATTAGTTAGTTGAGTGAATACTAGACTAATTTACTATCTAATCATGTTATATTTAATCATGGATTAATCACAATCAACTTAATAAATTTACACAATACTCCACTAGCTTCATGTTCATGAAACTAGACTAGTGAGTGTGAGAGACCAAACCAAACAATACTTAGACTGATTCTCACTTACTCTGACTGGTAAAAAACAGAATAATTCATAATTATAATTAATTAATATAAAAATATATGAATATTTTAATCATACATTATAAAACAAATCAAATAATCTATTGCTTTATTTTTATTATAATATTCAAATTATTATCTCTTCGAATTTGCTTGACGCAGAATAAATCATTCAAAATTAAAAGATATATGATGATATTTATCTATTATTTAATTCATTTATTTTATTAGAAAATAAAAATCAATAAAATGAAAATATTTTTATTCAATCTTGACCGGTCGTGTTGTCTGCAGTGAAGTGTGATGTCATAGTCTCATCTCAATCGCACTATTGTCAGATAAATATCTCATATTTACTTACTTTGCAGAAAAAAATGTCTTGAATTGTTAATTTTATTCTTTTGTTGGCTGCCATGCTGCCTGAAGATCATTAGACAATGAAAATGAGGCATCATTGATCCCTTGATGGTCAGCATGATGTAAGAATCACAGGGTTTTGCAATCATACGAAAAGACATCATTGTGTCAAGGTTGATAAAAGGTCAAGTATGGTTGTCGCCATGGAGATCTCCTCAAAATACTTTTTCTTTGTAAGAAAAAAGTTTTACTTACTAAAGCCACTAACCAACAAGAAAAGCACCGTTTTGGCTGTTCTGGGTGCTGAAATTTTGCCTTTGCACAGCAGAGGCTACCTCATAGAACAATACGGCCCTGTGTGTCACCGTTGACTTTAACATGCTGGATATTGAGTGAAAATCGGGAGGTTTGGTGAAAGTCTCTTGCAAAAACAAACATCTGCATCAAAACTTCTTGAATTTTTTAATGAATTTGGATTTCATCAGTTGGTATCTCACACAACTCACATTAAGGGTAACACACTAGATTTGATTTTTGTTAATTTTGTAAATAATGATTTGTCCTCTGTGGTTATTAGTCCGGGTTTAAGTGATCACTCCATGATTGAGCTGGAACTTAGACTTGATTGTAGAACTAACACTAGGCCTCCTCAACTTGTTAAGATATATAATCGGGCTTAAAAAGAAGAAATAACAATGATCTTGGGAAAAACAGAGAGTCAGATCAGGGACGTGATCGATAGTAGAGAGGACATTAATAGTGTGTGGAATGCTTTCTCACAGAACATGGCGTTAGTCATTGAAAAGCATGTCCCAACCTCGACAATTAAGCAGGGACCAAACGGTGAGCCCTTTTGGTTTAATAAAATTGCAAGGCAACTTGTAAATAAGCAAAGAAAATTGTATAACATATACAGAAGGTCTGAAAATGAATTAGATCTCTAAAAATACAAAATATTCAGAAAAAATACCAAAAAAGAACTTGGGAAAGTACACAATTACTATCTAACTAAACATATTTTTACTCCTAAGTCTGAGAGAGAAGCAAATGTTTTTATTGATTTTTAAAGGTCAAGACAGGCAAAAACAGCAGTATAAAGTTTATCGTTGTTGCAGTATAAAGTTGTTGACTAGTAGTGAACATGACAGGAAAATTTTGGAGGAGTCCGAGAACATGGCAAATGAGTTGAATAACTATTTCTGTAGGGTTTTTGGTCTAAGACAAAACTGTATTTCTTATCCCTTGTTTGATAAATCTAAAATCAAAATAACCAAGAATGAAGTCAAGAAATTAACTTGGGAAAGCACCTGGGCCGGATGGGCTCCAAAAAAACAGATTTTAGTCTGGCTATTGATGAAATTTCATCGGTTTTAACGCTAGTATTTTTGTATTCTCTAGATATGGGTAGAGTTCCTTCACAAAGGAAACAAGCTAATGTAGTTCCAATATTTAAAGCTGGTAGTAAGCGAACAGCCGGTAAATATCGACCTGTGTCTTTAACTTGTAGTTGCTTAAATTTTCTTGGACACGTCATATTAGTTGAAAGTTGAATGACATACTCATACCTCAACAGCCCGGTTTTAGACAGAAACTGTCACGCACCACTCAACTATTAACTAGCACACAGTCTATTTTAAAGGAAGTTGACAATTAGGGTTTGTGCAGGCAGTCATTTTAGATTTTTCAAAAGCGTTCGATAAAGTTTTCCATGCACTTTTGATGGATAAACTTTTCGGTCATGGTTTTACGAATGACATTCTTTTATGGATTTTAGATTTTTGACAGATAGAACACAAAGGGTGGTTTTAAACTGTTATTTTCCACAAGTTAAGGCAGTAACCTCGGGCGTTCCTCAAGGGTTGTTCCTTGGCCCTGCGCTCTTTTTACTATATATATTAATGACATTAGTCATTCCCTGACTTCAACCATTCGCCTATATGCCGATGATGCATTGTTGCATCATCCAGCTACCGGTGCGGCGTCTGTTGAAGTCTTTCAGGAAGATTTGAAATCTTAGAAAAGTGGACTGAAAAATGGGAAATATTTTTTAATACATCTAAGAGTACTGTTATAGTTTTTAGAACTTCAAAGATTGTTGATTTTTGTAGTGTACAATATAAACTAAACATTGTGGTTGTACAGTATAAACTAAACAATGTGGTTGTACAATATAAACTAAACAATGTGGTTGTACAGTATAAACTAAACAATGTGGTTGTACAGTATAAACTAAACAATGTGGTTGTACAGTATAAACTAAACAATGTGGCTGTACAATATAAACTAAACAATGTGGTTGTACAATATAAACTAAACATTGTGGTTGTACAATATAAACTAAACAATGTGGTTGTACAATATAAACTAAACAATGTGGTTGTACAGTATAAACTAAACAATGTGGTTGTACAATATAAACTAAACAATGTGGTTGTACAATATAAACTAAACATTGTGGTTGTACAATATAAACTAAACAATGTGGTTGTACAATATAAACTAAACAATGTGGTTGTACAATATAAACTAAACAATGTGGTTGTACAATATAAACTAAACAATGTGGTTGTACAATATAAACTAAACAATGTGGTTGTACAATATAAACTAAACAATGTGGTTGTACAATATAAACTAAACAATGTGGTTGTACAATATAAACTAAACATTGTGGTTGTACAATATAAACTAAACAATGTGGTTGTACAATATAAACTAAACATTGTGGTTGTACAATATAAACTAAACAATGTGGTTGTACAATATAAACTAAACAATGTGGTTGTACAATATAAACTAAACAATGTGGTTGTACAATATAAACTAAACAATGTGGTTGTACAATATAAACTAAACAATGTGGTTGTACAATATAAACTAAACAATGTGGTTGTACAATATAAACTAAACAATGTGGTTGTACAATATAAACTAAACAATGTGGTTGTACAATATAAACTAAACAATGTGGTTGTACAATATAAACTAAACAATGTGGTTGTACAATATAAACTAAACAATGTGGTTGTACAATATAAACTAAACAATGTGGTTGTACAATATAAACTAAACAATGTGGTTTTATATCGTGTTAATAGTATCAAGTATTTAGGAGTTTTCATAACTAGTAATTTTAACTGGAGTGAGCACATCTATAAAAACACTCAGAAGCGATGCAGGTTATGGGCATGCTAAAACATAATCTTTCGACAGCATCACCTAAAATAAAGCTGCTGGCATATAAAACTCTTTGTCGGTCTAAAGTGGAATTTGCACAAGATGTGTGGGACCCCAGCCTGAAATCTCTTATTCAATTACTTGAGATGATACAAAACAAGACTGCTCATTTTGTTAGCGGTCTGAAGGGGAGGGAGGGTGTTACCCAAGAGAAGAAGTTGTAGAGACTTGATTTATTACAGAATCGTAGGAAAAATCAGAGGGTCAAGACCTTTCATAACATAATGCAGTCTGAAAACCCCTCTTTCCAAAAACTAAATGGTTTTATTGAGCATTGTTTTAATGATGAGCATCCTGGCACTTGCGCAAAATGTCAAGGCAGCCAAGAGCTATCTCATTTAACCGAAATACGTATTTTAGCAGTTTTATACTAAAAACAACCAGAGATATGCGAATATTTTAGTTGACACTTGTATGAGTCTGATGGTCTCCACTTCCACCCATGGGTGACTCTATCCTAACTTGAGCACAAACAGGAAATTATAGAATTGTCAATAGAAACAATTATCTATTCTCTAAAGTCATCTGTTTGAAACCTATTAATGCATGCTTTGCTTTAGCCCTGCCACATCTGAGCTACTTGCTACGACAGAATTAGCCTTTAACTAGCATCTGGCAAGAGTATCAACTGATTCTTAGATCACTAGAGCAATTAGTTATAGCAAAGCATTTCTACAGGAAACTGCACTATAATAATTGCCGTGTCTGTTTGTCCGAAGAAACGGTTGGATGTAGGAAAAATATTGCATCAGATTACAGATTTTATCAGATACCTTCATATCCCTACATGCAGATTTTATCTGATATTTTCACATCCTACATACTGAGGTTTTGCGGTATTCTAACATCTTCATTCTAAGCAACATCAACTCCTCTTAAAGCACCTAAATTACATAATATTTTTATTGTATATTTCAATACATCAGAGTCTTGGCTTTCGAATGAGTTATTGTTTGCCATGGTGAGACAGACATTGGTTGGTGTTTATGGGATTTCTCAATGGCAGCAAAAGGGATTGACTACTCAAGGCTAAATGAGAATTGTGACGCCACATTTTGAGTACCTGAACCAAGTGTTTTTTTTTGCAGGACGTACTTTTGACACCCCGTTTTTCATAGTTCTATTATTCTTTGTGTATTGAATATAGGCTCATTCGAAAGCCAAGACTCTGATGTATTGAAATATACATTAAAAAAATTATGTAATTTATGTGCTTTAAATGTTTAACACGCAGGTAATAGCGTTTCTGCCCAATTTATTAACCCTTTGAACCCTGGTCATTTTTGTCAGTGCGTCTTCTTCTCACTAATCACATCCGCTCCTGTGCAGAAGCCTTATTGTGATATCCTATAGAACTAGAGATTAGGGTCAATAGCTTTTTCAAACTTTCGATTGCCAGATGGTGTTAGTGACTAGTATACAAGTGGTTAAAAACTGTAAAACAAGACAATATGGTATAAGTGTGCAGTTCGAGGAAAAAAGAAGTTTCTCTTAGTCTCTGTATTTATGTGGGTTTTCATTCCACCTACACGAGTACACGAGTATGCCTCACAATGCTGCACAGAAAATTCAGTATCTACTGAAACAGATTTACTTAGAATTTCACTTACTGTTATGAATTCCTTACTGTTATGTCAGTAAGTCTGCAACACCATTCAAAGGAAGGCATTTTATGAGAGTATTATTTTACCATACTTTCTTTTGCGGAAGGCCCAACGATATGTTTTACGGTTTATCATTTCAAGTTGTTTTATATGCTTTTGAATGTATGGCAACCACACTACTGAGCTGTATTCATCAATAGGACGACAAATAGTAAAATAGGCAACAGATTTTGTTTTAATAGCAGCTGATTTCAAGGATGGCATGAGCATGTGGAGTGTGCTATTGGCTTTAGCACAAATAGGTGAAGGTCTGGTGCAAGGTTTGAGCTGATCACAACACCCAAGTATGTAAAACTTCGAACAGATTCGAGACAGATTTGATTTATATAGTATTTGCAAGTGAATGTAGATTCATTGGAGGTCTACATAGATTGGCATTTACTAGGATTGAAACTCATTTGCCAGTAATTAGCTCATGAGACAAGATTGTTTAGATCAGTCTGAAGAGCAAGACTATCACTGTTGTTGCGTATCATTTTGTACAGTAGTGCATCATCAGCAAATAAACTAAGCTGACTATCCTTGGATATTGAGTTAGGCAAATCGTTAATAAATATAAGAAAAATTAGGGACCCCAAGACTGAACCTTAAGGCACTCCTGACGTAACAGGATGAGGTGAGGAAAGCCCGTCCGACGTTGACTGATACTTGAAAACTACGACCAGCAAGCCAACTACGAATCCAAATAATTATAGATGGATGCAGTCCAAGCATTTTCATTTTGAAAATTAGTTTATTGTAGCTAACCACATCAAATGCTTTGGAGAAGTCCAGTATAACAGCATCTGTTGGAATCTTTGGGTCAAAATTTTCAACAAAGTCATTCAGTTGACAAGAGTTGAGAATAGCAGCTGTGTTTAACTGCACTTCTCAACTCGTGTCAGTAACCCTAAGCAATCTGTCCAACGATCCGAAGTTTTTAAACTTTTATTAAATATAACTAAACATGCTCATAATACAATGATAATCGGTGAAACATTAGTAAAAAGGTCTAGCAACCCACGGCAATTGTCACAAAACAGCAAAAAACAGTGCGTCACCACTATTCGGGCCAAAACTATAAAAGTGCGTACGATTTAAAAAAGAACTCGTAAAAACATTTGCAGTAGCATCATATCTATTGAGCACATGTTTATCATCATTTTATGACTTAAAATATATTGGAAAATTACAGCTAGTATCATAAAATTCTTTATTTGCATCACAATCATTTATGACCTACCAACAAACGAGTCGTATCAATTTTTTCGCGATGCCGTTCTAATAAAATTTGCCATTTAATCGGAAGTAATGATATTTGCAAACTGTTACAAGTGGATGAGACATTTCTGGTCAAACATATTGTGCAAGAATTAACCTGATTGGTTTACGCTGTTACTTAGAAACTATTAGGAATCTTGACATGCACTATGCACTGCTGGAAAATCGGCCGTTAGGGTACAAAGGGTTAATTCTACAGGCGGGCCAGACGTTATTGATTCTATGACAGGGGGTGCTGGCCGGATGAAAATTGACCTCGGGCCGCATTTGGCCTGCGGGCCGGACTTTGGACATGCCTGCTATAAACAGTCATTACGGGCCGACCATCATTGAACCCGTCACTCGATACAACTTCAAATCAAACAACCCTAGAATTATGATTCAATTCCGATCCCGGGACAACGCTAAAGGAGTTACAAATTGCAGTAAATCTGATCTGATTGAATTTTGATGGATCATCCTGCAGACTGTTCATTGATCCAGATTCTCTTAAAGAGAATGTAGTTATTGTAAAAGACGTTCCACTGATGCAAGTGATAATAAAATAATCAAGATATCAAATATACTGACCCTGATGCCTTCATAGAAAGATTGTTCAAAGATGGTAAAAGATTGAGGTCCTTGAATATTAAATTCCCCTCCTCCCTACTCTACCAAAATGCCATCTCATATGGAATAAGTATACCATCAACTCATTGTTTATGTCATGCTGAACCTCTTAAATGTTGGATCTCTCTAAAGGATTTTCCATTGCCCGTTTAAAGATAAGAGGTTTATTTTCCAAATAGATGAAGTCAAGTATTTGATTTTCAAGTATGAATTTAAAGTTATTTGTTTTTCTGAGACATTTCTTTGAGCTAAACATGGTGATGATTACTTTAAAATTTTTGGTTACAATATAAGAAATGATAGGAACTATAACCAGGGTGGTGGCTTATTTTGCTATATTCACCACTCCATTAATTTCAAGCTTTTGGAATTTGCTATTAATGAAATTGGTGCTGATAGTCTTTCCATTAAAGTCATTTCAGTTATTTCGAGACCTTACATAGTGTTTTTTGCTTATAGACCTCCAAATTCAACAGTAGATTGGATAACAAAATTCTCAGACTTCGCGAAAGAGTGTTACAGCAACACTGAAGAAATTTTAGTACTGGATGATTTGAATATCAATTTGTAGAACAACATGAACACAAAAGTGAGTTCCAATCGAAAAAGGAAAACATGTAATCCGCTGTCTGTAAAACAGCTAATTAGCGAACCCACAAGAGTAACTGAAAACTCCTCGACATTAATTGATCATGTGTATACAAATTTTTACCATCACGCCAAGTTTTCTGGAGTAGTTTTCAGGAGTACATACTTGAATTGCCTATGAGTGATCATAATTTAGTATTTATTGTAAGAAAAGTTGGTATTGCACATAAATCATTTCCTCCAAAAGTCACTTATAGAGATTACTCCAGATTCGTTTTTGACAATATTTCAAATAAGTTTCCTCCATCAGTTGGAATGATATTTTGATCAAAAAGAACACTAATGACATGATTAAACTATTTCATCAAAAGTTTTCTATGGCTGTCAATAAGTTTGTGCCTCTTAAAACTAGAAAAGTCAAGTCAAAATCTTTACCTATTTGGCTTGACAAGGAGGTACAGCAAAATATAAAGCTGAGAGAAAAACTGAAAATCTGCAGAGATTGGACTGCTTACCAAAAGCAGTGCAATTTTGTCACAAATCTCATTAAAAAAGGGGTATCGACCAACTTGTTAAACAGTCGAAGCTTGGTGATACGGGTGAGCTTTGGCAAGCTTTGAGTGCGAAAGATAAGAAACCTCAAAACTGTGAAACTTGTTTGTCAGCTTCAGAACTTAACTCACATGTTGTGTCTATTGCAAGTGAACTTTCAAGTTCAATTTTACTGTCGTCTAATCCTTATTTCTTTTGTCAAAACACTGAGTTGAAGACCACATTAAATGAGTTTCCAAACATTACTTCTCATGATATTGTAAAATATGACAGTAACATACCCAATTCAAAAAGCATCAGGCTTAGACAATATTTCTGTAAAAATAATAAAAGCAACTCTTCCATTCATTGTACCCATTATCACGGATATGTTTAACAGAATATTGATTGATGGCTGTTTTCTCTCAGTATGGAAGCATGCATGAGTTACTCCATTGTTTAAAGGAGGAGATAGTAGCAACCCATCAAATTTTCGCCCTATCTCAGTACGTACTCCCTATTTTATCTAAAGTATTTAAAAAGCACTTAAATATCCACATTTATTTTCATTTTTCCAAAAATGATATTTTACATCCTTATTAGTGTGGTTTTAGAAAAAGTCACTCATGCACTGATGCTGTTCATAAATTAATCTCAGACTGTGTGGATCTGAAAACCAGAGGTGAAAAAATTTGCTTAATGTTTTTGGATTTCAGCAAAACTTTAGACTGTCAATCACAAAATATTATATCATAAACTTTAATTTGCTGGTTTTAGAAATAAATCATTGCTAATACTTCAATCCTACTTTCACAAAAGGCGTCAAAAGGTTGTCATAAATGACAAGGAATCATTGACACAAGAAATAGATGTTGGTGTTCCACAGGGGTCTCTGATTGCTCCAGTATTATTTTTAATATATACAGTGGTGATACAAAATATGGAACCGCCTCAAACTTTGGATGCGTAGCAATGAGTTGTGAGTTGTATTTGCTTTTTCTATGATTAATAATTTACATAATTATACCAAATTGTATATCATCTGCATTGTCACAGTGTTGGCTTTTTGATGAAACTAATTAAAAACTACATCTCATTTTTTATAAAATATTATTAGAGGTTTACTGAAGGCATTTTATAAAATTTTTGAACAGTTGTCATTTCTATCAAATAGTGTCTGAACAAAATTAATTAAAAACCATTTGTTTTAATTTTTGACAGTGCAGTTATTGTAAACAAAATTAAAGACAGGTTTTAGTGACCTTGAAAAGAGCTGTTTTGGTTCATAAGATGATCACTACACTTGGTTGGCCAACATATTGTCAATCAATGCTTAGCAGCGCCTGGGCATACTATCTGGCAGCCCCTGAAGCTTTTCATGCGTCACTACTCGATGTCAGGATTGCACAATCAGCTCCATCAATCTTCTTTTATTAGTTGGCTTGTTTTTGGTTATGATGTTGTCTATTCTGTTCAAAAAATTCTCAATTGTATTAGAGTCTGGTGACTCAGCCGTCCTGGTAAGAATGCTAACGTTATTGTCAACAAACCACCTCCTGACTCTTCTGGTTGTGTGGCATCGGGCATTATCTTGCTGAAACAGGCATTCTCTATCAAACAAACTTCTAGCAGATGGTATCAACACACTTTGTAGTACTCCACAATATTTCTCTGCATTCTTCATACCATCAACAAAATTTAATCAATCAGGACCAGCAGCGGAGAAACATACCGACACCATTACTCAGGTGGGATGCTGTATCATAGGCAGAATATATTCTGGTTTAAACTCTTTATTAACCTCTTACATAGTTGTTGTCAGAGTGGTTTTGCGCAGTAAATGTGCTCTCATCATTTAATATTACGGCTCTCTATTCTTATGGTGACCGATTAACATAATCCTGTGCCCATTGTAGACGAACTTTTTTGCCGAGATGATAGCAGAGGTTTTCTACGGGCTTTACAACTTTGTAAGCCATTATCTCTTAATGATTTGTGAACAATTGATGATGCTAACACTGTACCTGTTGATTCTTTCAACTTTCTTGCCAGTTTAGGACTGGTTAGATGTTTACCAGCCAAGGCAAGTCTTACTAGGCATCTGGTCACTCAATCTGTTGTTAACTTTTTCCTTCCTCTACCAGTAGTATTTTCAACTTAACCAGTTTCCTTTCATCTGCCGATTGTTGTAAATACATCTTTCTTGGAGCAATCAAGCTATCTTACAATTTTCCTTTGCTGATGAATGTAAATTATTACAGCACGCTTTTCTTTTGTGAGATATTGCGGCATAATGGTGAACTTACTAGTATGACTTTTACTCAGAGCAAAAGGGCTTTTAAATATTGCATGGGTTACATTATGTAATGCACAATGTCTCATTCAATGCAAGTATTGTCTGAAATGTTTGTTAAATTTAGTTGACTAAGATTTTTTAGGAATTTTAGCCATCATTCATTAGACTACTATTTATGAGATAAAGTGACTAGCTATAAGACACCCTGACTAGTTGCACCTTCAACTGCGTTAGAAATGGAATTGTATTTAGATGCAAAATAAAATTAGATAATGTGACAGCTGATTAAATTTCCTTTCTAATGATATACAGTTTTCTATATCCAGACCAAACCCAGCCAAAATGAAACCCGTTATAGCGCATTATCCACTAAAACACAAAGGCGGTTCCATAATTTTTATCTCCACTGTATATAAAATATCTTCTTAGACTTATTCCAAGGGGCTTTGCCTATGCCGATGATACTGCTTTTGTAAGTTATGACAAAGATGTGCAACACAGAAATAAACAAACACCTTCATTTAAAAGTTAGAATGGCAAATGTATATGTTGATTAGAAGTCAATTTTCTGTACAAAAAATTTTTTATTACTCGTACAACGTCGGGCATTCATCTAGTATTATATTAAATGCTAACATGCAGAAATTTTTTTTGCTTATTTTCACCAATTTGCGTATCACTTACCCATTAGTAAAGGTTTACTTGCAACAAAAATCTCATTACAGTTATTTGGTATCAAAAGATTCACCATGTCTTACTTTGCTGTGTTGTAGGTACAAAACATGTGGAAATGTGATTACAAGCTTTTAAAAGCTCAAAACGAACAGTTAATCGCAGCCATCAAAAAAACGCCGTAGATTGGAATCCCTTTCCAAAATGGCTCAAATGGGACATAGCTGAACAAGATGGCTTCTGTTTAGACTTTCATGCAACCTCTTTGTCGAAATATTTTTACAAATATACTTTTCGCATTCAATAAAGCCATGTTTATTGTACTTAGGCTTCTACTTCATCATCATTGTAATGCTGCTATTTTGAGCACTCATATCTCAAAACCCACCGTAAAAACATGTTTAATTTTGTAACCTTAGCTCGAAGAAGTACATATCATCCTCTAATAAACATGGCGAGCCTGTTGGTCACCTGTGATAGTAAAAAAAATGCTGCAGAAATTATTGGCGCTGTTTGGCAGGAAGTATGGGTCACCTGATCAGATTACGACTAGACGATTAGACCAAGACGAAACAAAACTGTAAAGTAGCGAGTATCGATATTTGATACGGGCTTTTCGGTAAAACCCGAAGTGTTTGTCATGAAGTCATAAACTAGGGCTACGAAAAGTTTTATATTGAGCCTTTTATTGGCCTTTCAATTCACGTGATAACATCACGTGTCAAAACAATAACCGAATTGTTTGAGTACGTCATCAAAATAAATTGGTTCCAACCTACGGCCTTATCGTGATTGCTGCGATTAGCTGTTTTTTTTTGGAGCTTTTAAGAGCTTGTAATCACATTTCCACATATTTTGCACCTACAACACAACAGAGTAAGACATGGTGAATCTTTGAATACCAAATAACTGTAATGTGAAGTTTGTTGCAAGTCAGCCTTTAAGGGTTGATGAAGCACAAAGAGTGCTGAACTGAGAGAAAGTAAGCATCATATCTCTTTCAAGCGTTGTTGGAGAGATTTTGGCGAATAGCATATCAACATTTTTGTTATTCCGATGTATTTGGAACACCAACTGCCAAAGTTGAATTTGAGAAATTTTTGTCATCACGTTTGGTGAAACAATGTCGAATGGCGAAGGCAAAAATACATCTGTTCGACATCGTAAGGCTAAAAAATAACAGGGACATCGTAACTCAGGGATACACCGTACAGTAAGGTGCATTTTCAGAGACATCACTTGTTTACGTCGATCATTTTTGACAGCATTTAACACGTTAATTATGACATCAATAGACCTTACACTATTCACATGGATTGAGTTGCCACGGCGATGTGACAATACATAGGGAAACAACCCTTTTCCTCTTACAGCTGAGAGCTGTTATAGCCGAGTGCATTAACTCAAATCCTGACAAGAGGCCTGATATAAAATATGTTTGTGATGTGGCCAATACCAAGCGCATAAGAGGAGTACAAGCATCACAGCTGCCCCCCCCCCCGCATAGTGACTCACTAGAACATTGGAACGGAGGCTAAATGATCTCAATTGGTTATTATACTAAATGCATGGACTGAGAGCATTTCTTGTACTTGATACATAGAGGCCGAGAGTATAATTATATCAAGGCAATATTTTATGTGTACTTAGGTGCTGAGGTCAAGTATCAACTTGCATCAAACGGGACACTATTTTCAACAACAGACGTCAGGTGACTATTGCTTGCTGTCATTGGCAGCATTTTTTCATATTAGGGTTATTCTAATGGTTTTGTCTTTCTTATTTCATACAAACTTATCATTTCTATACTGATTTATGGTATAATTTCATGTGTTCTTTTGTTTTAATATATTATAATCAATATTTTGTTGGTTTTTTAGATTAATTTTATTATATTTGCGTATATATTTGTCTTTATAGATTACTTAGATTTTAAATTACTATTAGAGAGCTGTTTTTTGTGCCAGCACTTGGCAGTAAATCCATTTTAGGTCACCAAATATAGGAAGTGCCTCCACAGAGTGCGTTCAGAATCATTCTACATGTAGTTTGTGTAACATCTCATAGAGACAACATCCAGTCCAATCACGTCTCCACATAGAGTTATCTTTTTATATAGTACTCTATCTTTGCATAGAGTTATATCATCGCATCTCCTACTTTCACATAAAGTTACATGTTCACATTTAGTTTTTTTTTCAAAAAATTTATAAAATGTAACATAATCTTATACAGATATAATATTATGTCATATTTTTACATAATATCATATGTTCACAGAGCGTTATATGTTTACATATTTGTATCTTTACATAGAGTTATGTCATAACATAAAACCATGTTTTTACATATAGTTATATATTTACATAGAGTTATGTTTTTATTGCATAGAGTTATATCTTTACATATAGTTGTATCTTTACATGGATTTATACATTATAGTAGAGAGTCACATATTCACATAGAGTTATGCCACTACATAGACATATCTTTATATAAAGTTTTATCTTTGCATAGAGGTAATATTTATATAGAGTTGTCTTGGTTTGAAGTCGTGCCTTTACATAGAGTTATATTTGACATACAGTATATCACATTGCATTATTTTATAACATAAAGTTACATCCTTGAGAGAGTTTTATCTTTCATAGAGTTAAATTTTTGAATAATCATTTTTGAATCTTTATATAAAAGAATATTGGATCTCATTATCAGCTCTCCTTGTTTTAAAATGGCAGATTATGACAAGCTAGGCAAAGTTTTGACTTTGTTAAAAAAATGTTGGATTGAAAAGATCAGTACGAGGAAACAAAAACAATTTTTCTTGAGTAATCGAACTCCGGAGCTGTAGAATATTAGTTCATATTGTCATTCAAATAAGTCTGACGAACAGTGAGAAATCACAGCTTGTAGTGGAAGGAGTTGTTTGCTCTGTCTAAAACTTCACTTTTTAATAAAAAAGAAGACAACTCTTTATATTCAAATTTAGGTTTATAACATGGGTAACATTGCTAAAGAGCTGTTCAGTGGATGGTCAGATATTTTATTATTAAACTTTTTGTAATATTAGGTGAATAATGATTATGATAATAATAAACAATATTACAATATTATAATTATCCACTCAGCTCGGCTAAAGGTCAGAAAGGTGTGAGCTGCCTCAGAAAATAAATGTTGTTTATTATCGTAGCTTTTTTGTTCTCATATCAGAAGTAGGCAACTGCTATCAGTGGGTTTAACAACAGAAGAACTATAAGCAGCTACAAGTGCCAAAATACTAACTGGATATCTCTGTTGAAATCAATTAGGCAGGAGATAAGAGGTATTCATATCCTGAGCATTTTGGCACCTCCTTTTACCAGATACAGTACACTTGCCAGCCTGAGCAATGACTGGCATTTGTGCAGATGAAACGTTTGCATTGGATTGGGAGTTTCACTGTCAGGGAGGCACCTGCAATAGTTGTCACAATGTCTATATTTTGGCAAACTTTACTGGTGCTTGTATGTTGTTCGGTAAGTTTCTAGTTTTGCTTTTTATCATACCTGGAACTAAGGAACTATTTATTTGAAATGATCTACATGTGTGTCTAATTGACACCTTTGCTCATTGGGTGGTCCATGAGTTCATACATGAGTGTTAGCTGAGTTTGTGTTACATCTTAAGTATGGTTTTAGGGCTGGGTATCTGTCAGGATTTACATAGATACTCAACTATCTAAATGAATGCTCTAGAATCAATTTCCTTGTAAAACTTGAAGCTGTATTAGTTTAGTAAGGATCTCCGTAAACCATACAAGTATATGGTAAAGGTTTTGTATGTTATATGCATATTTTTTCTCTCAAAGCTACATTCCTGGGAAGTGGCAATTTGAAATAGAACTTAAATACAACTTGAAATTGTATCAATGTACAACTATCTAAACGAAAATATTTATATAATAATAGCAATGAGCAATGATTTCATATTGGTCTTCTATAAATAGTGTACTATATGGTAATGTACATTATATTGGTATGATATAAATAGTGTACAATACGATACCGTACACTATATTGGTATGTTATAAACAGTGTACTATATGGTACCGCACCGTACTATATGTTAAAGTCAAAAAGGCGCGAGCTGCGTCACAAATTAGATGTTGTTTATTATCATAGCTTTTTGTACTGTTGTCATATTAGAAGCAGGCAACCGCCACACTGTTTTGTTCTGTTGTTAATAGTGTACTATACCTATGACATGATATACTATATAATATGGCATACTATATGATGCTATGTGCTATAGTATATGGTGTACTATATGATATGGTGTGCTATATGATACAGTGTACTATATGATACATGGTGTTCTATGATACAGTGTACTATATGATACATTGTGCTATATGATACAGTGTATTATATGATATGGTGTGCTATATGATACAGTGTATTATATGATATGGTGTGCTATATGATACAGTGTACTATATGATATGGTGTGCTATATGATACAGTGTACTATATGATATGGTGTGCTATATGATACAGTGTATTATATGATATGGTGTGCTATATGATACAGTGTACTATATGATATGGTGTGCTATATGATACAGTGTACCATATGATATGGTGTGCTATATGATACAGTGTATTATATGATATGGTGTGCTATATGATACAGTGTACTACGTGATACGAGGTTCTACATGATTGCACTAGCATGACAAGCAAATGTGTTAATGCATTGCAGAACAAAGGCTCAGGAATAGATTTCGCAGCTGTCAGCATTGAGGTCAATGGGTAAGTACACACTTTTAGATAACTCTTCCTGGAACAATCGTAATTACAGAAGGTTTAACAGCAGTAAAATTCACATATTTTACAAAAATGCCTGTGGAGCACACAACTTCACTTATAATCTGTAGCAATTTTCATGTGAAACATGTTAAATTTTCGTTTTGCTCCAAAAAAGTAGTACAGATGGCAATGAAACAATAAATTATTAGATGACATTTGCTTTATTCTACAGCTAGAATAGAAATTCTAGACATAAGCAGCAAGTACTCTCTTTCGCCATTTTAGTACTTGTGGGTATTACAATTTGAAATGTTAGGGAGTTGTTTAACCACGCTATCTACATGTACATGGAAAGTAATTTAATAGAGTGTACCAGTTGTATGCTGACAATTGAGATCAGTTAGGCTGCAACTTTCAGTTATCTTGAACCAACCACCTGCCATATGCGCATTTTGGACTAAGTTAAAACTTAGGACTAGGATTATTTGTCAATATTTATTCGTGAGTTTGAGGATTTGATAAAGAACTTAGTAAGCAAAGATGAAGAGTCAGTAGATAATTTTAGATGTATTAAATGTTAGTTCACTTATATAAATTGTCTCGTCTTGTCTTATTTTAGGATAGAATTTGGAGCACCAGTTAGCTACTGGTCCAATGATAGTAATGTAAACTTCATGCAGGAAGATGATCTCATACAGGGGAATCTTTTGCTAAGAACCCAGAAAGGTCTGTACTCACTGACCCCTGATGGTCAGCTGATCACTGTGGCATCACGTGAAAAACTGACCAAAGAAGGTGTTGGAGGGATATCAAGTTTCGTTGCGCATAATACGTCATCGTTAATCCTCGTTGATGACGCTAACAACTGTTTACATTGGTTACATCGTAAAAATTCCCAATCATCTTCATCGCAGTTCGTTTTGTCAACTTTAACTGGAAAGTGCGGAGATAACGGCAACCGGACCGATGGAAAATTTGAGATAGCGCAACTTAATCGACCTGATTACATCAGTAAAGGTCATTCAAAAGGTTACTACTTCCTCTCCGAGCCTCTCACCGATAATGGCACTATTAAAATGATAAATTTCAACCAAAGTCGTATTGATCTTATGTTGGGGGGCAAAAAGGCCCAGCCTAAACCAGCCTGGAAAGAACCCAATGCTATAATTTATATTCCAGAGCTACAAACTTTGTATATTGCTACATATGCTAACTTGTACTCTGTACCCTTCCCTATCCCCACCCCCAAAGCCTTAACTTCTGGAAAAAGAGGTAGAGCAGATGGGCCATTGGCATCAGCAGAGTTCATGAGTACTCGCGCCTTGACAGCGATTGGAGGAAAGGTCTTGATAGCACTTCCTGTGAATGGAGCCTACCTTAGAATCATTGACCTTCAGCTTGAGTACGTCTTTTCTCTGAGTCTACCAGTTGACAAAAGGTTTACATGTATTCTGGCAGTTCAAAGTGCGAAGAGAATTTATCTTGGCGGGCCAGATGGATTGTGGGTAATATCATGTGAGTAAAGTTTCTAGCTGAGTATTTGAGGTTCAATGGTAATTTTAGTACATTTTGTTGCTGTTTTCAGAGTTTCTTAGGGTAACTATAAAAATGCATCTACCATTGTGCATGTGGTAATATGTCTCCTTATATCATAATTGTTAGAGTTATTCTCTACCGCTATCTATTGATATGCTAAATACATGCAGGTAACTAGGTTCTCTATTGATTCAAATCCGTACTAATGTTGAGGTTTAAATTCAAAGCTTTGGTTGAATAAATATTATTAAAACATTAGCATTGCTGCCGATGAGCAGTTGAAATGTATTGAAGTTGACAGCGCAGCTTGCTCCCTATATCATATGGCTATGGTACACCTAATAACTTTCTTACTCACCTTAATATTAATGGTTTCCCTTACAGAAATGATTATTCACAAAATAAACGTAAAGACTCCATGGATTACAAAACAGATGTAGATGAGAGAGTTTGACTGCATTGCTAAAATGAGTTTTAGGCATTTGTTTTTGAATATTTGTTACTAAAAATACATCAAATAATGAGAGCATATTCATAGAGGTAATTGTAACTCTAAGCGTATAATCAAGGAGATAGAGCTATACCTATTGATGTAACTATGAATATAGTTCTATGAATATGACCATAAAGATAATTCTATGGATGTAATCATAATGATAGCTCTATGAGTATACAGATCAGTTGTAGAAAGTTAATTACACGAAATGCTTAACTTTGTCTCCAGATTATCATATTCTGTTACCATTGTCCATTGCAGACAGATCTAAAGTCAAACAGCCAACTGAGTATGATGACATCACACCTAACCACTCTCCAAATCAAGGAGAGATGTATGATGACATCACACCTAGCCACTCTCCCAATCAAGGAGTGATGATCGTGTCATCTTGCCTCGTGATGCTTGTAGCTATTTTAATTCTCTAATTCTATACTATAGAGTATAGACTGATCTGAAAAACATCGGATGCTGCCTTACAAATGCTGCCGCTACTTTATGAAACACTCATATGTAATATTAGTATTGCTACTTTCTGCTACAGGCTGAACATAAAAATAGGAATATACTCACTTCATTTCAATAGAAAGACTTGAGTCATTATTTAATGTTTTAAATTTAGATTTTATTTGTAACAACTAGAGGCAAATATTTATCATATTTATAAACATCACAAGCGACGACAAGATGATTAAGTACATGTATGTATTTGTAACAGTTTTATACAAGTAAATGCTGACATCTTAAATCATACTTATTTATCAAAAAGCTTAATTCTGTTGACACTATTTGGTTGTTAATAGAGTTCCAGTGAGTTTCATTTTGAGACATGAGTTGTCTTATGTTGTTTATTGAATTATGGCTCATTTTTTATATACTAGCAAAACTTAAGTTGCCATTGTGTACTGCAAAGCACTTAATCAAGGATTTACTCTATGAATAAACCCCTGAATGAATGGCTTTGAACAAAACTCAGATCTTTCTCAAACTTATACGCAATGTTTTTTTAAACTTACTCAAAAGATTATTGCACTCTTGTAGCGTATAGTAGGAGTTGGTTTCACAGGCCCTATGTTTTCTATAATAGCAAAAGTAGACAACTTCTTTCTTTATTTTAAAGGGCTTTCCATGGCTATCTGTTTGCATTACATGTTTCATGATGATTCTAAAATGTCCTTTAAAATAAGGGAAGATTAATATAGTTCGCAACTGAATGAAATAACAGTGGTGAAGTCCACCAAACTGCAAGCCACAAGTTTGAATCTAATGGAAAAAAAACTTTTACCTCAACCCATAACCATAGATTTGGTTACGAGCAGACTTGGTACTTACTATACTAATTATTATCATGATAATTCTGGAATGTTCCTTGATATAAAGGAAAAGTAATAAAGCTATAGTAGCTGTCACCAGCATTGATTGGATGACTCTATAATAAGAGCAAGTAACTCCAATTACATCAACATTACAACATTTATTTAGGCTGCACTAAGAAGCTATAATTATATGGCAATGTCCACTTAATTACAGTGTAATAAAGAATGTTAAAGTAGCATTCCATGAAGACAAATCTACATAGAGATATTCTAGTAGCTTTCAAATCTTTAACAACAACAACAACAATAATAGTAATAAAACATCCTTTCATCATATGCGAACAACTTTGTGTATATACCTAAATGGAGAAGGACAATGTACTAAGTTTTTATGAACCAGCATTATTTTTAGAGGAAAATGAAAATTCCATAACTAGTGAAAGCTATAGAAATGGTAGAATCATATAAATTTATAAAATATGGAGTTTTATGGTAACAGAGCAAACCAACTACAAAGTTCAATGGCAACAACATTGTCTGTGTCATTCATAAAGCAAAGTTCAAGTCAGTCTGACATTGAAACAAAAATCATAACATCAAAGACATCATATTAAATGGTGAACTGGTGTTACAACATTCAGAACATGGCAGTATTAACAGTGTATTGACAACTAAACCTTACTCAGCTAAAACCATGAACTTCTATTTCATAGAGGTTGAGATAGTTGCCCATCATAAACTGTATTTGAACAATTTGCCCCTTGACCCTTGCGACACAGCTAATCAGTGTGTAGTATTGGTTCAACTCTCCATCAAAATGCCCACAATAATTTGCTGCGTCGTTTGATGTGTAGAATATTCCAGAAGTATCATCGGCGACAGTAACATAAGCGTTCCATGTGCGACTGTAAGTGGCCAGAGCTGCATAACAGACAAACTGGTGAAAAAATGAGTGTAACAACAGGTTATACAGATGGATAAATAGAACCTCAACTTTGAAGTTGCTTCCTCCTGAAGCCACTCAGCTTAACATCACAAGCTCATGTCTTGCAGCCATATATATATATTAACCTAAACTCTGCCATTGCATTTTATTATCAGTTTAATTTTTTTCAATATTACATGTATTTATTATATACACATTTATTATAATTCAGCTTCAAGATTATTTGCTAATGATTCACATGTATTTTTTCTGCAAAAGTAGTATTCCGACTGAATGCTAATCTATATTGTATTCCAGCATATTTTATTCTAATGAAATATCTTACTTTATCTTTGCTAAATTTTTATTTTACAACCATTATAGGTTGTAAGATTTTTCATGGTTTGTGTCTTCAATTTTAAAAAGCAGTCACAGGTTTTCAACTTAAATCATTTTATATGATATGAACAAACCGTATACAAACTCTAACAATTATTTTAAAAATATCATCGCTTTTGGCTTTAAAAATCTTTTTCCAAATATCCAATCTTTTAACAGAAAATATCTTTTAATGACTACAGTATATGTTAAACCAATTATTTGATTTTATCGGTTAACTGTTGCTCTTTTGTGATTCTTGTAAAGCATAATTTAAACAAAAGTTATGTTTGTAAAGGGTGTCAGGCTGGCTTAGTGGTATCATCTTTGAAATGGCTACCCTGGCTCTGTCAGACTAGACGTGTTGCAAAATGTATCCCTTCAGGTTAATCTGACAGTTCCAGAAAAAGCCCTTGATAAGTGTTAGGACCACCCAAGGTAGCTTATAAAAACCTAGTCCTGGTGGTGTGTTTCTCTACTAGAGAACACTACCAAGCATTATCACTACATGACAGAAGCATGCCGTTATTATTATTATGTTTGAAAAACAACTGATAAGGTGATATATATACGTACTAGCTGTGCTACCCGGCATTGCCTGGGTAATAAAAAAGTCTTTGCACAGAAAATTGATTTGTATTTAACATATAACAACATTTGCCATTCTAACTTTCAAACTTCATATCACGAGGAAAATGTTTTGTGCAGGTCAAATAAATTAAAAAAGTAAAACAACTGAAAAAGGATTTAGATGTAAATGTGAAATAATTAGCAAGTAATAGCTAAATTAAGTCGGCTTTGCTACGATTACAATAAAAGATGATTCGGTAATGATACAATTAATACGAACTGAGACAACAAAATAAAAATCCTGTATATGTAGAATCAATAATAAAAATTCTTGCATAGAAGTGTGTGTGTATAAAAAGGTTACTGTTCTACCAGAAGCTATCCATCCAAACTTTGAATACTACGATACTGGTACCTCTCGATACTGGTACCTCTCGATACTGGTACCTCTCGACACTGGTACCTCTCGATACTGGTACCTCTCGATACTGGTACCTCTCGATACTGGTACCTCTCGATACCGGTACCTCTCGATACCGGTACCTCTCGATACTGGTACCTCTCGATACTGGTACCTCTCGATACTGGTACCTCTCGATACTGGTACCTCTCGATACTGGTACCTCTCGATACTGGTACCTCTCGATACTGGTACCTCTCGATACTGGTACCTCCCGATACCGGTACCTCTCGATACTGGTACCTCTCGATACTGGTACCTCTCGATACTGGTACCTCTCGATACTGGTACCTCCCGATACCGGTACCTCTCGATACTGGTACCTCTCGATACTGGTACCTCTCGATAGCGGTAGAAATGTAAAAATGAGATATTGTGCTGTCTTTGTCTGACCAAACGGAGAGATAATGTCGAGGCTCTTCCCACAGAGACAATATAAATGTCCTCGTGAGAAGAATTTGCCTTGACCCTAGATATAGTAATTGAGCCTTACGAAAATTATTTCTTAACAGAGCATCATAACGCATCATCGCATCGTAGCGATATAATGCAACTCAGCCTTTATAATACATGTTGCCAATTTGTGTCCTTCCAGCCGGAACGCTCGGTGTTAGTGCTGGGCTGGCTGCCGCTGCAGTATATTTATATACATGTACATGTACTCCATGAAACCTCTAATTGAACAAAATGGTGCTCTATTTTTCAACCCTTCTTTTGTCGTGGCGGTCAATTAGAGGTGGCATTCAAATAGAGCCTGGTAGTGTATTTTTCAAATGGCAGAACTTCGGGAAGATAAGTTTAGCCCTTTTACAGGCGTTGCGAATGTTGCCTATAATTTGCCCTCTCTTTCCGATGGAGCGATATTTAACCTTTTGGATGCTATAAATCTGCTAACTTACCTCCAACTTATCAAAGATTTTTTAATGAATATGCATCAAGAAACCGAAAAATATATCTACCAGCTGATATCTATTGCTTGCAATTAATCTACGATGATATTACAGCCTGTGCGCTGCTTTGAAATTTGTTTGAGCTTTCAATTTTATTTCATTCTAAATTTGAAAACATATCTTTATTTTATATCTATACTAGCTGTGCCTTTCGGCATTGCCCGGGCATTAAAAATCAGCTTATAAACAATGAGAAGTGATGAGATTTGCTTACCACTTGCTGGCAGGCAACTCTCCAGCATGTGGCAGGCCATTGCCAAGTGGCCTGGCACATTGCCAATGGAAAATTCCACTAACCTAGTTAGTAAGCTTCAAATGCTGGTAGGCAATGACATTGCGTCTGCATTGTTGTCAAGCTAGGCTATTCTAATAATAGCTATAGCCAAAATGCAGACAGACATACGACACACAGACTTACTTTGAGAAATATATATATAGATTTAACAATGTTGCATAAAAGCCCATTGCACTCATTGATATGTTTGGTACAGTTTGCACTCAAAACTAGCTTTTTATGTGCAATAGAAGAGGAGTTACGAGCGTCAATCAATTGTAAGATCAAAAAACTGCAATGATGCTAACTAATATTATTCTATAAATCTGCAAATTTATAAGTTACATAGTAATAATCTATTAAATGCTGCAAATATATATTCATAAGCAAGTGACATAAACAAACCATAATTATATTACTTCCAAAAACCAAAATTAACGCTTTGAAAACAAAAATATTTGAATTGTTTGCTCGGATAGCTGAGTTTTGATTGTTGCTTTTGATGGAATGATCAGCTTCTGGTTGTCCAATACCTTCCATAATGTCTTCTTATCTCAACTCTTTTTCTGCACAGCATAATTAGTTGATATTACTGTCCAAAACATTTTTTGGCAGAGCAAAACTTTTACCCTTCGCATTTAGCACAAATACGATGCGTAAAAGTTTTGCTCGTCAAACGTAACCTTTGGACCACCGCAAATGTAAACTATTTATTATATACATGTAATTCGAGGTATCAATACTACGTTAAACAAGGAACAACAATTAGCCTGAGACAGTTATAAATTCTTTCTATGGTTATAACTTCTTTCAAAGTTTTCACGAAAAACAAGCGAAAAGATTTGGAGTGTAACAACGAAAGAATTGATTTTTATTGATGTAAACAATTAATTATTAATACGATTTTGTGGACACTTTTCTACTGATTCATTGATATTATGGGTTTTTGAAATGGTGTTCAAATAGAGGGCGGCGCTCTTTTTTTCAACACTTCTCTCAGTTTCTCTCAGTGGCGGTCATATAGAGGTGGCGGTCATGTAGAGGTTTTACGGTACTGGTATATATAATATATAGATATATTTCATTATAAATTTTTCAACTTGTTTCCTAATCTAAATTCCTTGTTTGCACAGGTTTTAGACAAGTATCATTAGCATCATCATGGAAACCGTTCTGAGAATGGTACAATGGATTTTTTACTCAAATATTGGTTGACGATGGCCAAAGCCCTAGAACATTGAAGCCCTAGAAGGATACTTTGTAACCTTTTGTCTATTTCTTGATTGGAAACCTCTGCTAGCAATTTTTATTTTTTGCCGTAATCTGTTCACTTATCAAAACACTCACTGGTGATACTCTGTAGACATTGAGTGACTCATCAGTTAAGTACTTTTAAACATTTTAACGGTAGTATTTGTCTTCTCTTGCAGCTGTAATTTTCCCTAAAAGTTTACTTGCAACAAAATTCACATTACAGTTATTTGGCATCAAAAGGTTTACCATGTCTTACTCTGCTGTGTTGTAGATGTAAAATAAGTGGAAATGTGATTACAAGCTCTTAAAAGCTAAAAACCGAACAGTTAATCGCAGCCATCACGAAAACGCCGCATTTTGGAATCTCTTTATTTTGATGACGTACTCAAACATTGTGGTTATTGTTTTGACACGCGATGTTATCAGGTAAAATTAAAAGCCAATTAAAGGCTCAATATAAAACGTCTCGTAGCACTAGTTTATGACAAACACTTCGGGTTCTACCGGAAGCCCGTATCAAATATAGGTGCTCGCTACTTTACAGCTTCGTTTCAGTGTGGTCTAATCATCTAGTCGTAATCTGATCATGTGACCGATACTTCCTGCCAAACAGCGCGAACAATTTCTGCAGCATTTTTCGACTATCACAGGTGACCAACAGGCTTTTTATGTTTATCAGAGGATGGTATTCACTCATTCGAGGTTAATTTAAAAAGTTAAATGAATTTTCATGGTATGTTTTTGAGATATCAGTGCTCAAGGTTACTGCATTACAATGATGATGAAATAGACGCGTGAGGACAATAGACATCATTTTATTGAATGCATGAAGTATATTTGGGAAAATATTTCAACGAATGAAGTTGCATGAAATTATAAACAGAAGCTATCGTGTTCGTTTTAGAAATGGATTCGAATCTTCGGCGTTTTCGTGATGGCTGCGATTAACTGTTCGTTTTTGAGCTTTTAAGAGCTTTTAATCACATTCCCACATATTTGGCACCTACAACACAACAGAGTAAGACATGGTGAATCTTTTGATACTAAATAACAGTAAAGTGAATTTTGTTGCAAGTAAACCTTTAATAGCTGATTTGAATGTTGGGTTTACAATTGTTCGTTTGCAAGAGAAGACAACTTGCAATCTGAGCACATTGGTGCATGAATAGAGCAAACTTCTAAGTCAGACAGAACATAAAAAGTTTACATGTTATAGTTTTTTAGTGTATTTTTAACATTTAATCAATACGCAGTATTTGTTTTATAACTCTTACAGTTACATTTTAATCTAATTTTTTCCCAAAAGAACAGTTTAAAATTTTTGACAACAGATTGTTTATTCATCGCAGCTTTTTGAGGTTCTTTTCTGATAACCAATTAAATTACTACAATATGTTATCTAGACATTTTCTGAACTTGTTTTCATGGTGAGATTTTATTACCTCGGTTCAAAATGTTGACAGCTTGTATGCAGTATGGATGTTCTAGATCAACCCTCCACCATGGGTTACTATCTTTATTTGTGTGTATAAGAGAAGACGATTCTCCATTGGTAGGTATATATATTCCATCAACTGCTTTGTCCGCTGTATTACTTTGGGCAAACAAGCTTATCATTTCAGCTGGCTTTCCTAAAAAATTAAGAGTTGATGAAAGAATAACTTTTTTAGTATGAGATCTGTGTCAGAGCTCAGCACTCAATTTAGGATATACATGTATGCATATATACAGTTTGCATAACACAGTTGCCCACATTCTAAGTTTACTTCAAGCTTTTTACAAATGCTAAACAATAATTTAACAAATCCGGTTATGACTGGTTTCAATCGGTTTATTCTTCATTCAATTAACAGTGTATTTAATAGAACCTAAGTATAGCAAAATGTTACTTTCTATAGCACGAGATGCTTTTGTGTGCATAGCATGCCTCGGTATAGTACAGTATAGCATGGTATAATATACTAAAATGTATATAGCATAGCCTAATTTGATGTTAAGTGGTACAGCATAATATATCTCAGTATAGTGTGGTATAATAGCCATGCATGCTTTTGTTATATATTGGCAATATTACAGCTCAAAAAGAAAAGTTCTCGTAAACAGGGATGACGTATGTCTAAAGCTGTATTCACGTAAGTACATCTATGACCGATACCTAAAGCTGTATTCACGTAAGTACATCTATGACCGATACCTAAAGCTGTATTCACGTAAGTACATCTATGACTGATACCTAAAGCTGTATTCACGTAAGTACATCTATGACCGATACCTAAAGCTGTATTCACGTAAGTATATCTATGACCGATACCTAAAGCTGTATTCACGTAAGTACATCTATGACCGATACCTAAAGCTGTATTCACGTAAGTACATCTATGACCGATACCTAAAGCGAGAAGTTTGTCTATTGTTGATAAATAGGCGTATGTAGTGCTTGTACTATTAACTGCAGGCTGTGGATCACTCTCTGAGATCTTAACTGCAGCGCAAACACTAGAATACTTTGAGAACTGGAAAGCTTGGCAAGTCGATGTGCTTGTACATATCGTTGCGCACTCAATGACTCCTCTTGCGTTGTTAGCCATTGGTTCACTCTCAAAATTTGCTGACACCCTCTGCTTGATATATGCTATGTGACACCCGGCACTTGCCAAGGCCACACAACCAATAAAGTTTATCAATAGCTCTGTAACAAAAAAGGGCAAAAATGTGTAGTTATCTGCTCTTGCATCATTTACATCATTACATGCTATGTGATCGTAACATGGATATTGCTGTACTTGCTTGCTCTTATTAATTACACCATTTATGATATTCTTTGTAAGAGTTGTTATCTCTTAGCATATATACTATATTTTATAAGAGTTATTATAGCTTGAAAGAGCAGCTGTTGGTCTTTAGAAGACGCATTTTGTAGGTGTTGTTATTCCTTGGAAAATATTTTTGTAGCAGATTTTTTTCCACCATATGAATGTTTTTTGAAATTGCCTTTTTTTCTAAAAGGTTTTTGTAGGATTTGTAGGTCAGCTATATTTATAACATTGTGTAAAGGTGTCAAATTTTTGGAAAAACTGGAGTTATAAGTTCTAGAAATTTTCGTCTTTGTTACAGTGTGTTAACGGTTATGGTTGTATCAGTATCTTAATGTGTTTACCTATAAAGTATTCAGACTAGACCAGTTATAAGGTACTTGGACCATTCACAGAATTATGCTAAAACAATATTTTGTTTTGATAAATGTTAAATATTTTACATATCTGAAGCCGATAGCAAAAAATTTCCAAAAAAATGTTTGCCTGTTGTTTTCACTTCAATTTTTACCTTACATATGAGCGAGCTATTATAATTATGGTTATTTTTTGTAAAATCAGCAAACATAGCTTCGTAGCTTTGACAAGCAGGTGATGGCTTTAAATCAACTATTGTACTCACCTAAGAGAAACATGACTTTTACTTGTAAAATCTTGCTTTATCTTGTCAATCTATAAAGATATCGTTCAGAGCAAATGCTCTCTCTCAATTTATAGTTACACACGAAGGCATCACGCTGACCCGAAAGTGAGTATCAGCACCAGCTATTGATCTCACTCGAATACTTAGCCTACTCTTTCGAAGAATGATAAATCCAATTTCCTGCATACTTAGCCAGACAACCGATAAGGAAATGAACTTGTCAGCCTTTTGTTATCCATCGGGCATTACAACTTGATTATAGCCAAACAAAAAGTTTCCATGGATGTTTGTTTCTATAGTGAATAGGAAGTTAGATAAGTGGTCTATCGCTGACACAAAGTGTGTCGTTAATAGATCATCAATTGCGTAACTTGACTCCATTCCATTTCTAATAGAGCAATTAACATTGCAAAATTGAAACTACTTCAGTGAGTAGAGTAGAAGTCATTTTGTAGGACGGCATCTGGTAAACAAATCATTCATGAACAAGCATTTGAATGGAAGCTATTTACAATTCTACAACTCTAATCTGTATTAGAGCTCAAAGCAACAACAAACAAAAAACAAACAAGCAAACAAATTGCATTACAACTCTTATTTATTAAATTGGAAATTCTGAACGATTCACTCGTAGCTCGAATTATTATTGCATTAAAACTACAGGGTGAGGTTTGAATTCTTTGTGTAATTTTGATCACATACATGTATCAGGCTATATCAACATTTTGAAGTCTCGAAAATGGACAAAAGGATTCACATATTTTTTGCAAAATTGTGACCAAATAGTAGTGATACAGTAGTAAAATAGTTATATACAAATTGCTTAGATTTTGAATGAAACTATCTAAATATTGTCTAGTCAAAATCCTTCGTCGTGAAAGCAGAGCAAGGGTTAACAGTTTTCAAAATATAGCTTCTATAAATTTCCGGTTTGCTTCGAAAAGGAATTTATTGCCAGTGCAATCCACAAAATTGGTGTAGTTACATAGCCAATGTGAAAACCAATGCGGAAGAAATACATATAATAAAATTTGTTTCTGTTATTAAGTTATGACATCATAGCATCAGACGCTTCTCTCTAAAGTTGCAATTTACAACAACCGTCTGTATTATTAATAATTATTTTGATGTGAGTTTTTATTACGTAGTTTATTTATAAAATACTAACAATAAGCCAGGTGATGCCAGAGATTTCATTCATTTACAATCAGATATCAAATGGGTGTTTAACAGCCCGGTTCTCAAGAATGAGACAGAATATTGAAAACAAATATATTTAACGATCTCGTAGAAGGCATGGAGCGTTTGAAGTTTGGATAAAATTGGTCAGAAAATATGAACACACACAGAATTTATGTAAACTAACAAAAACACACTTTTAATGACAAAATGTAATTTATTAATATAGATTATATTTTATATTTTACTACATCGTCTATGAGCTTATAAAATGCGTGATAAAACAAAACACTTGTGAAAATTAATTAGGTAAAAGATGATTAAACAGAGAGGAGATACATTAGATCTATAGACACACCGAGTCTATTGTGTATGATTTCTGATAGACAAACCAGGTAAATTTTCAAGTTTTGGTTATTTTGTCTCTACATTTGTAAAGATATAACTCTATATTAAAGTGAAAATATGTGAGGTAAAAATTTAAGTAAAAATATGAGTGTATTTTGAGATATAGCTTTTTGTAAAAATATTTTCATACAAAGATATAATATTATGTGAAGATACAAGTTTATTCAAAGATTCAATTGTACTTCTTATCTGCTCCATGTCATATAGGTACTTTCTATATTTGGTGACGTAAAATGGAGGTGCTGTCAAAATATGTACTGGTTATACATGTAACTAGGTGATGTCACATGACCTTGCTAATAACTGTCTTACATACTGACACTAATTATATCAAACACAGGCTTTGGAATAACCAAGTTCTATAGCCAACAACCAAGTTCTTTGGTTCTATAATTACTTTCTGTATTGACGTTACGCGCTACTTGTTATAATTTCACTCGGTAGTTCAATAGAACTGAACAAGCTGTTAGACTTACTGAAATACTCAGGAATTTTATGACAATTACGTACTAAAGTTGAGCAGTTTAAATGTTATAAGTTTGACATAATCTTTAAAGTCACTTTTATTTTTAAAATGAGCAAACCAAATTAAAATGCTGTGAAACCTTTTTTTTACCACTTCCCCTATAATAGTGGTCAAATAGAAGTGGCATTCAAGTAAAGTTTAGCGCTGTATTTTTCAAATAGCTCATCAGAGTTTTGAGAAGATAAATTTAACCTTTTTACGGCCGAAACGAATGGTGCTTATATTTTGCCCACTTTTTCGGCGAGAGCGACATTAACTTATGAACAATATGAAGTTACATTTAAAATAATATAACAATAACATGCAAGAAATCTGCTAACTTACCATAAACCAAGTTATCTAACTTGTCATAGATTTCTAAATAAATAT
Source organism: Watersipora subatra (assembly GCF_963576615.1). Taxonomy (NCBI): domain Eukaryota; kingdom Metazoa; phylum Bryozoa; class Gymnolaemata; order Cheilostomatida; family Watersiporidae; genus Watersipora; species Watersipora subatra. The sequence goes on along the minus strand of NC_088711.1, from coordinate 34,684,504 downwards.
GCATTGGGAAGCTGAAAAATATCTCTACCGGTAGATATCTACTGCTTGCTGTTAACCTGCGATGATATTATAGTCTGTGCTATAATATCCAACAAATTCCGATGCTCCAACTGCATTGCAACTTAATTGTTAGAGCTTTCAATTTTTTATTTCAATTGAAATTTAAAGGCATATCTTTATTGCATAATTATATTTAACAATTTTGCATAAAAGCTCAGTGCACTCGTTGATATGTTTGCTACAGTTGGCAGGTAAAACTGGTCTTTTTGCGTGCAATAGAAGAGGAGTTATGAGCGTCGATCCATTGTAAGCCGTGTTAAGATAACTGCAAGGATGCTATCAAATAATATGTTACAAATCTGAAATTTTAAAAATTGTATAATAATCTATCAAATGCTAAAAATACATAATCACCAACAAGTGACATAAACAAACCATACTTATAAAACATGTAGAAAAAAAAATTAACATTTTTGAGACAAAAATATTTGCATTGTTTGTTCGGCCAATTGCGTTCTGATTGTTGCTTTAGTTTGAAACGATTTCATCTTCTTATGGCTGTTCAATACGTTCCAACATGTCTGCTACTTATGGCTGTTCAATAAGTTTCCACCACGTCTGCTGACTTATGGTTGTTTAATACCTTCCACCATGTCTGCTGACTTATGGCTGTTCAATACCTTTCATTATGTCTGCTGACTTATGACTGTTCAATACCTTCTACCATGTATGCTGACTTATGACTGTTCAATACCTTCCACCATTTCTGCCGACTTATGGCTGTTCAATACGTTCCACCATGTCTGCTGGCTTATGGTTGTTTAATACCTTCCACTATTTCTGCTGACTTATGACTGTTCAATACCTTCCTCCATGTCTGCTGACTTATGGCTGTTTAATACCTTCCACTATGTCTACTGACCCCAACTCTTTCTCTGCACAGCTAAACTAGTCAATATTAGCATCCAATGAATTCTTTTAGCAAAGCAAAGCTTTTAGGCGTTGCATTTTGCATAAATAATGATAAGCGTTTAGCTCCATGGGTGCTAAGCACAACTTATAGCCTAAAGCCAGTCAGTCATATACCACCATAAATGTAAAATGTTTTCATATACATCGAAGTATCAAGATCAAGTTAAAAAAAAAACTACTGTTAGCCTAATACAGTTATTAAGAATTGCTATGGTGGTCCTTTTATTGTTTTAACGAAAAGAAAAAAACGGAAAGCTTTGAAGCTGGAAAACGAACTTCGATACAAAAGGAAACAACGAATGAATTAATTATTATTGATGAATAAAGTCATTACTAGTACAATTTTGTAAACAATTTTTGATTGATTCCTTGCTATTATGGATTTGTAAAGATCAAAGGATGTCTAAGGGTCAAATGGTGGTGGCGTTCGATTAAAGAATGGCATTATTTTTTCAACCCTTTTCCTATAGTGGCGGTCAAATAGAGGTGAGGTTGAAATAAAAATGGTGCTCAATTAGAGGTTTTACGGTATGAGCTTCCTCTTCCTACCTCAGCATGTAAAACTCATGGCTACTGTTACCACGGTGCCGGTATACCGGTATTCATTTTTGTAAGAGTAAACTAGCACTTTTAGATTGTTAGTAAAGCACTTTTAGATTGTTAGTAAAGCACTTTTAGAATGTTAGTAAAGCACTTTTAGATTGTTAGTAAAGCACTTTTAGAATGTTAGTAAAGCACTTTTAGATTGTTAGTAAAGCGTGGGTTTCTCATAAAACAAACTAAAACTTCAGTTTAAATGTATATGAATGGGAAATACCCTAAAATCTTGAACTCCTATCAAGTATGTATTATTTCTTATTAACCTCCGCCTTAGCAAATTCAGAAACTAAATGAAATGAGTCTAAACTCAGTTGTTTCTATTGTTTCTGTTATACGTCATTTTTTTGTTTCAAGATGACGTTCGTTTTAAAGTTTAAGTAAATATCAAATTCCAGGTAAACGTTACAAACTACAAAGTAATACAGGATTTGTTTGCACATTGACTGGTTGTAAATGCTGCCAAAACATAGTTAGTATTAAAAGCGGAGAACACAACTCCATACGAAATGATTTTTCAGGCTCCTAAATACAATGTTTGTGATTACAAATGTCAATAAAATAATCAAGTTATACAAGCTGTACGAGTAGACAGTAGAAGAGAATGTACTACTGCAATTTTCATTTCATCTCATCAGGTGAGATGAAAATGAGAAAACTACAAAATGAAAACCTTTTAATTTCTACATCTCATGTGAGTCTGTACATTTAACGTTTAAAACTTGTCTCCAACGATTTCACCTTGAAGGTCATGGTAAGGTCATGGTAAATCCAATACATTCAATACATATTAGATGTTGTATATGGGTGATGAGGTATTGCAAGCTTTGTTGTATACTCATTGTGGACATATTCATATAGGAAATTTCTTTCAATGCACGTAGAGTAACATATTTTAAGAAAAAATATTAAACTTTTTCTTAAGTAAGCTTATTAACGTAATGCAGTATTGTTAGTGTAAAAAGCAATCACAGCTTGCTGCCAACTACTTTGCTAGCTGGTTACAGTGTAGTACTAACAAACATGTTAAATAAAGCTCATGTTGATTTGAAGATAATCAACATCTCAAAAATAATAAGTGCAGCATCATCTAAGTCCTTGTGTTTTATTAATATATATTTTTTAAGTTTATGTGTGTGTATATGTACAGCATATACGTAACCTATATATATGAGCAATCTTTATTGTGGAAATACTCATACTTTACAATGTTTTCCACAAAGTACCACAGCAAGTAAATTAAATAGCTGGATACAAAATTAAAAAAAACTAATGAGTGGTCTAACTAATATAATAATGTAGTAACAAGCTTGAGGATTGATGTGAGTTCAAACAAAAAGTGGCCAAGTATAACCCCACTCACTGTGTACTTGGAACCTTTTTTTCAATAAGTAATGCTGATTATTGATGAAAACTTATTGGTGGTTGCTCCAGTAAGTTTACTTTTACGTAGGTAAATTCTACAATGCTGAGAATACCTACAAACTGCTTTCTAAAAGCGTACAATATCGTGCAGGTTTTCTTTAAAAAGTTGTTTATTTATTTGGCCTATAATTCAATCACAGCATCGGTTTTTCTTTAAATAACTTATTGCAAAGAGTTAGGCATAAAAAACCCTAAGAGAAGGTAACTCCTTTATCAAATCTTTCATTTTATTTGTTTTGTTGAAGTTTGTTGGTTAATCTGTGTGGTTAGCTTAAATGTTTGTGCATTTTGTACTTATAAAAATTCTGTTAAAATACTTTTTGAATTAAATTATAATACAGTTACTGTTTAAAAGTCACGTACTACTAACCCGCACTCATTCTTTTACATAATCCATTCGCTGTCTAACTTCAACAAACAATTACTTCTAAAATCTCCATTTTAAATGATGTATTATAGCTGATGTTTTAACCGAGTCTGCTCAACCAATCAACAATAATTGTTGAATACTTACAGACAGACAGACAGACTTATGGACAGATTTCGTAAAAAGATCAGTTATAATACACAAGTTGAATTATCCAACTTGTAATTCAATGCTTTAAAGGTTGACTTGCAACAAAATTCACATTACAGTTATTTGGTATCATAAGATTCACCATGTCTTACTTTGTTGTGTTGTAGGTGCAAAATATATGGGAATGTGATTACAAGCTCTTAAAAGCTAAAAAACGAACAGTTAATCGCAGCCACACGAGACCGCTGTAGTTTGGATTCGCTTTCCAAAACGGCTCAAATGGGACGTAGTTGTTACAGGATGGTTTCTGTTTACACTTTCATGCAATCTCATTCGTCGAAATATTGTATATACGCAAAAAAGCTATATACGAGTAAAAAAATTGGTTAAACATTCACATCAATCAGTAAATGTTGTATAATCAAAAACTATTAAAATATTTGATTTCAAAGCTATCTTTGGTTCCTGAGAACTAGCTTCTAAAGCAACCATCTGATTAAACCTCGAAAGAACGTTCACCTTCATTACGGAAGATTGCCTTCAATGAACATGCTCATGGATAGTAATCATGAAAGCGCTGTAGCAGTTTGTGTTGAAACTCTACATGCGGGCTGCTGGCTATCTGATTAAAAATATAAAAAAATCACAACTGATGGTGCAGGCTTGAAGTTAGCATTTACTTTTATTGTAATAGCTTCACTCGGTCTTTTAGAACAGGAATTCAACAGTTCACTAACGATGATGTCATAGAATCGTGTTGATTAGAAACCTTTTTAAGAAAACAATAAAAACTTGGAGTTATGGTAAAAAGAAAGAGCAAAAGTCGCAGTCGCAGCAGTTCATCTCGACGAAGCAAAGCGAGTGTATCAGATGCCAATGCTCGCAAAAGACCGCTGAGTAATGTATACAGAAACCACTCTCCGCATACGGTATGGGCTGATGAGAAGAATATGAAACCAGAAGTACCTATGCTTGCCGTTACCGAGGCTATGGAGCTATCACATGGTTTGGATGAGCTGCAGCGGGGCAATTGCAATGAGAAAATAGCTGAACTAGGTAGGATGAAAGTTACTTGAGAGGTCTAGCGACGAGTTGTCATAAATTTACGACAAATCAAATTAAATTTGTCTGCTAGAAGAGAAGTAAAATGATATGATGATATGCTGCTTGTTTAGATGATTTGACTCATGCGTCTCACAACTTTATGTTGCTACATGTTACAAAAGTGGGATAGCTAGATTTATTTGTTTCAGATCATCACAAAAATGTTTGTAACAAAACCACTGTTACATGGTTTGTAAAAAATATTGGCCGTTATGTCCTGAGAAAAGACTAGGCTTTCCATTTCCAAAAAACATTATTTTCATAAAACCTTTTCTTCAAGGCATTTAAGTCTCATAATCAAAAGACCTTCAGTACAATTGAATATTTTCTTTTAATGCTTTCAGGTATAGAAGGAGAGTCACGCATGAAGTCACTAGTACAAAAACTTGTAAATGGAGTGATGACACTTGCCGACAAGTGGTTGGGGCGGAGGGCTGATGATAACATAATCACATATGCAGTGAGAGTCTTCATGGGAATTGTTATTGCCCTCTATGTATTCTATCACTTCAACACAAAGTACTTGAACAAATATCTCTTCAACGTTCAACACAGTCTGACCTATGTAATGGAATTAGACAAATAGAAATGATTTTAAGTTGTCTCGATGAAAACATGCTAAAAAGAGATTTTACAAAATTTTAAGAATTTGTTATATGAAGTTGGCAAAAAAAAAAAACGTTTATTATATTGAATACAAGCTGTTGAATTATTTTGGATTAGTTCAGATGATTCAGTTGGCCATAAGGCAAATTTACGGTGTGTAAGTTTGCAACTTGAAAGACACAGATAACTTTTGTCATGTAGATCAATAGATCATACGAACTGATGAAGTCATTATCATTACATGCAACATGTACATATATGCCGCTACATATCACAAATATATATCACATATATCCCACATATATACCGTAATCATCCATGTATCTGTGATGTAAAACATGCATGTTTCATACACTGATAAGTAATTACAAAAGATATCGGGGATGTAAAACATGTATGTTTCATAAGCTGATAAGTAAATATAAAATATATCTGTGATGTAAAACAAGTATGTTTTATACACTGATAAGTAATTACAAAAGATATCTGTGATGTAAAACATGTATGTTTCATACACTGATAAGTAATTATAAAAGATATCTGTGATGTAAAACATGTATGTTTCATATGCTGATAAGTAATTATAAAATATATCTCTGATGTAAAACAAGTGTTTCATATGCTGATAAGTAATTATAAAATATATCTGTGATGTAAAACAAGTATGTTTCATACACTGATAAGTAATTACAAAAGATATCTGTGATGTAAAACATGTATGTTTCATACACTGATAAGTAATTATAAAAGATATCTGTGATGTAAAACATGTATGTTTCATATGCTGATAAGTAATTATAAAATATATCTCTGATGTAAAACAAGTGTTTCATATGCTGATAAGTAATTATAAAATATATCTGTGATGTAAAACAAGTATGTTTCATACACTGATAAGTAATTACAAAAGATATCTGTGATGTAAAACATGTATGTTTCATACACTGATAAGTAATTATAAAATATATCTGTAATGTAAAACATGTATGTTTCATATGCTAATAAGTAATTATAAAAGATATCTGGGATGTAAAACAAGTATATTTCATATGCTGATAAGTAATTATAAAATATATCTGTGATGTAAAACATGTATGTTTCATATGCTGATAAGTAATTATAAACGATATCTGGGATGTAAAACATGTATGTTTCATACACTGATAAGTAATTATAAAATATATCTGTGATGTAAAACATGCATGTTTCATACACTGATAAGTAATTATAAAAGATATCTGGGATGTAAAACATGTATGTTTCATACACTGATAAGTAATTATAAAAGATATCTGAGATGTATCAGCAACGTTCTCAGTTGCTACACACACCTGAAACAATATTATTTCATGATATAATTTTTACAAGCTAAAAAACTTTCATCTCGACATAAAGTTTTTATTAGAAACATCCATTCTAGTCGTGGCCACTCACATAGTTTCAGCTCATATAATAGGCCAACTTAATCTACTGCAGCAAAGTCAAACCAAACATATCCTGGTTTGTGCAGCACACATTCATGTCTCTTTTTTTCGTGTATGGTATTTTCAACACTGCCGCAACTGCTCTACTGGTGCTGCCACATTAACATCCTGTAATCAATAAAACAAATGTAATAAATAAATGTCATTTATAAATATGTTGTTCTAGATAGAGCTATATATATATATATATATATATATATATATATATATATATATATATATATATAGCTAGCTAGCAGCTTGCGTTTCCTGCTAGCTTGCAGCTAGCAGGAAACGCATACACAGAGCGGCATAATCATGTCGCAGGTGTAGTGTATAGAAGTCTATGTGATGAATATGGCCTTAATAAACCCCAACACCAGTAGGAAGCTCCTGGTAAGGTCAATGAAAATGACCGCGCTAAGATCCTCTGAGACTTCTACATCCGGACTGACAAGCATGTCCTAGCAAACCAACCAGATATAGTGGTGGTGGACAAGGAGAACAAGAGAGCAACTATAATAGATATAGCAGTACCCAATGACTACAATATAGCCAGCAAAGAAAAAGAGAAGGTAGAGAAGTATCTCCCTCTTGGAGAAGAGATTGAAAAATGCTGGGATGTAAGAACAACTGTAATTTCAGTAGTCATTGGGGCACTGGGCGCAATAACACCGGCGCATAAAATGTGGCTTGTCCAGATACCAACAGCAATCAACTCAGGTGAGTTGCAGAAAAGTGCGCTATTGGGAACAGCAAAGATCTTGAGGCAAGTGCTCAAACTCCCATGTCTCTGGTAGGAGACCCGAGTTAGAGCAGAACTTACCACCCATACGGGTTAACCGGGGTGAGGAAACAATTTATATGTATATATATATATATATATGATATATATGAGACTCAAATTTTAAGATAAATTTACCTCAATTCAATTCTACTGTCTACATAAATGCATCAAGACCTGCATTTAAACACGTGTGCATGATTTGTGAAAATAAGGTGCTGTGCTACTTACACAAATCAACTATTTGAAAGCTGTCCTTCATGTGGCCAAAACTGTGTCTGCTAATATGTCCATCTATTTTGTAAATTAACCTAAGATATTATTTCTTAAGTTGCTTTGACTGTGATTAATTGATAAGCAGTGCCCTGTATTGTTTTGCAGACCAAATTGTACCGGTAAGGCACCAATGATTGTCATCATATCGCCCTACAAACAACTATGGCCCTCACAACGGATTTAAACTCCTATTGACATCTTCAAGCATGGTTTCAGGTAAACAACTTGCTAATTTTGTGAGCGGTGCACCTGTCTACATATGCAGATGGATTGAAGAATGCTGCTACCATCAAACAGGATGAGCGTGTACTTTGTAGAACTTTGATCAAGATGTGGTTGCTTTAGAGATGGCCTTTCATAACAAGTGTTATGACAAGTATATCTGCGTAATGCTCGATACACAACTGCGTAACTGGTGAAAATATTGATCAATCTTGCCTCAACAGAATCAATATTAAGATTGTTCACTACTTACCTATGGTATCTTGGAAGTTTTTATGTAAGGGGACACGCAGAGAGCTGTGCCTCTAACTGCAGTTTGTGGATATTACAGCCCTGGTTCCCAGAGGGCAACTGAGTTAGAAACCTTCTCGGAGGACTAGTTCATATCTATGACAGACTTGATCAAACTACCATGAATGCAGTGACTCCAAGCTATAGAAGATGTGGGGGCCATCTTTGTGGATGCCATGGCGCTTATCCAAGCCCTGCCTGCCGTTGCCATTCCTACAACATTACGTCAACTTGCTGATACCAATCTTGATGTGCTTATTGCTCATGCTAAGGAGTACAAGGCTGCTTGTGTGGATTTTGTGATCAAAATCTATTGCAAGAATAGAGCTACTAAGACTACTAAGCCCCGAGATAAACGTTCAATGTGAAAATCTCATAGGTTTGCACAGTTTCTCTAGCTGTGATGCAGTTTCATCCTCTGCAGGCAAAGGGAAAAAGAGCCATAGGAAACTCATCAAAACAGAAGTCGATTTTCACAAGACAATAAAGGGACTCTGAGAATCATTTAAGTTTCAAGGCAACTTTATTCTCTCTGTGAGACTTACACATGCAGACTTTATGGCCAAGAAGATAGCACTCAGGAAAATGGCACAGACTTCAACTGACTAAGAGACATGCTTTTTGTGTCTAAGTCTAGGCCAGTCAGTCCCTCCCTCCCTTCAATTGCTGAAAAAACATTTTCATTGTCTCAATTATGTAGCAGCTGCCTACATGTATATGAAAAGAGGCAACAACAACTTGCCATTGCACCATTTCCTTCTTTACATTGGTGGATACTGGGTGAGATAAATGATGAGTATGCAGGACAGTGTCATACCAGAATCATTGTCCTACTTGATATTCTACAAGCAGTTCTATGGGAGTGTCAAAAATCCAGGTGCCGAGGAAACTGATGTGCCGGTATCATGGCAGAGCTGCATTAAACAGAGCTTTGCACATGCGTGCACTAAAACAAAACTGAAGCAGGAGAAGCAGAGGATGCTGATGGTAAGGACAATGACTAAGAACTCAACATATTGAGCAAATAGTTAGGGTATGTGATATTTTGAAACATCCCAGCTGTTTTGTAAGACTGTTGATATTAGCTACTAATAATACTACTAATAATTATGCTAATAATAATCACCATGTTCACACTGCTTGTAGCGTTCTTATTTTTTTCTAAGATTTATCAGTGTCAGGGTATTAAAAATAATGATAGCGTTTTGAATTTTTTTGTAAAATAAAGCTATTAAACTACAAAATTATATATGTACACATGGAAAATATAGGTATACATTATACAGGTATATAGTTTACATGTGCGTGTAACAATCGTAGGATATGAAATGTTCAACAATGGATAGAAGATGAATTTTGACTCCATCACTGAAATCCTAAATCAGTGCAAAATAATTATGATAAATGTTGCAAATCTGATGCTTCTATGGAAGGAATCTTATTTTCAGGAGAGATAAGTCCTGAAGTATCATTTTTATTAAATTTCTTATAGAGGTAGCAATGGCAGCTGCGGCAACTCTTCAGTTTTGAATTATCCATGCCAAAATTAGTTTAAATCACAGTAAAAATTGCCACTGAAAAGAGGTGCCAACAGAAATGCAAGATAACCTGCCTTGGCCCATAGACTAATAATGAAATTTGTAGCTTTGTCAACCACACCATTACAGATGGGCTTGTCAAATGTCGATGCATGGGGGTGTATCATAGTATTACGGTCACCGGATGCCAATATTTGAGTCTGCTGTATCTGTGATATACATGTATGTAATTCCGATGTATGGTGTACAATTCCCCTTTATCGAATGTACTATGTACATAAGCTATGTTATATGCTATATTTATTATTATTTGGATTTGGAAATTTTGACATTATCAAAAATATATTTGACATTTAGAAATCCATCTTAGAAGGTGTACTCCCTTGAAATATACTCTGAATCAGATATACTCTCACTTTTTCCTCCTCTCTAATTGAATGAACAGTGTGTTAAAAAGCAAGTTTGTCACTGAAAAAAATTGCCAATTGCATCTGGGGGCAATCAAACAATCATAGAACATACAGTGTGTGCATAATTTATGATGGTCTATTTTTGGGAACAACATTCTTAGGCTACTTAAAGATAAGAACTCCAGCTATAACATTTGGCAGCAACTCAGTAATCATGCAGTGGAAATTCAGGCTATGGTATCTAATGGCCACTCACTCCGGTAGACCTCAGTTGTGTCAGGTTAATAGACTATCATAGTAGAAATAATACTACAGCATGTAGTGAGCTGAGACAAAGAAAGTGCTTGTTCGGTGCTGATACACTAAAATATAAAAGTCAGACACATGTACAAAGCTTTTATATATATAATGAGATGAAAACTTGCCCGGTTGTATCAAATGAATCAACACCGTATCATTGACCAGCTCCATAGGAACAGATCTATAACAAGTTAAATTCAACCTAACTGAGTGCCATATGGGATTCCAAGTAATTGACAAGTCTGAAGAACTTACCCGATCAGTAGGTTTTGTAGATAACACCTGCAGTGGTTCTGTACTTTGAGTTCATAACTGAACATGTAGACTCTGTGTTTATCAAGTTAATAATCTTTGTTCATCAACACTTAGCTCAATATTTCGTATGACAAATCACTGTTGAAAATGGTGATGAATGAAGCGATTGTTATAACAGTTAACAATATAATATATTTAGTAACTAACTACTACCTTAGTATACAAGGAATAAATATTGAACATGTAATGCATATGGGAATATAGAACATGGTACACACAGATATTGTTAAATAGATCTCCTGACCGTGTACACTCTATGTATCAACTGTTAACCTCAGGTCCATATAAAGAATGATTCATTATCTTGCTATGACTCAGTCATGTCTTTTACGTGAAAAGGAGATGACAGACGACTTCAACTAGACTGCCGTCACTTGAACCACCAACTCTAGGTATGCACTCGATATTATAACTTTCCCTCATCATCTTTTCAGTTGACGCTTTGTGTTTCAGCCGTGTGGATATTGCTGAGGAGGTTTAATCATGATCCATCCCTTCCACCTGTATTCAACAAGGACAGAAGGTGAATAACAAAGACACACGCTACACGTTTTATGCAATAAAATGTTTCATGATTCCTGCGTTCCCAATAGCGCTGGCATCTCAAGACTTTGATAGTTCCACAAGTACAAACAAAGATTATGTTAACTGGAGACAGACATGTTAACTAATCAAGGGCATTATTGTACACCTCTTTTAATTAAAATACAAATATACCAGACAGTGTCATGATTCTGCTACGCTTTACGTCTTCATCACTAACAGGTGAGCACGATTTCCTTTTTAGCCCAGCAACTATAAAATGAACACAAATTATAATTCAACTAGTATCTACCTTCACATATTAATGAGACAGAGATTACTATATTTTCTCATGAATTTGTAATTATACAGAATAATCTCGCTGAAAGCGCAAATAATTCTCCTGTTTATACTGAGGTTTTACATCCCCAGTTCCTGGTAGTGCTGGCATCTCCAATCTTTTAGGTTTTCTCACTAGTACAAATACAACTTAAAGTCAACTGTAGACAGCAATGCTACCTAGAGTTGACCCTTGTATATTCAGACTGATACAGACCTGGCCATGTCCCGATATTAAAAAATCCAGACATAAAAACTTCAGTACTGTACAGTACCACATTGTATGTTAAACAGCTCATATATTGTCTCATGCATATACTCTTAGACTACAATATGGTAAAATATGCATATACAGAACACATGAGAGAGTAAAATATGGCTACACCAGCAATATGTTACAACAATTATAATATCAACCATTTGGCAGGTGCAGCAACATGTATGTCGCCTATGCTTTGCAATCTCCCATAGGCAGAGTGACATTGATGTTGGAGGGGCAAGCATTTCTTTAAACAGGTTTCCACATAAGTGGAAGTAGCAGACCGTGTTAGACAAGGAGTTACCAATATTTTACTCTGAGTAAAATATATTCAGCTGGTAGAATTACTACTTATTTCGATCTTAAGCTTTAAGAAAAAACTGATAACTTTGGAGCTATAAAATGGACTACGATACGCCATAGCAATGATGGCTCCTTATACTAGTACAGTAGACGCTACTATAACGGAAAATCCAGATAACATCGTAGTTAGCTTTAAAAATGTTGCTTTATCTTTCATTGCTCTTAGCAGAAAACCGACGCGCGTATCTTGTATCTCTGTTGTATATACACAAGTCCCATGACAGTCTAGTTCGTTGTGATAGATCGTTAGCTGTTTTGACAAAGCTCAGAGGATATGTAAATGTACAATTTTTCATAAGTTGTTAAAAGGAATTTGATTGGTGCAGGTGTTACATTGTCAACCTACCAATTTAAATGTCATGAATTTGAGCATCGTCGAAAGTTATTTTTTATCATAACCTTGAAACCCTGAATACGTGACTATGGGCATGTAGACAACGTTTTTATCATGGTAAAATATATATGTGTTTTACATGATCGCAATCGTATAACATATTTGTAATTAATTTTCTTTTTCAGAATAGCTCTCTGCTGTTTAGAAAAAATAAACAAGTTATTGTTGATTGACATCGAAGATTAGTGATTTCCTCAAGTTAAGTGATAAGAAAAAGGAGAAACATTGTTGATACAAACCAATAATACTGCAGTTACGATACAGCCAATAAATAAAAAGTTAGGTCTAGTTTTTTCCTTTTGGATAGGAACAAAGGAATGGGTTTGGGAAGATCTTGGAACAGATTAGGCAATTTACATGTATTTCAAGGTTCCTATAACATGAAATCCCTACAACGTAAACACTCCTGAAATGGATTATTTGTTGAAGGAGTGTTTACTGTATGATGTTTCTAAAGAGCATTTTAACACTTGCAAGTCTGGGCCTGAAATAACTCGAAAATATGAACTCTACCTGATCCTACACTCAGTAAACTCGAATTCATAGGTTCACTCCGTTTTTATGTACTTTCTGCTTACGGGAGATTATGAAACTTTGGTGGCTTTGTGTCGTATAGGGCTTTAGTATAATTCCAAAGTATCAAGTTGATAGGACTACGGGGTTCTTGAAATATGTTATAAATACTGATGACACTTCTATCCAAATGAGACATAAAAATGACTGCTGATAGAACATTAGTTTGTTCAAGACTTCCGGTTTACTTAGAATTACAAGATTTTGATCACGTTGTGCGATATTTTTAGCGCAGTTAAAAACTTTTTAGTGCGATATATTTTAGCGCAGTTAAAAACAACTTCAAGTTGATAGGACTATTGCCATATTTTTTGGACTATCAGTCGCTACTTTTTTCAGACGTTTCAAGTCATGCAGCTTATTTAGAGGTTGCGGCTATTCTGTGGGTTTTTCTTTCACTGCTAGGATCACACTTTATGTGGTAAATATTTTCAGTATAATGCAAAAGTTTCAAGTCGTTTAGAATATTAGTGATGGAAACTGACCGACTGAGAAATGATAAATGGCTGCTGTCAGAACATTAATCTCTAATGACATACCGGTACTGACTGAAATTCTTTGTCTTGAAGATCAAACATAAGCAAGCTAATCAAAAACTAAAAAGCTTCCCCTCAGCAACAAGAATTTAACACTAAGCTAGTTGTTCTGTTCTTCAAAGTATACACATTTTATCAGACTCGGTTTATACCTACCATTATGTTTCTACACTCTATATATATCTTTAAAGTATATATACAGTTTATTAGGCTCGGTTTATACCTACCATTATGTTTCTACACTCTATATATATCTTCAAAGTATATACATTTTATCAGACTCAGTTTATACCTACCATTATGTTTCTACACTCTATATATATCTTCAAGGTATACACATTTTATCAGGCTTGGTTCATACCTACCATTATGTTTCTACACTCTATATATATCTTCAAAGTATATACATTTTATCAGGCTCGGTTTATACCTACCATTATGTTTCTTCACTCTATATATATCTTCAAAGTATATACATTTTATCAGGCTCAGTTTACACCTACCATTATGTTTCTACACTCTATATATATATTTTCAAAGTATATACATTTTATCAGACTTGGTTTATACCTACCATTATGTTTCTACACTATATATATATCTTCAAAGTATATACATTTTATCAGACTTGGTTTATACCTACCATTATGTTTCTACACTATATATATATCTTCAAAGTATATACATTTTATCAGGCTCAGTTTATATCTACCACTAGCTGCATTACCCGCCTACAGTAACAGATTCACGTGCGGCATAAGGTTCATTGAGAGTTGTCTTTCATACTGTAAAACAACTCCAAATATGCAGTCTACTGAAATTGTTGCCCCGAATATGCATACACATATTATGATGTCAATAATGTTGAGGAAAACAATGGAAATCTACCATGTGTTTTACAGCTAGATGCGTGTAAAATCTAGTAAATATTCTAGATTCATGTGTCTATTCATGCATCCGTTCATACCCGTCTATGGCCTGGCCCGTCATACCCGTCCATGGCGCGTCTACCCGCCTTGGCTGACCAGTCTTTACCCGCTGAGCAGTTGACCATCGCGCTCTTGCACTCGCCTCGCTATCAATCGCCTCGCAATCAATCGGCCCACACCCGCCTCGCAATCAATAGCCTTGCACTTACCTCGCAATAAATCTCCTCGCAATAAATCGCCCCGCAATCAATAGCCTCGCACTCAATCGCTTTGCAATCAATCGCTTCGCACTCAATCGCTTTGCAATTAATCGCCTCGCACTCGCAATCAATCGCCTCACAATCAATCGCCTCGCAATCAATCACCTCGCACTCGCAATCAATCGCCTCGCAATCAATCGCCTAGCACTCAATCGCTTCACACTCGCCAACTCATCCGGAAAGCCGCGCCTGGATACTCTCGCTGCACTTAGGGTGAAAAAGGTCTCCCGCGCATCCCTGAGTGACGCCATCGCCCCAAACCGCTAGCTGCATTACCCATCCACGGGAACAGATTCGTGTACAGCAAGAGGTTTATTGAGAGTTGTCTTTCATACTGTAAAACAACTCCAAATATGCAGTTTACTGAATTTGTTTGCCCTGATCACACTATGCATACACATATGCAGTCATATAAGTCAATAATGTAGCGGAGAACAACGTAAATCTGCCATACGTTTTACAGCTAGTCTACAATGCACCAGTCTCAAACCACTCAAATCGGAGTTTCCCTATTTGTGTACAGAGAACTGATAATGAAATTGACATTGCTAGGCAAACTGAAGTTCTTCAAACTAGCAGTATTGAAAAGTTTTGCATCTTTTAAAAAATTATACAAAATATTTTGCTATCGCCAGCATTTATTGAATGGAGACTTTTACATTCTTAAAACACTAATCATAGCTCACCAGTTTTTCGTCTATAGCCTGTGTTTTGACATGGTATATACAAACAGTAATGAGGTTGTGTCAATAAAATTTATATGTATAACAGACACAGACAGTATGATGTCAAGGCAGATACAGCATTAGCACCTTAAAATAATAAAACAAAGCGCCAACATGATAGCCTTTGTATGAGATACAATAAGGAAAACAAATGCATGAAAAGATATATATATATATATATATACTGAAAAATATGTTAGAAAATGCTGCATGCGGTATATCAGAACATGAAGAACATAAAACAATAACACAATGTTAGTTCAACGTAACACTTGCGGATAGACAACATTTTTGGTTTTTTTGTCAGGCGTATGAAGAAACAGTTTTCAGCTTGTGCTTACTTTTGAGCAGGCGACGTATAGCTGGTCGTGGCTGAAGCAGGGTGACAGTAAGTCGATAGCAGCTGCTCTCTTTCTTTTCACAATAGCGTATCGCAACCCTCGGAGTACTCGTGCAAGTTCTGTAATAGTGTTATAGCTCCTTTTACTGCTTTTAATTAATAAGACAATACTATAACAACACTATATCAAACCCAGCGTAGCTATTTCAATCAATCAATATTATTGATAAATGCAATCAATGTAATAATTCCAAATACCTGTTGTAGCATTCTTGAGTTGATCTCGATCCCAGTGCGTCCACCAGGTTGGAAATCCGGACTCCAAAAGAATACCTTTCTGTCCTCCCGATCTCCCACCTCAGGTTGGTTAGTGACGCTCTGCCTGCGTGTATCAATCCTATTGGATCTTTCTTGAAACCTGGAAGTCTAGCCTGAGACGAAACAGTAGATAACACTGATCAATAACACTGATGAAGTCGTTTGTAGAATATTGAGATTCTAGGCTGCCCTCCGCTTTCTAACTTTAGCTAGATTACACAGTTAAGATTGACGTTGTTGCTGACATAAATCACTGTTCGTGTCTGACTGCAATTGATACCTTTAAGGCACCATTGAGTACCAATATATCACTTATTTTGACGGTTCCTCTTCCAACGAATAGTGTGAGTCAGAATCAGCAACTACCCATTGTTCAATATATATATAGAATCCGTCTTACATTCAATTCCAGCTATAACAGTTCACCCGGAGTTAAGATTGTCAGTCTCTGACATTTAACTAAATCCAAGCCAGATATCATGTATTAGTAAAACCGAATGAGTTCGAGGAAATCTTCGTAGGCTACCGTAGGGGAGTTGCTTTGCGATATCTTTTCGCGGCTTTATGATATCATTTGCTAATACCTGTCCGTATAATATTTCAAGATGTCAAACGTAGTCCTACTGCGCTGGTGTGGTCGCGGTTCACCAGTATGTAAGTACTGAATTTCCCAAATCCATATACCGATGTTATATATATAAATAATCTGCACTAGAAACCCATAAACCAAAAGTAAAATGAAATGGAAAAAGAAATATAACAGATAAATGAGTCATACGGGTTATTCTATAAAAGTATGAAACGTCTTACTCGAGTTTTAGATCGTAAGACTTCTTATCCATTAAAATACATAATAAAGTTATGAATATGTCGAGAACGCGTGGTTGGAGCCCCATTAAGTAATTCTAATTCTATGGTTTACAATGAATATAGTCGAGATATAATAATTTAGGAAACCATTGCGTTAGAACCACACGTCCCAATCTCAGCATTGGTATATAGATATGTACATATGTCAGCCCATATGTATATAAATGTATAATTTTTTTTTATGTTCTAATTAGTGAGGCTTGGAACTCGGTTTTTTTCATTTATGCATGTGATTTGGAGATAAGATAGAGTATGATAGTTACTGAGCCTGTATACTAAAGCATTAAAGCATAAAAAAAAGAAAGTTCTCAACTGCACCATAGAATCAGAATATTATGGGCTCGGACTCGAAATAAGGTTGGTGAATAAATTTACACGTTTTAGATTCTCCAATCTAGTTAATCCACAGTTTTTCTATTATGAAATGTCATTAAAATTCACATTTTACTAAAACTTTACTAACATAATTTCGAACAGGGCTGTCCACACCACTAAATGTTTCCATGAGGTGTGGGACTGTGGCAGGTTGCCACCCAACACTACTTCTACTTTGACTACTCACCTTACTACTGCGGCATCCGAGTCTCACTCCACTACGACCGACCTACCTGTCTCCATTGGTGAGCCAAACCTGACCCCCACATCCATTTATGTTACGGGTGCTGTGGAAACACTGCAATACTTTACCAAAGAAAGAGTAAATATTGGTATGTCATAGATATTATGAAAGAAGTATCTTCTTTCAGTCTCGTACTATTCTCAAACACTTTATTTGTAGATTGGAATATACTAGGCTCCGTCATTGCAGTGGTTGGAATTTTGCTTGCCGTCGTATTTTGGTGCTTGTTTAGAAAGTGCTCCAATAGACGGCCATCGTCCGTAACTTTGAATCTTCACCGCCAAAGCCCTGAAGAGGCTTGACTTGAATCTTTGGCTTCTTAAATGCCTTTTATATTTGATATATATATCTTGAATAAATTATCTATGGTTTGGTACCCTTCTATTATACTTGATTTCCTCAAGTGCTGATAGCAATGAGTTTATTTTAGACCCGATCATTCTGGACATCCTCCTTATATGTGGGATGCTATTAAGTATTCCTGTCATATTCCTACTGATAACCTGCTACCACCACGCAAGAGAGCAGTAGTATCGCAAAGCTTCGAATGCTATGCTGTGCCAAGATGTTTAATTGCTTTCCTGAATATTCGGACAAAAAAATGGCTGCATGTTGCTTAACTATGATAATACTACCAGTGAACTCAAAGTATAATGCGAGATATGTCTTATGAGCACGGCTTAAACTAATTATGATCATGCTTCTGTGAAAAATGAATTTACTCCGTAAATTGCATAATAAGATTAAATAAAACAAATACTCAAGCCCAATCTTGACTTTATTATGTCCGTATATGTTTACATATATATAGGTATATCTTGACAGCCAAATATGATACATTGAACCTGATTCTTCTGATTAGCAAGATGAGAGTCTATGAGCTCGTATACAAAAAATCTGCATCCCGCTTCCACTTAACTCTCCGCCGTAGAGCGTATCTACCATCTGCATCTTTCCGAGTTCGTTGTTCTGGCTCAGGTGGTGGTTGTTTTCTGTTTATCTGACTGTTGTCATTCACAGGTACTTCAGAATCATCGCCTTGGGGAGATACTGAATCTCCGGAAGCGGTTAAACATTCCGCTCTGTTTCTTTTACTGCCGTCTGAGACTCCTGAAGTGTTATCTGCTGATTTGTCATTTTCAGGTTTTCTAGTGCCATCTGACGGGTAGCTAACTTCTGGTTTCCCACCACTACGAGAAGAATTACCTTCCCTGTCACTGGTATCCGACTCAGCGCCGGCGTCATCACTGGTATCTGATTCGTCATCAGGTGAGTACCCTAAATCTATATCTAGCTCATGGCTACTGCCCCTTACTGTAGGCCCATGATACCGTTTCAGTGTATCTAGGTTCACTCTGAATGGTTTCTGATCCGGTTCGTCAAATAATTGAATGTCCGCATAGTTTTCTGTCATTTTCTTGACGA
This sequence comes from Watersipora subatra, assembly GCF_963576615.1. NCBI lineage: Eukaryota > Metazoa > Bryozoa > Gymnolaemata > Cheilostomatida > Watersiporidae > Watersipora > Watersipora subatra. The sequence continues at coordinate 34,665,212 of NC_088711.1, read as the reverse complement.
TGTAAATCCCCTGCCATCTCTTTATGAGTTTGGATGTTCGATTTCGGTAACCTCGGCAGTTATAGTAGAGGACCGCGTCTCCCACTTGCAATGTGGATGGGGTTACCTTTTTGTCGCAATACTTCTTCTGATTAGTTTTTCCCTTTTCCATGGCTTGTCTAGCATGTTCCCAAACCGTGGCCATTCGCTCATGCAGTTCTGCTGCATATGTACCTGGGCTTACTCGTTCGGGTAACTTTGGTTGTGTCATGTCATACGGCCCCCTCATCTCCCTGCAGAACAACAGCATGCTTGGTGATGCGTTGATGACTGTATGACGAGCGGAGTTGTGAGCCATTTGCACGAAGGGCAGATACGTGTCCCAATCTTTGTGATTTTCAGCCACTAAGTGTGACAGCATCTGTCCAATAGTGCGGTTTGTGACTTCTGTGAGGCCATTAGTTTGAGGGCGGTAGGGAGTAGTTTTACGATGATCCACCTGTAGCAGAGAATTAATATCAGTGATCACCTCACTGAGGAAGTTTTTTGCTCTGTCACTGAGTAAAACTCTACTGCAACCGAACCTACAGAAAATTCTTTCGATGTATGACCTGGCCACTGTCATAGCTGCCTGGTCTCTACATGCTTCCAACTCTGTGTACTTGGTAAAGGGATCTGTCCACACCAGAATGTGCTTCATGCCAGAGTCACTTTTCACGAAGGGTCCCTGAAAGTCCACTGACAACACATCAAATGGGCTGTCTGCCATTTGATATTTCATGGGTACTCTTATAGGGGTTTTAGGGTCCTTCTTCCTTTGGCATAACTCACACTGGCTAATGTGTCTTCTTACTTCCTTGTTCATATTAGGGAACCAGTATTTGCTTCTTAACTTGAGCAAAGTTTTACTCACTTCTGGGTGAATTGACATAAGGGACTGGTGGGCTGCGAAGAGCAAGTCTTTTCTCTGGTTGGCTGGTATGGCCAGCAGACGTTGACCATCTCTTGCCTTGTATAGCACCCCATTCACCAGCTCAAATCCAGAGCTTTGTTCCATAATCACTGTACGCTCTCTTTTAGAAGCGTCTGGTGGAAATTTTCTCTTGCTCAGGTAGAGCATAATAAGAGAAAGGTAGTAGTCTCTGGACTGTACTAATGACATGCCCTTGTCATTCTCATCTAAATCTTCATCGATCATGTTCATCTCGTCAGCTCGGGACAGTGCATCAGCGACTAGATTCTCTTTGCCTGCTTTGGGCTCTATATCGAAAGAGTAATCAGCCAGTTGTACCACCCATCTTGCCAACCTGGGCGTGAGATCGCTCTTCTTTACGATATAGGTGCATGCTACATTGTCTGTTTGAACCTTGAAATGGGTGTTCATTAGAAACGCCCTATAATGCTTCACCGCACATAAGATAGCAAACAGCTCTTGCTCGCAAGCATCCCACTTTCGCTTGGGTGCTTTGAGTGCTCGAGAGTAAAACGACACAGGATGAGATTTGCCATCTTCTCCTACTTGTGAAAGTACTGCACCTACAGCTGTGGCACTTGCATCCGTCGTGAGAACAAAAGGCCTCGAGAAGTCTGGGAAAGCTAATATTGGCGCTGAGGTGATTCTTTCTTTGAGCACTTCCATCGCGTGCTGGCACTCCTCGGTCCATACAAATGGTACATCTTTTGTTAGATGTATAAGAGGGGCCGCAATAGAAGAGAATCCTTTTACGTATGTTCTGTAGAAGGAGAATAGGCCTAGTAACATTTTAACTCCTGTCTTATCCGTTGGTGCTTTGAATTTGGATATCTTTTCAGTGTTATGTGGGGCTACCGCTATTCCCTTGGCAGATATAACATGTTCCAAGTACGTGAGCTCTCTCTGACAAAAAGTTCTCTTTGACAACCAGTATTTGAGTCCAGCGAACCGGAGTCTAAACTCCAAATGTTTGTCAAATGTCCTAGAGGTTATGAGCCAGTCATCCAAGATACACAGCTACTGCCCTCTGTAATGAGATCTGCCATTATAGCCAGTGCCAACCTTTGGAAGGTACTAGGGGACCCAGATGCCCCCTGAGGCATCACATTCCAACGGTAGGTACCGAATGGTATTATAAAGGAAGATTTTTCTTTCGAATCCTCATGAAGGGACACCTGATGGAATCCCGAACACAGGTCGATACTACTGAAATACCTTTTACCATGCATGATCTCCATAGCATTGTCATGTTCGTAAGGGCCATCGAATGCTTGACTGTAACTGCGTTCAATTTCCTGTAATCCACACAAAATCTCCACGTACCATCCTTCTTTTCACCAAGACTATCGGTGAACTCCACGCTCCTGTGCTCATCGATATCAGTTCTTGTTCCATCATCTTGTCAATCTGATCTTTCACTTCAGCACGGAGGTGTACAGGTATATTGTATGGTCTACTACGTACTGGCGTAGCTCCCGGAACAGTTTCTATTACGTGTTCCACTATGGAAGTCCGACCAAGCTCTGTAATACTTTCCGCTATCGTGTCCTGGAATTCGTTGATCAGGGCTCTCAGTTGTCGTATTAGGTTCTGGTTTAAATCAGTGTTCTCCATTTTTAACGAATCTCCTGGTCTACTATCAGATTGTACCACAGGTTTATCCCTAAGTAGATGTAGGTCCTCTTCAAGACTTTCCACACTTCCTACTATTGCGTTGACTGGCATGATCTGAAATGAGGAGCTGGTGTTTAGTATGGGAAAACGGATCATCCCTGTATTTACTCGATCTACTGATCTTCCAATCAACAGACTCCTTGAAGTCGCTAACTGATTGCCTTCAAAAAGGCACAGTCGACCTTCCTTGAAGTTGTGCTCTACGCGAATGTTTATCAAAGTCTGGGAGAAAGGAGGTAGTCGCATATGGTCTACCATCCTTACAGCATGTTTATCTCCCTTGTGTATGCAAATTTTGGCATCTCGTTGGATGACTGCTCTATCTCCCATCGGTACATTCGTGTTTCCAATTTTCAGCAAACATTTGTCAAAGTTATATGCAACCTCACCTAACTTGGCCAAGAAATTTGTGCCTAAAATCACTTCATGGGAAATCTGATCCGCTATATGGAGGCAATGAGTATAAACCTCTCCTCCTAACGTGATTTTAGCTGCTGTCCTGCCTATAATTTTTCAGAGTGTCATTGGTCACTCCTGTAGCAGATATCTTGTGTTGGTGAATAGGTAATTTCAGTCGGGCGGCGATATCAGCTCTAATCAAGGTGATAGTGGCTCCTGCATCGGCTAAAGCCAAACAAGGTTTTCCCGAAATTAGAACTCGTACCACTGCATGTCGACATTTTTTCCCTTTTGATGTGATTCCATTCACTCTATCCTGGCTAGTTGGTGGGTTGCTTGATTGTCAATGTTGGGTTGCATATTGCTTTTGCGGGAAGTAAGTGGGGAATGGCAAGTTGGTGTCATTGACATTAGACACTATACCTATTCCCTGGGGCGTACAATGGAGGCGCATGAAGGGCCCCTGCGAAGGTGCTTCAGATGGTGCTGAGGGCTCCATATGCACTCTTCTGCAATCGCACTGAGTCGTGGCATCTCCTCTGGTTGCGAGGATCTCATCATTTCCATCTTTAAACATAGGGGTGTCTTCTGCAATGGCTTCGATATCTTCATCTGTGACTCCACCTTCAACATTTGCTACTAGGGCGCTCCTGTAGCATTGAATTCGATCTTTGAGGCATTTCGTGTATAACTTATACGCCACTGCAAATGAGGCAAGTAATGTCACCCCCAAGTTACACAGAAATGACCACATCTCAAATCCATTAGCAACATGTCCTCCAGTTAGAAACCGGAAATAAGCGTTCCCAAGCACGCCCTCATTGGACTCCCTTATATTGTCTTCCAATGTCCGGTGTCTGGTAGCCGATACACCCATGGCATTCAGTACTTGCTTCTGACGACTTAGCGTGGCCAGTAGATTGTTGAGACTGCTGTGGTCGCTAAAGTGCTGCCAGTTTAGTCTGTGAGCTCGACTATAAATGGTCTCGTGAATCTTTGGTGGGTTAGCTCCCAGATGGATATTCGGAATAGATATATTGTGTAGTAACTCGGCTTTAGTGAGTGTTCCATCTCGATGGTAAGTGTAGACTGTTCCATTTAGTTTAATAAACGACTCGTCTCTTAAACGGCAGTCGACCTGAATGGAATCCGTATGAACCACATTAGTGGTCGAGTCTACGAACCCAACATAGGTGTCACCACCGAAAATAATGTTGATGGACAAATACTCTGTGCAGTTGTTCTCCTCCATGCCCAAGAACTTGTAAGAGTTCGGATTAAATTTAGTGCAGGGGAACACTTGCACAAAGTCGGGTCCTTGTCTGGCTATAATGTCGGAATTATTCAACAGGAAGCGGGCACTAGTAGTGGGATGTTGAGTTAGGAGCAGGGCTATTATTTTCAAGGTCTCTGCAATATTGTTGCAAGTATGCGCATAATTGCTCCAAAATCGGGTTTTTTCTGTGTGTGCAATCTGGTAGGCTAATGGTTGTATCATGGCGTTCAGCATTGCAGTATCCTCTCCCACAGCTGTATTTTCCTTCCTCATGTAGTTGGCCAAGTCGACCATGGTGACATTATTGAGTAGGCGAACTACCAACCCTTGGTCCGTAACTGTCACAGGCCGATCGGAACAATCCTTCATGGTGTAAGCCATGTTTGTGGAATGTTAGCGCTAGGTTAAGGTCGGTGCTTACAAAATGACCATCAAAATATGTACCATTCACCTTGTAATCTTCTGTAAATTCGCAAGTAGTATTAGCATTCTCATTCCAAATTAACACCGTGCCATCCGCTAGTAAACAACTCTTATCTTCATACTTGCAGCTCGACACATCTCCAGCTGTCGATTCAAAAATGTCTCGGCTATGTCTCTTGTAAAGACTGGCCTCAATGACCGAACACTGTTCAGCCGTAAAGTCATGCTTTTTGCAGCAGTACCTGTACTCTGCATTGATGGTGTTTTTTGTAACGTAGACACCATTACCACCTTCCAGATGTCCCGCTAAGCATCGTCTCGTGTTTACCATCGAGACACATTCTTCCCTCGTAACGGTTGTGCTCTTACTTGACGTAGTTTTCTGTTTGATATCCGATAACCAACTTATTTCGGTTGTTATTGTCTGCGTAAATTTACTGCACTGGTAGGCGATGCTGGACCATTGCACTAGGTTTTTCTGATATACCATAAGTTGCATGGCCTGTGGTTTCGTGGTAGAGTTGTCAACAGACTGTTTATCACACACGTAGTTGGTATTTATCCCGTAGATGTGCGGCTTATCCGTAGGTGAAGATCCGCAAATCAGTGGTCCTGTGGGGTGTACAGCGAAAAAAGGGGTAGTAAGGACGGCTAGAACAGTGCACACCAGCATTGGTGCATATGCCATCGTTTTTGTGCCCTTTGCCTTGGTACCTTTCTGATGGGTTTCTGGTTTTTCTTCCTCATCCTTCGGTTGAGTGAGCAAAGCATGTGCAAACTGTTCATAATCCAGTTTTTCAAAATTCCTTTCGGTATTCCCCACCTGATTCACTTTGTTGCCGGATCTATCACCGTAGTTGCCGTTGTGTCTGTTGCTATAACAATTTTCCGTCCAATGGTTTTTCTTTTTGCAAATTTTACAGAACTTCATTAGGGGATATTTCTTGTCGAGCCGTTGGATGCCATGTTGTGGTTAAACTGCTTCTTCCCTTGTCCATAATTATCTCCTTGAGATGTCTGAACACGATTTTGACGAAACGGTTGTCTGTCTTTATTAATTGTTGGGTTTTGCGCTGTCTGACCTTTAGAAGTTCGAGATTTCACCGGTTTGGTCAATGCCTTGACCTGCTTAGCTAACCCTTCTACTCTTGACCCTTCTGGATTTTCCTTTGGTTTTTGAGACCGAATTTCATTCACGTTGTGGGCGTTAGCTGCCACAAGTCTCTGTCCTTTTCCAACAGCGTCGTTATATTCTGTAGTCTTGGCTATCTCTAATGCTCGAGCCAACGTGCAATCTCCTGCAGCCATCATCTTATCCTGGTATTTTTCCTTCAGACCATTTATGAAGGCATCCCTGATGAATTGATCTTTGTAGTATTCGGGGATTTCCGAATACGCGGCCTTGCTCGAGGTCACCAGTTCATCATAAAATTGCCCTACAGACTTCTTCCCTTGGGTCAAAGTGAACATGGCTTTTCCTTTCGTTGTCTTATGTCGGAGAAAGGTCTTGTCCAACTCGCCTTTGAGGGCTAGGTAGCTTCTAACACAAGGGTTACCACCTTTTACCAGACTTATGTAGGCCTAATACGCCGATCCCTTAAGGGACTTCGGCAGGCATTGGGCAAGTTGCTCGTCACTTAAACCGAAGGTGAGCATGTCCACTTCCCACCTCTCCGTAAATTTTTGCCAGCTTTCCTGTGGCTCATCAGCAAAGCTGATCATGGTTTGGAAGTTTGGAAGTACTACGGGAGCGGCAGCAGACCTCAGGGCCGTGCCTGATATGGGCGATGCCGGATATACAGGCTCTTGGAAGTGGGCAACATTACCCACTTGGGCCTGCATTTGATACCCTGGTGGGGGGACAACTCCTCACGGCGGAATTTCATAGCCTGTCTGCGGCATTGGCTTTGGAACCTGTACTATCGGTTGCCCTGAGAATAGTTGTTGTGGAGACGTTATAACAGGTTGTGGTTGTAAATTCATTCGCTCGGCTGATTGGCCACTAGTGAAGGGCGGTTGACCAATTGCTTGTGGTGGGCCAGTCACAGTTCGGGAAGTACTAGCTGCTGACGGCTTCCCAAATATGATTGGTTGTTGCAGAGGGGCCTGATTTGGTTGAGATGTGTTTGCCTGCAATAACATCATCTGCAAATCAGCCGGTAAAGATCTCCACACTGCTTCCGCTTGTTGTTCTCTACTCATGGCAGGTAATGTCCGCGGTGGCTGAATCATTGGGGCGGCAAAACGCATTATGCCCGGTTGAGTCGCTGTTTGGGGAGGCTGCGGTGGCCTGAATGATGGCTAATATGCGGTGGTAGGTTGCGGATTAGGTACTGGTGGGTAACCTATTGGTTGCTGCTCTCGTGTATCGATACTTACTCGCCTATCCGTGTTAGCCTGGTAATGACTCAGTGGTAGATGGTTACCTAAAGAGGGTGGTTGCTTGAGACTGGGTGGGTCCTCTAAACTCACTGACACTTCAGAAGCTGAACTCGGGAAAGACGTTTCGGCACTTGTGTTATTAACATCAGTTAAAGGTACCGTATTGATATCAGGGTTTAGCCCTGCTACAGCAACTTTGGGCTGCTCATTGGAAGCAGTGCTTACCGATTGAGTAAAAGGTGTCATCTCCTCAGTGGAGACTGGTTGGTAGGGTCTACTGCTTCTCGTCCTGCCTTTAACCATCAACCTCTTTAACCATACCACGCAGCCATGATCCTGCTTGTTCCATGCTTCAACGCAAGTATTTTCCTTTGTATTTGTCACTCTATGTGTTGTAACAACAACAGTTTCTCATGCGCTATGTATAAATTACTTCGTTTTAGAATTAATGCAGCTTTCAGAGAATACTTAGATTGGCTATTGTTGCTATGGTTACTGTTTTTATTGCTCTAGCTATGATTACACAAGTTTGACAATAACTCGGTTCAATCAACAATGGATTAAATGAACACTCAGTAAGGTATAATCGATAAAAGTATAAGCATCTGTAATTCTTTTAAAATTCAATTGGGTAAATTATCTGCTAATTAATTTCCAAAATTAATTAAACAAAAGGTTTTCCCTGTCGCTTATATTGCAGAATTGCCACTATTGTAGTGTATTTGCAATTGCTTGAAAGCTATGTAAGCTTAAAATCAGTTTTCCTAAGGTAGCTACTCTACTAGTTATCACCAGGATTTTATGGTAAATCTGCAGGTGCTTGAAAACTGTAAAAACGAATCAAAATATTTTAGTTTCCCTATCTTTGGCTGCCCTACACTATTCTTACCCTATTCTTCGGTAAATTTGTAAGCACCTGGAAGCTAAGACGGTTAGTAAATCAGTTTCCCTATTGTTAGCTGCACTACACTAATTCTTACCCTATGCTTTGGTAAATTTGTAGGAGCTTGAAAACTGTGATTTATCTGCTTGCTCTGACAGAGGGGTGATTTCAATTTGTTTCTTGTGAAATTCAAGTTCCCTAAGCAGTGACGCTAATTTGTTATGGATAGTGCACTTATCCGTTTAACAGTAGCAGATTGGAATGTGTCTCAAATATGTGTGTGACGGCTAAAACCATTAATCACTTATGCAGTTAATTCAGCTCACCCGTCTTAAAAGCACACTGTCCACAGTGGATTAACAACTGCGGATGGAAACAACACTAAATTGCAAGCAGAAAACTAAGAGGGGGCGATCCACCAAGACGTCCAATCACTTGGCAGCGGGGCCGGAAAAGAACCTAGCCTCCACCACAATGTTATAGCTCCTTTTACTGCTTTTAATTAATAAGACAATACTATAACAACACTATATCAAACCCAGCGTAGCTATTTCAATCAATCAATATTATTGATAAATGCAATCAATGTAATAATTCCAAATACCTGTTGTAGCGTTCTTGAGTTGATCTCGATCCCAGTGCGTCCACCAGGTTGGAAATCCGGACTCCAAAAGAATACCTTTCTGTCCTCCCGATCTCCCACCTCAGGTTGGTTAGTGACGCTCTGCCTGCGTGTATCAATCCTATTGGATCTTTCTTGAAACCTGGAAGTCTAGCCTGAGACGAAACAGTAGATAACACTGATCAATAACACTGATGAAGTCGTTTGTAGAATATTGAGATTCTAGGCTGCCCTCCGCTTTCTAACTTTAGCTAGATTACACAGTTAAGATTGACGTTGTTGCTGACATAAATCACTGTTCGTGTCTGACTGCAATTGATACCTTTAAGGCACCATTGAGTACCAATATATCACTTATTTTGACGGTTCCTCTTCCTACGAATAGTGTGAGTCAGAATCAGCAACTACCCATTGTTCAATATATATATAGAATCCGTTTTACATTCAACTCCAGCTATAACAATAGTAAGTTACAGTCAGACCTGCCAACCCAAGAGTGGGGCAATGCGTGAGATTTGGTTTTGGGGCAATTGATGTATCAATGATAGTATATATAAAATTGTGGAAATTGGGGCAAAAATCTCACGCATTTTCATTTTTTCTTTGGGGTGATTGCGTGAGTCTCACGCCCAATGCGTGAGAGTTGGCAGGTATGGTTACAGTAGGCCTACTCCTAGCTGGAAAAAAATTAGTAACTCAGCTGCTGAAGGAAATGAACCTATCCCACTATCACGAACAGCGGCAAATCCAACGTTATTAAGTAGTGGAGAAGTGGCAATTCAGAGACAATACAACATTGTATAAAAAACACTTACCTTTTTGATGTGGAAATTTAGTAGGTGAGAACTGCGTTTTCCCAGCGGCTCCAAGAAACAAACGTTTACGTGACCTTCTCGGTACACTTTGGCGGTAAATATTAATTGCATGTTAATAACTACTCATTAATTTATTTCATTTAATGAATATTACATTTGTATAGCTGTATAGACACCTTTGTATAGGACGCAGAACTCAAGAAGGTGCTTTTTAACACGGCAGAAAATTTGCTGTTTAATAAGCGTGCTAACTGGGGATTTCGGTTAATGCACTCTAGCGGTGAAAGAAAAACAACAGACTCGCCACACATTTATATAAGCCGCTTGGCTCAAATCGTCAGAGAAAAGATATTAATTCAGTTGGCTTCGTACGACCGAATGGAAAAAGAAAGACCGCTCTATAATTTATTTACTGTTACTAGTTACTACACATATTAATTCAGTTTGCTTCGTACGACCGAAATTCGTACGACGATAAAAGGAAAAACCGCTCTATAAGGCGGACACTCAATCAAACAGACAGACAACGATTGCCGTTTATATAGTAGATTATGTTTCTTCACTCTATATATATATCTTCAGAGTATATACATTTTATCAGACTCGGTTTATACCTACTATTATGTTTCTTCAGTTACCTTTAAAACATCTCATCTCTCAGCGAGTGTGAAACAAAATTTCTATATTTACATTCGCAGTGGGATTACATTCACAAAGGATTTGTGTTACTGTAAGTACAGTTACAGTGGATTGAAAGTTATTAATATGGTTTACGATCAAGGGACTTGCTTGCGTATACGAGGTTACGTTTCAAGGTGTTAATAGTTCATCTAAACATTTTAAAGTCTTCAGATCTGGTTATGAACCACCGTACGAATGAAGCTGAAGACCATTAGACAAATCTAGATATTTGCGATTTCAAATCACTGTGTAGTTATAATTATTATGGCTACCGAGCTTCTCAGACACATGCATCACTGAAACCACTGTGACTGCGACAACAACGAAAAATTTATTTTGTGGATATCGCTGTCAAGTCATTATTAATACCATTTTGTGGAGAATGTTTTGCTGATCACTTTTTATTTTGGGTACGTAAAGATCAAACAAACCGTTTTATAAGTTATGATCAAAAATAGTGAACGTAAAACATATCAATAATTTTTTTTTGGAATTACTTTGCAAGGAATGGCGAAACACTAAAAATAAAATCGCCCTCCCCTGAAGGTTTAATAGCAGCAGCAACAACAACAAACAAAAATTACAGTACAACACTTTTCGGAGAGACACAGCCGCATTGGAAAATCATCCATTACAAGATGTTGTCAGGGCATTTGAAAGTACGAGGAAGTAAAGTCTGAAGAAGCGGGGATCGACTGTTTATCATGAGCATTATATCACAACTCTGATTGTTAAAATACAAACATACCATAGAGTGTCGATATTCTGCTGCGCTTTGCTTCACCATCACTTACAGGTAAAGACGACTTCCTTTTTCTCCCAGCAACTATGAAATGAACAGAAATTATAATGCAACTATACACAGTAATGAGACAAAGAGATTACTAGACTCTCTCTCTCAAGACTTAGTAGTTATATAGAATATATTACAGAGTAAGGTGTGTCATAATACCTAGTACAATTCTATTAGTAAAAACAATAAACATATTCAGCTACTAACTACATGTACAAGATAAAACAACAACAAATTCTTCCAAGTATAAAAGTATATTTCTACTTCGAAGTAGGCTACATACAGTATATAAAAAACGGCTTAAATCTATGATGGTAGATGAAATTTCTAAACAAAGCTATAGAAATAATTCCTGTTTCAGGCGAATAATGGTTCCTTGTTTAATGCAGGTCCTGACACTTCGAAGTACTTGTACATATAGACAAAACGGTTTAAATTTACGATGGTAGAAGGAACTTTGAAAGAAACGCCATAGAAATAGCTACAAACTGTCTCAGGCTAATACTAGTTCCTTGTTCAACATAGTCCTAATACTTCGAAGACATGCGTATCAAAACCGGTTCGCAAGTTTTGGACCAAAGGTTACGTTTGCCGAGGATTAAATTATTAGGATAGATGATTATTGTGCAGGCATATAAATGGACTTACAAATATGCAGATTTATAGCAGGTTATTTAATAGCATCCTTGCGGCCATATTAACACGGCTTACAATGGATCGATGCTCATAACTTCACTTCTATTGCACATAAAAAGCTAGTTTTGGCAGTAAACTGTAGCGAACTTATCATTGAGTGCAATGAGCTTGTACTCAACAATGTTAAATATAGATATAAAATAAACGTATTTCGTCAAAGTTAGAATGAAATAACAATAGAAAATGACAACATTTTATTGCCAAGAAGGACACAGGCTATAATATCATCGCAGGTCAATTGCAAGCAATAGATATCAACTGGTAGAGATATTTCTCAGTTTCTCGTTGCACACTTATTCAGAGATTTTCGTCAAGTTAGAGGTAAGTTAGCAGATTTATTGCATCCAAAAGGTTTAATATCGTTCGAATAAAAAAAGAAAGCAAAATATAGGCGACCGTCGCTTCGCCCGTAATAGTGCTAAATTTATCTTCCCAAAACTCTGACTAGCGGTTTGAAAAATAGACTGCCAGCCTCTATTTAAACGCCGCCTCCAGTTGACCACCACTATAGAAGGTTAAGAAATAGAGCGCCATGGCATTCAATTAGAAGTTTTACGGTAACAATAAAATACATTTTACTAAGACTAAAGATTGGAAAAGAGGGTACTACAACAAATACTTAAACTTTATACAGTTTGGACGCGGGATATCAATTAAGAATATAGTATATTTATTAGAACTAAGTAAATGGATTGGTTATGTAGAAGAGAAAAACACAGGTAAGAGATACTGTAACTCTAGTAACCCTCTTAGTGGATAACTGTAATCTTACCGTCTGCTCTTGTAACAGTGCTTAGTTCGAAATCAGATGGTACGGAAGTAGTGAGAGAAGCCTTGGGTACATCATAGACTAACTCCGAAGAATCACCACCATCATCAATGATCTCTTCATGATCATATGTGGACCTGTCATTGATGTCTACACCGATTATATCATTACGAGATGTCCAATATTGAGCATCATCCTCGAGTTCTAACACAATGACAGCTGCATCTTCAAGGACTAAAAAAGAGAAATATTCGGGAATTTTTACAAAGAACATGTGTTGCGCTCAACCAATTATTATGGTTTGTGTTATGCTCCACCAATCATTATGGTATGTGCTGCGCCACACCAATTACAAGGAGTATGTGTTGTGCTTAACCAATCACAGAGAGAGCGCATTACATTTCTTATTTCTGAGATTTTCATAAAATCTTTTTCACAATTATTAAACACCACAAACTTTGTCATACCGCTGATTGAATTTGAGAACCTTTCGGTCAGACAGATATTCTTATTTTGTTTACTTTTAGTTATTTCATATTTAGTGTTCTTTATTAATAAGAGAGCCGCTGTATTCTAATCATCTAGACCTGACACGTGAACATCAACTCAGGGTTAAATATTTAGAGGGGCAACGAGTGGTAATAGAAATGATGTCTGACCGTATACAGACTTTTTAATAAAGAACATTTTTTGTTGTTATGATTCAAAGACCTCCAGGAATATTACAGAGTTGTTCGTTGTTTGACATTGCATTTATACATGCTCGGCTTTTGCTTGAGCAAACTGAGTTATGTTGTTATAGCAACGATTCAGCAGTCAGCTATATTTAAACTGATATGTTTTTGTGCCGATTTTAGTTAACAATTTACAAGTGTTGCGCTAACGGAATAAAAGTAAAGTTCATCAACTGATAGCTTGTGTACAAAATTACAAACAGTCAACCTGTTCAAGGTTTCATTATATAAATTATGCAAGACACTGTAATAACGCGTAGTAGTTGATGCATGTGTGTATCATATAGTATTACGGTCACCGTATGCCAATATTTGTGTCTGCTGCATCTGTGATATATGTAATTCCGATGTATGGTGTACAATTCCCCCTTAACCGAATGTACTATGTACATACGCGATGTTATATATGCTATATTTATTATTTTTTGGATTTTAAAATTTTGACATCACAAATATATTTGACATTTAGAAATTTATCCTAGATGGTGTACTATCTTGAAATATACCCTGAATCAGGTACACTCTCACTTTTTCCTCCTCTCTAATTGAATTAATAGTGTTCAAAAGCATGTTTGTCACTGAAAGAATTTGCCAATTGCGTCTGGGGGCAATCAAACAATCATGGAGTTAACAAACAGCCGTTAACCTCAGGTCCATATAAAGAATGACTCCTTATCTTGCTATGACTCAGCCATGTCTTTCACGTGAAAAGGAGATGACAGACGACTTCAACTAGACTGCCGTCACTTGAACCACCAACTCTAGGTATGCACTCGATATTATAACTTTCCCTCATCATCTTTTCAGTTGACGCTTTGTGTTTCAGCCGTGTGGATATTGCTGAGGAGGTTTAGTCATGATCCATCCCTTCCACCTGTATTCAACAAGGGCAGAAGCTGAATAACAAAGACACACGCTACACGTTTTATGCAATAAAATGTTTCATGATTCCTGCGTTCCCAATAGCGCTGGCATCTCAAGATTTTGATAGTTCCACAAGTACAAACAAAGATTATGTTAACTGGAAACAGACACGCTAACTAATCCCAGGCATTGTACGCCTCTTTTAGTTAAAATACAAACATACTGGACAGTGTCATGATTCTGCTACGCTTTACGTCTCCATCACTAACAGGTGAGCACGATTTCCTTTTTCTCCCAGCAACTATAAAATGAACACAAATTATAATTGAACTAATATCCACCTCCACATATTAATGAGACAAAGAGATTACTAGATGCTCTCATTAATTCATAATTATACAGAATACTCTTGCTGAAAGCACAAATAATTCTCCTGTTTATACTGAGGTTTTACAGCCCAAGTTCCCGGTAGTGCTGGCATCTCCAATCTTTTAGGTTTTTTTCAATAGTAAAAATATAGCTTAAAATCAACCGTATACAACAATGCTATCTAGAGTTGACCCTTGTTTGTTCAGACTAATACAGACCTGTCCATGTCCAGATATTAAAAAGTCTAGACATAAAAACTTCAGTACTGTACAGTACCACATTGTATGTAAAGCAGCCCATATTGTCTCATGCATATACACCTAGGCTACAATATGCATACACAGAATACATGAGAGAGTAAAATATGGTTACACCAGCAATATGTTACAACAACTAATATTAACCCTTTGACAGGTTCAGCAACATGTATGTTGTCTATACTTTGGAATCTCCCATAGGCGGAGTGACATTGATGTTGGATGGGCAAGCATTTCTTTAAACAGGTTTCCACATACGTAGAAGTAGCAGACCGTGTTAAACAAGGGTTTACCAATATTTTACTCTTGAGTAAAATATATTCAACTGAAAGAATTATTACTTATTCGGATCTTAAGCTTCAAGAACAAACTGAAAACTTTGGAGCTATAAAACGGACTACGATACACCATAGCAATGGTGGCTCCATACTATTACAGGAGGTGCTCTATAACGTAAATCTCATATAACGTAAATTCAAAATAACATAAAAGTTTATGTTAAGTTTTTGCTTCGTACCACGTAAAAAATTCTCTATAAGATAAAGTGTCAAGTGGGTGCTAGCCCTCAAATTGAATTCGAATAAGGAGGACGTTTGAGTTAGCATTGAAAATGTTGCTTTATCTTTCCTTACGCTGAGAAGAAAACCGACGCGCGTATTGCGTATCTCTATCGTATATGTATACAAAAGCTCCATGACAGTCTAGTTCGTTGTGATAGATCGTCAGATGTGTTGAAAAAACTCACAGGATATATAGGAGCACAATTTTTCATAAATACTTGAAAAGCGATGGATTGGTGCAAATGTTATAGGGTCAATCCATAGAGTAATCTCCCCCTAGAGTGATAACTGTGCATTCAACAACACTAGCGTTTCTGGTGCCAACAAGGAGCGTTTGGGCCACGCCCCTTTTTTGTGCTAGTCAATCGTAGTAACTGACAGAACGATAACATCAGCCATGAGAATGATCATGAATTTCCACAGTTAAGATAGTAATTATTGCTCATATTAAAGAAATGATGATTATAGTTTATTACTCTAATATGTGCTTATTATTTAAAGCAATTCAATACCTACATGCCTTGCAAAGGCGCTGAATAGATAGTGTTAAGTAAGTGAGTTAATGCAATCAGTTACTCCGATGATATACAGCCCCCACACATGGGGGGCTGTATATCATTGGTTACTCATAGATAAGATAGATAGTCATACTGGGGTTGTATTATATTAGTGTGATGGGAAGCTAATCGACTGCCATCAACTGAAAGTATTGACATTGTATGGTGATAGAGTGATTCATTGACCCACAGTCCACAAACAGCCCTTGCATGTAATATTAGATTTCAACACATATCAATCAAATACATAGACTAGCTTGAAGCAAAAGTGTCCAGTTGTTAGTGGACATCTTTGCTTGATGTAAGCAAGCAAAAAGCTTGAAAGAGTGGCAAATGTTGTTATATGTTAGATAAAAATAAATTATACTTAATTATACTAAATTATAATTATCTAAAAATAAAATACACTTTTTTATTCCTTTATTTCTTAAATAATTTTTTATTGTAATCATAGCTAAACAGATTATATTTAGCCATTACTTGCTAATTATTTTACATTTAAACACATTTACAGTTTTTTTTTCCTAATTTATTTCAACAAAATACTTCTTTCATGATATGAAATTTAAAAGTTGTAGTTTTTTGAAAAAGCTTGAAAACCTTTACGGTTTTTTTCTTTTTCCTCTTAATTCATTTGA
The DNA here is from genome assembly GCF_963576615.1 of Watersipora subatra. Taxonomy (NCBI): domain Eukaryota; kingdom Metazoa; phylum Bryozoa; class Gymnolaemata; order Cheilostomatida; family Watersiporidae; genus Watersipora; species Watersipora subatra. Next base: position 34,648,868 of record NC_088711.1, on the reverse strand, counting down.
ACTGCTTAAAAATATTTTCTCATTATATGAAGTTTAAAAGTTAGAATGGTAAATGTTATATAAAAATAAATTTTCTGTCCAAAGACTTTTTTATTACTCGGGCAACTCGGGTAGTACAGCTCATAGTTGATGGCAGTCGACTAGCTTCCCATCACACTAATGTAATACAACCCCAGTATGACTATCTATCTTATCTATGAGTAACTGATTGCATTAACTCACTTACTTAACACTATCTATTCAGTGCCTTTGCAAGTCATGTAGGTATCAGGGATTACGTGTATGTCACAATTTCCATTTCCATAAAATTTCCATAATTTATTACCATATTAATTCCATTTTCATAACATTTCCTTACTTCATTTCTATATTATTTCCATTTCCATAACATTTCCATAGTTCATTTCCATATTATTTCCATATAATTTCCATAATTTATTTCCATATTAATTCCATTTCCATAACATTTCCATAATTCATTTCCATATTATTTCGATTTCCATAACATTTTCCTTCTTCTTTTCCATAGTATTTTTATATCATTTCCATAATTCATTTCCATATTATTTCGATTTCCATAACATTTTCCTTCTTCTTTTCCATAGTATTTTTATATCATTTCCATAATTCATTTCCATTTCTATAACATTTCCCTACTTCAATTCTATATTATTTCCATTTCCATAACATTTCTATATTATTTCCATTTCAATAACGTTTCCATATTATTTCAATTTCAATAACATTACCATATTTCTATAATAAAATTTCCATATCCATTTCCCTAAAATTATGGAAATATTTATGTTTATGGAAACAATGATATACAGGGGGTTGTATATCATTGGCTGTATATCATTGCTGTATGGGGCTGTGGGGGGCTGTATATCATTGATGGAAATGGATATGAAAAAGTAAACATTTCCATAATATGTTTAGCGATCTCTGGTAGGTATTGAATTGCTTTAAATAATAAGCATATATTAGAGTAATAAACTATAATCATCATTTCTTTAATATGAGCATTAATTACTATCTTAACTGGAAATTCATGATCCTTGTTTAACCCTTCTCATGGCTGATGTTATTGATCTAGTCAACCACTACGACTGACTAGCACAAAAAAGGGGCGTGGCCTAAGCGCTCCTTGTTGGCACCGGAAACGCTTGTGTAGTTATCACTTTAGGGGGAGATAACTCTATGGGTCAATCTACCAATCTGGTAAATTACATGTATTTTAATGTTCCTATAACATAAAATGCTTATAATGTAAACCTTCCTGAAATGGATTATTTATGTTGTAGGAATGTCTACTGTATGATGCTTGTAAAGAGTATTTTACCACTTGGAAATCTGGGCATGAGATAACTCGGGAATATCGTCAAACCTCTATTTGAACGCCACCTCTATTTGACTCCCACTATGAAAGCAGGGTTGAAAAATAGAGCGCCACCTTATATTTGAACGTCACCTCCATTTGACTACCACTTTGACCATCTTTGAGCTTTATGAACCCATAATATCAAGTGATCAGTAGAAAAGTGTCTACAAAATCGTATTAATAATTATTCATTTACATTATTAACAATCAATTCTCTCGATGCCCAACTCCAATGCTTTTCGCCGTTTTTGGTTAAAACTTTGAAAGCAACAACAAAGAAATAATCAATAACGGTTTCAGGCTAATAGTAGTTCCTTGTTTAATGCGGTCTTTCTACTTCAAGGTACATGTCCATATATAAAAAATGGTTTAAATCTAAGATGGTAGATGAACTTTGAAAGCAACACCTGAGAAATACATAATTACCAACTGTCTCAGGCTAATAGTAGTTCCTTGTTTAACGCGGTCTTAATACTTCGAAGAACATGCATATAAAAACGGTTTGCAAGTTCAGGGCCAAAGGTTACCTTTAGCGAGCAAAATTTTACGCGTTGCCTTTGTTTGGAAAATGTTTGGATGCTTATATCGACTAGTTTAGCAGTGTAGAAAAAGAGTTCAGCCTGAAAATAATGTGGAAGATATTGGACAACCAGAAGATGTTCGTTCCATCGAAAGCAACAATCAGAATGTAGCTATAGAGTTGTTAAAATATTTTTCCACCTAATCCTACGCACAGTAAACTCAGATTCGCAGTATTGGTTGTTTTTATGTCCTTCCGGTTTACAGAAGATAATGAATTTTGGTGCCTTTATGTCGTATAGGACTTTAATATACAGTAATACTTCAACTTACGAGTGCTCCAACGTACGAGAAACTTGAGATACGAGCCAGCTTGTTAGCAAGTTTTAGCACTAACATACGAGCCATGTTTGAGATACGAGCACGTGAGTCAGTTGCCAAGTATGCCGGAGGTGTTTTATGACAACAGCATCAATCTGTATTTTTCAACTGCTCAGGTTATACTTTTGTACCGTGTTTTTGTGCGCGCTTTTCAGTGCAGAATTATGTGAATTAAAAGTACTGCGCGTAGACCGAAAGTTTGCCAGTAAAATGAAAAATAATGCAAAGAAAAAGCAAATAACAACTATTGATAATAAACGGAAAATTATTGTAAAATATGCGAAATGTGTATGCGTGATTGAGCTAGCTCAGCAATATGACAGAAATACACCCACAATTATCAAACAGAAGATTATATTCAGTGCATTTAGCTCGGAAAAGGACTAACCGTAGTTTCTAAACGGCGGAGCAATCTTCACGACCCCCTGATGGAGAGACTGCTCAGGCATGGGATAAAAGATAAACAATTGGCCGGTGACAGCGTAACTGAAACGACGCTTTTTGAAAAGGCCGGTGCTATCTATCAAAACTATAAAAATAGACATTCGGACAAGTTGGCTAGTGGCCGTGCATTAAACCTTTGTGACGACACCTGTGTTCGTCCTAATCGCAACATGTTGAAAGGGCGACAAAGGCAAACGTCCTTGGATAGGTATATTTTAAAACAGCCGGCTAGTCGTGAAAGCGAAACAAACAAAAAATTAGCTAACCAGCGAGAAACTTCAAACTATGAACGCCGAAGAAATTTTAATTACGTTAAGTTAAAAATGAAAGTTTGCTTTTAGATTTGCTTCTAAGTTTGTCTTTTAAGACATTGATAGAATCCAAATTTATCAAAGTCAACTGTTGTAATAAAGGATAACTTATATCTTCCTCCCTGGCAAATGCTAGCGTTGGCTGCTATTGTATGTATTTAATTTTACATTTTAATTCATCACATTTCCTTGCATTATTCTTTATTTGTTTCTTTTTGAAAGCATGTGGTAAGTTAGGACAATAACCAACATGTTCTTTCTGTTACAATATCTTGTTTTGAGTGTTTTATTTGTATTTTCTAGAATATGGAAACCAATCAATATATATTTAATTATTCTATATATAAATAAATTGCACCAACATACGAGTAAATTGACATACGAGCTCAGTCTCGGAACGCATTAAGCTCGTAAGTCGAAGTATGACTGTAATTCTAAAGTATCCAGTTGATAGGACTACCGGGTATAAATCGGGTTAAAGCTCATTTTTGAGCTTTTAAGAGCTTGTAATCACATTTCCATACATTTGGCACCTACAACACAACAGAGTAAGACATGGTAAATCTTTTGATACCAAATAACTGTAATGTGAATTTTGTTGCAAGTCAACCTTTAAACAAACTGTTTTTGAGTTATGATCAAAACGGTAAGCGTAAAACCTACCGATATATTTTTCAAAATAAAGTTGCATGTGGTGATGGACCACCGAAAATAAATTTGCCCTCCCAAAGGTATAATAGCAGTAATAACAACAAACAAAAATTACAGTACAACACTCTTCGGAGAAGCACAGCCTCATGGGATAATCAACTATTCCAGGACATTGTCAGGGCATTTGGAAGTATGGGGAACTAAAGTCTGAAGAAGCGGGAATAGACTGTCTATCATGGGCATTATATCATACCTCTGATTGTTAAAATACAAACATACCAGAGAGTGTCAAGATTCTGCTGCGCTTTGCTGCACCATCACTAACGGGTGAACACGACTTCCTCTTTCTCCCAGCAACCGCAACTATCAAATGAACAGAAATTATAAGGGAACTATACATAATAATGAGACAGAGAGATTACTAGATTCTCTCTCATAACTTAGTAGTTATATAGAATATATTACAGAGTGAGGTGTGTCATAATACCTAGTACAATTCTAATACTAGAAACAATAAAAATATTCAGCAACTATAACTATAAGATAAACCAACTACAAACTCCTTCAAGTATAAAAGTAATGATGATAATAATAAAATACTAAAATTAAAGATTGGAAAAGAGAATACTACAACAAATACTTAAACTTTATACAGTTTGGACGCGGGATATCAATTAAGAATATAGTATATTTATTAGAACTAAGTAAATGGATTGGTTATGTAGTAGAGAAAAACACAGGTAAGAGATACTGTAACTCTAGTAACCCTCTTAGTGGATAACTGTAATCTTACCATCTGCTTTTGTAACAGTACTTGATTCTAGGTCAGACGGTACGGAAGTAGTGAGAGAAGCCTTGGGTACATCATAGACAAACTCCAAAGAATCACCAGCATCATCAATGGTCTCTTCATGATCATATGTGGATGGATCATTGATGTCTACACCGATTATATCATTACACGATGTACAATATTGAGCATGACCCTCGAGTTCTAACACAATGACGGCTGCATCTTCAAGGACTAAAAAAAATAAATATTCGCAAATTTTTACAAAGAACATGTGTTGTGCTCAACCAATCAGGAGTATGTGTTGTGCTCCACCAATCATTATGGTATGTGTTGCGCCAAACCAATCAGGAGTATGTGTTGCGCCACACCAATCAGGAGTATGTGTTGCGCTCAACTAATCACAGAGAGAGCGCATTACATTCAACCAATCACAAACAGTGCGCGCTGTGCTTAGACAATCAAAACTAAAATGAGCCCTATGTGAAAATAACGTTAAACAAATAGTCAGCTGATCAATATAAAATAACAACTAACTGAAACCCACAAAACAAAACAATGAAAAACACTGCGACACACACCAGGGGAAATGCGATCCTCAGAGGATGAATGAGTGATGGTGAGACCAGAATCAGAAGAAATTGATGAGCTGTCAGAATGAGGATTATAGAAAGGATTGAACCACAAGACTCATTGTCAGAAACAGGAGGGAAACGTCTCCGTAGTTTCCTACAAGGAAAGGCTAGAAGTGTCCTGGTCACCACTCTAAACAAATACACACCTTTTGCGAGCAAAAGGGAACAAAGAGAACTCCAGATAAAAATTTTAACTTGTATCTCTCCTTTTCTACTCCATGAAAGTAAATTAAACAGTGAAAGTTTGCCTTTAACAATAAAAGTGACACATTTGAAAAGTTCTCATGGCATTGTATCCAACAGTAAATATTAGAAAAGAAATCCATAAAAAATCTTGTATTTCACTTGATTTATATCCCACAAACCGGTGGAGTTGTCTTTCTCCATAGTTCCTTTAGGGCTCAATTGTGATTATTGATATGATTAGCGTGAAAGCTCTAATTGAACGCCACGGCGCTCTATTTTTCAACCCTTACTTTATAGTGGCGATCAATTGGATTTGACATTCTAATAGAGGCTGGCATTGTATTGTTTAAATGGCTCATCAGAATTTTTGGAAGATAAATTTAGACCTTTTACGGGCAAAGCGAATGTCGCCTATATTTGGCCCTCTTTTTCCGATAGAGTGACATTGAGCATTTTGGATGCAATAACTCTGCTAACTTGCCGCCAACTAGTCAAAGATCTCTAAATAAATATGCATTAAAAAACTGATAAATATCTCTACCAGTTGATATTTATTGCTTGCAATTCACCTTGAACGATATAATAGCCTGTGTCCTGCTTGGCAATTTGTACGAGCATTCAATTTTTATTTCATTACAATTTTGAAAGCATTTATATTTTCGATCTATATTCATAAATGTTGCATAAAAGCTCATTGCATTCATTGATATGTTTGCTACAGTTTGCAACCATAGCTAGCTTTTTATGTGCAATAGAAGTGGAGTTAAGAGCGTTGATTGATTGTAAGATCAGATTAGCACAATGATGTTATCAATTAATATGCTATAAATCTGCAAATTTATAAATTATACAATGATAATATATCAAATGCTACAAATATATATTAATGAACAAGTGACATAAATAAACCATACTTACATGTATATTACATGCAAAAACGAAAATAACATTTTTAAGACGAAAATATTTGCATCGATCGCTCAGATAGCTGCGTTATAAGTGTTGCTTTTGATGGAACGAACATCTTCTGGTTGTCCAATAACTTCCACAATGTCTTCTGAACTAGCCAATATAAGCGTGCAAACAATTTTATGGCAGAGCAAAACTTTTACACTTTGTATTTAGCACAAATACAAAGCGTAAAAGTTTTGCTCACTAAACGTAACCGTTAGCCTAAAACTAGTCATTCATCTACTATGATGTAAACAGTTTATTATATACGTTATTACCATACAGTTTTTTATATAGATGTATTTCGAAGTATCAAAACCGCATTAAACAATGACCTACTATTAGCCAGACACAACTATTAATTATTTCTATGGTGTTGCTTTCAAAGTTTAAAAGAAAAAAGCAAAAAGCTTTGGAGTTTGACAACGAGAGAATTGATTGTAATTGATGTAAGCGATTCATTATTAATATGATTTTGTGGACACTTTTCTACCGATCGGATCAATATTATGGGTTTACGGAGGTCAAAAATAGTCAAAGTGGGGTCAAATGGAGGTGGCGTTCAATTAGAGGCTTTACGGTATATGTAAACCAGCTTTTACATATATGACAGTTTTGAGTTACAATAATTACAATATTGTATATTAATGCCATAAAAATTTGCTTGATATTAATAAATATATCTCACGATGAAAATTTAGTTGAATCAATGCTCATACTTTATGTATGTCTATTTACATTCAGATTAAAATATCAGTGAGCTATCAAAGCGCATCTAACATACCTGGATCTAATCAGCACCGTCAGAGCCAGCCACTGTTTCCTAGACATGTCACTAATGGTCCTATGTACGTGTTGATTGAATTTGTTTCTGGCCTTTCTTTCAACCAACCTATCCAGTACCAGTCTTGTTGTGATGTTCATTAGACGAATAAAGCCCCTATCAGATATCTTAGCTCTCCTACATCTTAAAGCAGTCTGTAACACAAAAATATATCAAGAACTGAAATTAATTCAATTGCTATACAAGAGAGAGTCAAATCTGTTCGAAGACTGTTTAGAGAGATCTGGAAGAGAGATATTACACACTATCCCATATGTACAAAACAGAAAACTATAAAAACTATCTTCGTGACAGCACATCAGTGAGACTTGATGGACAAAAATTCCATTTTATTGCAAATTAAGAATTGTATTGGCTTATGTGTTTTGGTTGGTATTTCTATTGGTAAAAGTGAGGTGCACACTTCTAGTACTGAATGGATGTACTAATGATAGTACTATAACAGATTCATATCAATTTTCTTACACATAAATCTTTAATTCGGAGAAACTTAGCCATTCAAGAAATGAAAAAGATGGGCCAGCACTCTTGTAACCAGCGCTAGTAATTCTTGTCTAATCGTTTGGTTTTTCAGTTAACAAGATATTAAAATAACTTGAACTATAACAACCGTTGTAACCACATATTATAACATAAAATACAACTAATAACAGATTAACCATATTATTATAACATGGAGGATTATCCTTATAAAAACGTCCAATATTCAATTCTATAAACCACAGAACAAAGACCTAGAATCCAAATAGTAACAAGTTACACAGACATACTTTTATGAACCTCTGACTGGCCATCATGTTCGTCATCAACACATCAACTTGGTAGTTAGAGAGTTTACAGAAGTTCTTGGATCTAACCAAACATTCGTACTCTTGCCCAAATGTACCCATTCTAATGGCATCTTTCTGTGAGTGTACAAACCACAAACTAGTTTACATAAAATCCCCACTGTTAAAAGGAATACAGTGCCAAGTTATAAAACTAGTACAAATCACATTCTGGTCTAACATATGAAATGTATAGGACAGACTGCACCTGATACCAAAAATCATCTTGTCAGTTAGTTTGTGATATAATGAAATTTTTGACGATGCATCTTTTTATGAGTTACCGTAAATCCTTTAATTGAAGGCCACCTTTATTTGAATGCCACCTCTATTTGAAAGCCACCTCTATTTGAACACCACCTCCAATTGACTGCCACTTTGACAATATTTGATCTTTACGAACCCATAATATCAACTGATTCGTAGAAAAGTGTCCACAAAATTGTGTTAGTGATGAATAGTTTCTATCAATAACAATTAGTTCTCTCAGTGTCCAATTCCAAAGCTTTCCACTTTTTTATTAAAACTTGGAAAGCAACACTTTAGAAATAATCAAAAATGGTCTCAGGCAGTAGTAGTTCTCTGTTTAACATGGTCTTTCTACTTTGAAGTACCCTACATATACAAAATACGGCTTAAATTTACGATGGTAGATGAACGTTCAAAAAACACTATAGAAGTTATTACTGTCTCAAGCTAATAGTAGTTCCTTGATTAACGCGGTCCTGATACTTCAAAGTACAGGTACATATACAAAAACCCGTTTAAATTTACGATGGTAGATGGAACTTTGAAAGCAACATAGAAATAGCTACTAATCATCTCAGGCTAATAGTAGTTACTTATTTAACGCGGTCCTAATACTTCAAAAGACACACATATAAACCAGTTTTCAAGTTTTGGATCAGAGGTTACGTTTAGCAAGCATACTTTTACGCGTTGCATGGGTGCTAAATGCAGCGCATAAAAGTTTTGGTCAAGCAAAAATTTTTTTGGACGCTAATATCGACTAGTTTAGCAGTGCAGAAAAAGAGTTGAGGCCATAAAATATTGTGAAAGGTATTGGACAACTAGAAAATGTTCGTTCCATCAAAAGCAAAAATTAGAACGCAGCTATTCGAGCAAACGATAGAAATATTTTTGTCTTGAAAACATTAATTTTTGTTTCTGCATGTAATACAAGTATGGTTCATTTAGGTCACTTGTTCATGAATATATATTTGTATCATTTAATAAATTATTATTTCTAACTTATAAATATTCAGATACCGTAGCATGTTATTTAATAGGATCCTTGCGGCTATCTTAACATGGATTACAATGGATCGATGGTCAAACTCCACTTACATTGTGCATAAAAAGCTAGTTTTGACTGCAACCTGTAGCAAACATATCATTGAGTGCAATAAGCTTTTATGCAACAATGTCAAATATAGATATGAAATAAAAATATGTCTTCAAATTGAGAATGAGACAAAAATTTAAAATGACAACAAGTTGCTAAGAAAAGCACAGGCTATAAGATCATTGCAGGTCAATTGCAAGCAATAGATATCACCGCCAACCTCTATACTATTTGAACGTTCAATTAGAGGCTTTACGGTAATTATAAATTACATGCTGATGTATATAGACTTCAAAGGTACTTTCCGACTTACAAGGAAGTACACTTTACTGTTTCAGTCACACAACTGTGGATGGGATATGTAAGATTTTTGTGTATAAATAAACATACTATGACTGCTCGAGCTTCATGAGGAATAACAGACTCCATGAGCAACTGAAACGCAGAGTTCATTCTTATAAAACCATCTGCAGCACATGTCTCACTCTTCGAGTACTTCTGTAAAAATAAATTTATATAAATATGTTGAATATTCAGTGCAAATCAATTAAATCAAATTATTGATTATGTAATCTTATCAAGTTTAAACAGGATGATTATGTTTTAAGGTTGTTGCATGTTTCGTTTTTATAACATTTGAAATCCTTGCAACTGATTTGAACAAATCCCTGTAACTTTTATCCGTCAGACAGATTTTGGAGATACATGTATTTCGTTTGGACAATTTTGAATTTTGTTGCAAGTCAACCTTTAACATACTATTTTGTTACTAATTTTCAATATGTATAGCATTTTTATAAAATTTTGGACAATTTTTTTCATTTTTATTTTGCATTGTATAATTACAATGGTTTCTATACTCCCACATACGATTTTTTCACCATACGATGCCAACCTTGGAACGGATCAACATCGTATCCCGAGGGTACACTATATAACATTTCAAATCCTTGCCCCTGATTTGAACAACTCCCTGTAACTTTTATCTATTAAACAAATTTTGGAGATGTTTCGTTTGGACATTTACAATATTCTATCTATAAATAATGTTGTATTTTGTATTTATAAAATAATTTCCAAATTTGACTCTTAAATCAGTTACTATTTTAATGTTTATTGGTGAAAATTATATCAATTGTGTTTGATTTCCTAAATAGATTATCCCAAATTTATTGTTGAATGAGTTATTTAATTTTTTCACTAAACCTGAAATTCTATATATTTATTTGTCATTGCATTGTTATAATAGCCAAATATTGATAGTGCATTAGGTTTAATGAGCAAGCTTCTTTAAATGGTCTGTATAGCGATGAGAATAACTTGAAACATGTTTGAAGTTAGAGCTTAACAGATAGCAGTGCAAAGAGATTTTCAGCTGCACCTCAATGGGAAATATGTTACTGACAGCTAACCCGCTTTATTAATAAAAACTTGGGACAAAGTCATCAAATCTGTGTGGGTAAAAAGTCGTTGGTTTTTGAAAAGTAAGTAACTACTTTTCCGCATCAGATTGAAAGTGTTAAACATATGAATAAGCATTACTAGCGTAATCATGGTACTTACTAGAGCTGGGCTACAAGCCGCTCCTCTTAAACTCTGATCACCAAGGCTACAAGATTTTCTAGGGGCCTGTAAAAAATAAATAATGTGCCTAAAATGCTAAACATAAATGCTTGTACAGAAATCATTTATTGGTAGGGATTACAGTTGAACACCAGCCTGACCAGCGACTAACTGATGAGAAGCAAACTATCTAAACCTTAGCTACAGATTGGCAGTCAAGGCAGTCTCTCAGCACAGCGATCTTATGGCTTGCTTCTTGACTAGTTTGCCAAAAAGCAGCTTATCCATCTTGATGATCTTGTGATAATCTACATGAAGTTTCATTTTCGTCTGGTAGCGTGGCACAGATCTATACGACCTCATTCATCAAGCATTTCCTTCACTATGAAATGGTGATACACTTGCACAATTTGCAATTTAAACAAATTTCTGTTTCAAAAATGTTTTTGTAAATGAATCTACCAAATATTTTAAAAGCCGATAACAATTAATTTTTTACACCGATAGATTATGGGGTGCGCCACAGGGCAGTAAAATAAGTTTCATATGATATTCATAATGCATTAACATTCTATTTAATGAATCAAAACACTTTGTAATAGCCTCGTAAACAGCTGAATGAGACAATAATCAATAATCAGCCTCACAAATGATGCAATATGTGAGCCTAAATATAATTTTCTGCGAACAAGTTGTCAAATCCGATTACTAGGATATATTGACTGAGTATTGTACACAGAAACAATTCTGCATGAGTGATTAAACAATAAAACACCGATCCGATGTTACTTAAAAGCAAAAATAAGCAGTGATTTTTGTGAGGCCCATTTGCGAAAGTGAAAAGACCCGCGGAACTATTGAGGAAAAATGGTGACACGCTGAAAAACATTTTTAATATAATGTATAAATGAAAAAATAATTTACAGACAGAAAAGAACTTACCAATAGCACGATTAAACAGATCTATATAGATAAAAGAAAGTGGTATGACAAGCGTTTGCTTTCTTTTGGGCAAATATCAAACGAATAAATTGTGTGTATAACAGTGAACTTGGATACGATTATCAGGTAACGCTCTGCTCAACAAAGGTACCTTTACAGACTCAATTTTTAGCCTGAAAAAAGTAGGTCAAAACTATCATTTTTTTATCATCAATGGAATACATTTTGGCCTAAACATGAAAAAAGAGAAGACAACTTTTTACTATAAAACGCTCAATTCTAAACTGAGAGGACAACTCTTAGAGAATATCATGTATCGCGCAGAGATGGAGGTAAAGCAATTATATTTTCATTTACATGTTTGCACGTAGTACATTTAAAAATATTATACAAATCAACATACAATCTGACTTTTTATTTTAGAAATCCTTACAGGCTCCATGAACAGTTAAGACACTTAGTTCATTAATAGAGCTGATTCATAGCTTATGTTACACCAATGATATACAGCCCCCACATCATCTGTATATCATTGGTTTCATATACTCTTATTCAGAGGTACTACATACATGTACAAATACTACGTTCCGTAGTTTATTATACTAACACATTGGAATGGTTCAAATGAATTTTTTGAGTTTTCTTGGCTTTACTATAAGTCAGATATACACTCTCATTTTCTCTCTCTAATTTAGTAAACAATATATTAAGTAACACCTTTGTCATGGATAAGTTTGCTTATTGCACTGGTGGCTGTCAAACAGTCATGGAGCAGACAGCTTATGTATAATCTACAAAGGTCATTCGTTTCAAAGGCAAGATTTTTATGCAATCTAAAAGCAAAAGGTTCGGCTATAGCATGGGGTGTCAACTCAGTAATCATGCAGTGGAAATTCAGGCTATGGTATCTAATGGCCATTCACTCTGGTAGACCTCAGTTGTGTCAGGTTAGCAGGCTATCATAGCAGAAATAACCCTACAGCATGTACTGACCTGAGAAAAAGAATTTGCTTGTACAGTAATTTCTGACTTTCTTGGTCTATGGATATAAATATAATACTTTGTACTTGCAGTGTTTAGTCTATGAATATAAACATAATATGGTACTTTGTACTCACAGTCTTTGATCTATGGATATAAATATAATACTCTGTACCTACAGGTTTTGGTCTGTGGATATAAATATAATACCTTGAACCCAGGGGTTTTGGTCTGTAGATACAAATAAAGTTCTATGCAGAGGCTTAAAGATAACTACATGTATACGATAAATAGTACAAGTTATTGAGTTGTTTAATCTTTTAACTTTAGGCAGATCTTGAAATTAAGTTTAAAAACATTTAATTCTAGAGAGTGTGACACGCTGCTCATAGAGAGTGTGACACGCTGCTCATAGAGAGTGTGACACGCTGCTCATAGAGAGTGTGACACGCTGCTCATAGAGAGTGTGACACGCTGCTCATAGAGAGTGTGACACGCTGCTCATAGAGAGTGTGACACGCTGCTCATAGAGAGTGTGACACGCTGCTCATAGAGAGTGTGACACGCTGCTCATAGAGAGTGTGACACGCTGCTCATAGAGAGTGTGACACGCTGCTCATAGAGAGTGTGACACGCTGCTCATTTTGTTTGCATATACACATAGCGAAATTTGTAGCTTTGTCAACCACACCGTTGTAGATGGGCTTGTCATCTGCTTCATATGGACAGCCACCAAAGTTTTATAAATTATCGTCGCTCAGGTACAGCTGGGCTGTGAAGGCATTTTCTCTGTCTCTTATCTATGGGTCACAAACAGAATATCCATATAGTTCTGAACATTTCTACTGTTTTCTCATAAGCACTATTGTTCATGAGCTTGTAAATTGCTTTCCCGCTTTGTCACCTGCAATCTTTCCCTTGTTCTATTCCTTAGTATTCAAATCCATATATCGCTCCAGTTCTCTGCTCTCTCTAAACTTAGTTCCTCTGTAGATTTTGGTTAATCGCATCTCCAGTCTTAGGTACAGCTTCTGAGCATTACAACAGAATCTGTACATGTACACACACACCTTTCCATATTATGTAAGTGTAGTGCCACCCTCCTCGACTTTCTCAATTTTTGTACAGAGAGATTTTTGAAGTCGAATGCGAGGTCTGCCACCATCAGTTTACCACCAGTGTATTTTCTAGAATGGAACACCTGTAAAGGAAACTGCCCGTTCTTTTACTCTTCACAAGACAGTAAAGCAACTAATAAATGCACCGTGTGTTTAGTCATCAGAGAATATACGGCATATTTTATTTATGGCACAAATATATATATAAATACATGCATTTGGATGTATGCGTGCGGGTGTGCGGGCGTGGTGTGTGTGGTGGGTGTGGTTGGTGTGGTGGGTGTGGTGTGTGTGATGTGTGTGGTGTGTGTGTGGTGTATGTGTGTGGTGTGTGCGTGCGTGCGTGCGTGTGTGTGTGTGTGCAACAGTCGTGCAGAGAGCTTACGCTTGCTCTGCTGGAACGATTGGGTTTTCCTTGTTTTATACAATCATCTTTCACTAGGCTCCACCCACTAATTTATTTATTCCTCGCTTGTTTTCTCGTATCGCTCATTTGAGTTTATTTATCGGTGGCCGAGCCTTCTCCGACAGCAGGAAAGCTTGGTCAGATGACCACGGTGACCAGTGAGTTGGTCCCTACAGCTTTGACCACGATGCTTTGCCGCCACACACCACTCTTGTTTACAGGATTGTCACTATAAACTATCACAACTTCCTTAATTGTTTATCAAAAGTATGTATAATTAAATATGTGGATTGAGTCTCTAGTTGAATGCAACGTGATGGCTAGGAAAACTGTTATTTGATGGTGCATCCATAAATGTGGAGTTATCTGCTACATGCCATTCTCAGCAATGTATGGCTGACACTACAATTACTCGATCAAAAAGTTATGAATGGCTTCAGCTAAATGCTTTAAAACATACACTGATTTTTTTTAATTCTAAGGTGAAGATATTGTAATTTAAAAACATTGAAATATTTATAAAGATCTCAAGTCACAGCCTTTGCTGATGCATCGGCCAATCATGCGCTTATTCAATGTCAGCAAACCTGATTCGGTTATTGTGTATCCTTTTATACCTCAATTAAAGCAAAAATTTAGTAGGTTTTGACAAATATGATGGTGCGTGATTAGAATCCAAATACCTCACATGCACCAATAATCCAATAATCCAATAATCACATGGCCCCCCTCTATTGTGTGCTTATGGAATCCGAACCTTTTCGTTATTTTAAATAGTAACGAAACTGAGTTCTTTTCAAACATGTATTTACTGGGCTGTATGATATACGTAGAGTACATACTGCACAGTGCTGTACAGTATAACAAGACTGTAAAATACAGATGGCATCCTAGATTAAGGAAAAGATTGTAAGTGCTGATTAGTCTTAACAGGGATAGCCTGTTCTTCCAATGTAATACACTTCAACATCCACCATGAATGATTCTACCCTATAAACACCGAAATAGCTTCAGGTATTCAAAATACAAAACTTTAAAGCTGAACAAAAAATGTGTAAAAATAAGTTTTGTAGCAATGCTTCAGGAAATATAATATAAGATTGTTGTTGCTCCTAGAATATTTAACGATAGGCACAGAACCCTCCACAGTCTAGTATCATACTCTACGCTGCAGGTAGTCAAACACCATAGTCTCGTATGAATATTACCTACTGGTGCCCAGCGTATCTTTGGTTAAACTGGTTCAATACCAGCAAGAACTCTGAGCTGTTCAAAAACAGCAAAGGTCACCATAGTATGAGGACCAATTCTCAACCAGCATGGTATGAAACCCTTGTATATACTCCACACTCCTTCAGCTTTTATTGTCTTGTACCATGCATCTATCATAGAGTTGTACCTTTTCTCCTTCCCTTCTACAAAACAACTCTTTTTTTTGCAAGTTGGTTGCTGTGAAATGCGCATGTACCCATATAAAATCTCTATTAGGTTTATGCCGAAGAAGGAACGTATTGGAACATGCAGCACATACCGGTATATAACCAAAATAAAATCTGCAAAACTTTTCCGAATAGAGTTGTTTTTTTAAACGCAAGGAAACACAACTTTGAACAAACAGAGTCAGTAGAACTTTTTTTATGTATGAATTTAATTTTTATAACAGAATTTTTGCAGAAATATTGTGAAATAGATTTACGTCTATCAATTTTTTGATGCATTGTTGATTAATTCGATACCTCTATAACACAAAATTGAACGATTTAATTGAAAGTTGATAATTACCAAAACTCATATATTCATTCTAAAAGCAAGAGTATTGGTATGAGAAACAACCTTATTAAGGTAGAGGACAATAATCGGCACAGAATTGATCAATTGCTCACCTTGTCAAAATTACATTTTGTTAGCAATTTGAATATTATTATGTTGTTAACATAAAGCTGATATACATGTACATATAGATTAAAAAACGTAATGTCATTCAACAAAGAAATGGAGGAGCATAATATGTTCCTCCATTCCTCACATCACACTTCAAGAAAAACTTTAATGGCAAGAAAAATAAATAGGGATTATTTTAGCCAATATCTTTTTTAACATTTTTACTCTTAGACATATTAGCCCAAATTCAATTTGGTGTTCTTTATTGGCAGCTGTAAATATACACGGACAGGTGCAGATGATCACGTTGTATACCATCAGAAGTGTCTAGTTGTAGACTCTCTGACATAAGAATGTCAGAGAGTTGTCTTGTCTTGTCAGAGAATGTCTTGTTTTAATTCTCATAGAAACAAACTTTAAGATCAACTCAGAGACTTTTTGTTTGAAGATGTTTTGCTGGCTTTATAGAAATTGTTAAAAGATCGGTCACCCTAAGCAAACTTTGTACTGTTGCTTTTTTGTCTACTAATGGGTGGTAAATGGCGTACGTACCTTTCTTCCAACGCTACACAAAAACTCTGCTGTAAAAGCACTGCGATATGAAATTCTGCTTACTGTTGGGTAATCATCTATATAAAGCTTGAAAGTACTGTAGCCGCTCACCTGGCTGGTTCATAAGTCTTGTTTTAACGATATCTATTGGAGATGCAGCAGCGGCATTCATGAATCCAGCGACAGTAGAGGAAATAATATGTAGAGGCAGACCTTCCTGCATAAGGTTGGCATTGAGGAGAACGTGCTTTGTATGATCGTAGGCGACAAGCTGAAAAGCCAAAAGATGAGGAAGCGTTTTATTGCATAAGCAATAATGTCATTCATTGTATTGTATAGTATTATACATGTATATATAAATGTATAAATGTAAATATGTATAAATGTATATGTATATATGTATTATTAGGTATATATAAATTATATTATCTCATATTATATCATTTCAGTTTATATTATACTGTAGTATATTATATTTTATTCTAAATTGCATTTGAACCTCAACTAATATCAGAGAGAACAGTATACTAAACTACAAGGCATGATACTGCATAGTACAGCAACCAAAAAACAAGCAATTTATCTGCTCTTGCAATAAGTACATGTATCTTCAGCCAATTCTTATATGACTTCTAAATGATCTCTATATGATCTCCATATGACCATTATATGATCTCCATATGACCATTATATAACCTCTGTATGAATCACATAAAGATTTTGAGAGTAAGACTTGGCAGAGACCTCCCTAGGATTAATATACACGAACAGTCATATCTCAACACATGAGTGCCACAACATACGAGGAGATCGAGACATGAGCAGAATTTTGAGCAAGTTTCTGCCATGAGATTCGAGACAACTTGAAGATATAAGCATACGAACATAATGCATAGCAAGCTAAATTTATTCGAGTTAAATTACAAGTCTATGTTATGTTATGAAGCGTCACAAAAGCCTAGTATACCGAACACATTGCTGTCAAGTCTCTTTCACCGCCGTTAGCCACTGTGTCTGTCTCGACGGTAAGAACTTCATACAGTAGTAACAGTACTGTACATAGAACTGTTACATTTTATTGCAGATCATAACTACTAAATAGATATATGTTACTTTGTAAGCGAAGGTACTGAATTACAACAATTAAACACACGTTTTTCCATCTTAATTTCTTGTTTTCAGGTAGTTTTATCCTGATGTGGAAATGGATTAATTTGCATTTAGTCATCTTATGTAAGAAATTTTGCATTGAGATGCGAGAAAATTGACATACGAGCTCAGTCCCAGAATGCATTAAGCTCGTATTTTAAGGCATGACTGTACATGTACATAATATATGTTTTAAGTAGAATTCAGTAGCAAATTAAGCAAATCAAAGAACAGTAATACAAACTGCAAAACCTATAAAGAATGAAATCTAGATGTCAATGTTGCCCAAACGTAGCGTATTGTACCACTGTCCTACTATACCTGTCCAACAGTAGCTGCCATTGCTCGTAGAATGTTTGGAGCGCATCCTGTATAAAGGGCCGTTAGCCCTCCTGTAGCATAAATGTCTCTAAATGCAGTGATACAACCCGAATGTCTAGCCTTTGTACCTGACACTTGCGCTTGCAGTCTTACTTTTACTAGATCTGTCGGTGTCGCTATCGCAGCCCCAATAGCTCCTGTGAGAACACGAAATTTAGAGTTGGTAGGTTGTCAAGCAAGAGAATTACTGTAAATAGACACTTTTTTATTCAATTCCAAACTCATTGATAAATTACATTTTTTATAAAAAAAAACTGAATAAGTCTAAATTTCATATTTTAGTAA
This sequence comes from Watersipora subatra, assembly GCF_963576615.1. Lineage (NCBI taxonomy): Eukaryota > Metazoa > Bryozoa > Gymnolaemata > Cheilostomatida > Watersiporidae > Watersipora > Watersipora subatra. The sequence continues at coordinate 34,630,345 of NC_088711.1, read as the reverse complement.
AAGTATGTACTTTTCAAGCTTCTTGTTTGACATGCAAAATAAATATAGAAGATACTGGCTATAATATACTTTGTTGGATCAGAAGCTAAAGCATTCTCTAAGCTATTATTATATGTTTGTATATATTTACATTATTTTTTAGCTGTTCAGTTAATGTACATATATTGATGTTTTCCAAATTTTATTATTTCAATCAAACGTTTTTCATGTTTAAGCCAATAATAGAGCTTTATAATAATCATATTAGGCTACAGTTTTATAATACCGGAGTTTAAAGTTTTGCCATCAAACAAGATTAAAAAAACAGCCATTATTTTTGTGTACATAATTTTTTTATTTACCCTTGCTAAAATAGAAAAAGGTGCATAGCCGTTTATCATTTTCAAGCAAACAGCTGATGATGGGCATTATATACTATTTATTTTATCTGGTTAAAAGTTAATTGCCGCCTGCTATTGATGCGCTTCTGATACTGTATAGCTGCGTTGGTGACTAGCATTGACCATTGCTCCTTCAATGCAGCGCTTGTCATGCCAAAAATGCCTGCTAATGAATTATAATTGCCAAAGAAAAGTTTTTTTTTATATTAGTAACTAGTCAAGCCTAAAAAATCTATCTCGTATTGAAGAAAAATTGTTGGAATGGGGTCAAGACAACTCTTACTTTTGGTGTATCTATGATAGGTTCTTGAGATCGACTCACTAGGGCTCTACTGTAACCAACAAAGTGTGCTGAACCCAACGCTTCCCGCAACACAACCTGCTGTACCAACAGGAGGGAGCTGAAACCAACTCACTTGTACTCTGCTGAAACCAACAGAGTGTGCTGAACCCAACGCTTCCCGCAGCACAACCTGCTGTACCCCAGGAGGGAGCTGAAACCACCTCACTGTACTCAGCTGAAACCAACAGGGGAGAGCTGAAACCACCTTACTGTGCTCTGCTGAAACCTAATGCTTCTTGCAATACAACCTGCTGGAACCAACAGGAGAGAGCTGAAAGCACCTCGCTGTACTCAGCTGAAACTAACAGGAGAGAGCTGAAACCACCTCACTGTGCTCTGCTGAAACCAACAGGAGAGAGCTGAAACCACCTCACTGTGCTCTGCTGAAACCAACAGGAGAGAGCTGAAACCACCTCGCTGTACTCAGCTGAAACCAACAGGAGAGAGCTGAAAGCACCTCTCTGTGCTCTGCTGAAACCAACAAGAAAGAGCTGAAACCACCTCACTGTGCTCTGCTGAAACCAACAGGAGAGAGCTGAAACCACCTCACTGCGCTCTGCTGAAACCAGCAGGAGAAAGGTGAAACCACCTCACTGTGCTCTGCTGAAACCAACAGAGTGCAGAGTTATTTAACTGACGATCAGTAAGTGATAAGATTTCTCCAACGGATAAACAATTTTATATAATATATCTATGTGTTTCCATGAGGAGCCAAACACAAGCCGACCTGCCTAAAAAGTTGTGGTAGAATTTATACTACATAAGCCGTTGTACGTACTAGAGCTTAACAGTTACTGCGCGTAACGACCAATCATGTTACTTTGCTATCTGTTAACTTAGCAAAATTTTCACATACAAAACAACAAAAGATTATTGTGCTGCAACTAACCATCATGATGCAATAAACTAAGCGCTAAAAAGAGCCCATGAAAAACTATCTACAATATGTTTTGGACAGAACGTAATAGACATATCTTGAGGATGAATTATAATAAAAACAAAATCTATTCATGAGAAAAAATATAAACAAAACGAAAATGTATTACTTAGAATAATTTAAGCAGCTAGTAACTAAATGGAACAGATACTTAGACTATTCCTACATGCAACCATGAACATAAATAAATTCTACTAACAGTCGAACAGTATGAATAAAATCGTTAAAGATTGTCTATTGCGTGAAAAGGTCTATAAATTTCAGCAAATGGCGTCTTTCATCTTTTTTGTGTCAGCTTTAATGCAAGAAGTTCTTTGTATATATATAGCGACTCGGTCGCCTCGCCTTTTCATCAGTCCATCGGAAATGAATGCTTATGGAGTTTCTCCCCATGGTCATTTTCTGGACCATCACTCATTTTATAGAGTTTGCTCGCTAGAATAGCGTTTGCAATTTTCTTAGGTTTACTACAGTATTTCCCTACAGCACCACTAATTCCAAACAATGCTAAAGTTAGTAACATTAAAGAAACTTGTGGAAGTTGTTTACACTTTTTGTTTGTCGACATCTACCTTTAAGAATTTATAATACAAAAGTCTGCATCATTTACCAGAGATAGCAGCAGCTTTGACCTTGATCGCCATGGCTGTGTGTGCTTTGTCCGTTCCACCCAGTTTGTACTTGATTGGTTCATATGCACCCATTCTGATTGCACTAAAGGACATCTCTCTAAGGATGGCTGCAGACCAGCTGATGAAAGAGTTAACCATTCGTAAGACCTGAGCTATAGAACTACATGATGAGAAAAGAAATTATGCGGATACACGCTGCTACAAACATATTGGATGTATTGGTTGTAGAACACGCAAATGGACCATGAGCCACACATCGACTCACTGGTAACGTTATGATAAACAAATATTATGAGTATTATATTGATCTGCATCAGACTAGTAAAACAAACATCTGAGAGCAGAAAACTTAGACAAGAGTAGTAAACATTTAGATTGAACCTGCTTCTATTAATATTGATTCGCTTGTTCTATCTATCTATTTAGTTTACTTGATTATTTTTATAGAAGAGGGAAAAGCAATGCATTTTAAATTATTTGATGTAGCAAACGCATAATATTCTGTAAACATCCGTGGAACCCACACAAACTTGTTCGTATTTATCTTTCTTCATTCAGAGATATGACTACCAATTCATCAGCTCATTGTGTATATTGAATATGATCCATCTGCTATTTCTCTAATAGAAAACAAATACTAATATAATCCTTATTCTGCTGAAACTATTTCTAGCTTCAAAAGTAAGTGAAGCTATTTAGTTTCCATTTGTGCCCTCCATTTGCCTCCTTCGGTACACCCTTTATGTACACCCCTTATGTACACCCCTTAGGCACACTCCTTAGGTACACACTTTCGGTACACCCCTTAGGCACACCCCTTAGGTACACCTCTTAGGTACATCCCTTGGTAACCCCTTAGGCACACCCCTTCGATACAACCCTTTGGTGCAACCCTTAGGTACACCCCTTAGGCACACCCCTTAGGTACACCCTTAGGCACACCCCTTAGGCACTTCCCTTAGGCACACCCCTTCAGTACAAGCCTTAAGCACACTCCTTAAGCACACCCCTTAGGCACATCTCTTAAGCACACCCCTTAGGCACATCCCTTAGGCACACCCCTTCAGTACAAACCTTAAGCACACCCCTTAGGCACATCCCTTAGGCACACCCCTTAGGCACACCCCTTAGGCACATTCCTTAAGCACACCCCTTAGGCACATCCCTTAGGCACACCCCTTCGGTACAACCCTTAAGCACACCCTTTAAGCACACCCTTTAGGCACACCCCTTAAGCACACTCCTTAGGCACGCTCTTATATTTTACAATTGTAAAATAAGCTGCTTCAAGCATTCTAGACTTTTGCAATAAAAATACATGTTATTCGGTGATGGTGTCTTTCTGTGTCTTCACTGATCGTCTGCTCATGCAATGCACATGTCATTGTACGCCAAATAGCAAGTATTCATCGTAGCTGTATGCTGTCTTATACCCATAAAGACGCCCTAGTAGTATAAAGCTGGTGTTCTTAGATCAAGCATCTTGTGTTATAATGCTTCTGGAAGGCCATCGAAAATTGTGGAAGGCAAGGAAGTACATCACTATAGATATTATGTGAAAGTAAGCCAAATACTTGAAGATATGATTGCGTAAAAATTTACTTGATTTTAACAGAAAGTATTGATTTTTTTCTATCAGTTGATATGTTGTTTTTTGTTTTAGGCGATCTCATTGTCAAGATGTTTGACAAAAATTGATCGCCGTAAAAACGATCAGAAAAGAATATGTGCCCAGACATGCCCAAAATGATGTATACATGTATTATATATATATATATATATATATATATATATATATATATATATATATATATATAGAATATGTATAAGTGGAACTTCACTCTATAAAGCTAATACGTTCCATTTTAACGAAGTGTTGCTTAGAGTGCTCGACAGATATAGTATATAGGAAAGAGCGTATATACATACTCCTATATCCTATGTACATACGCTCCTATATCTGTTGAGCACTCTAAGCAACACTTCGTTAAAATGGAACGTATTAGCTTTATAGAGTGAAGTTCCACTTATACATATTCTATAATTTAGCTCTGATTTATCATTGAGCACTCTGTAACGAACTGTGCAGTATCCACTTTGTCTATATATATATATATATATATATATATATATATATATATTTATACAGTATATATAAAATGGTTTCCTCACCCCGGATACCCCGTATGGGTGGTAAATTCTGCTCTAACTCGGGTCTCCTACCAGAGACCTGGGAGTTTGAGCACTCGCCTCAAGTTCTTAGCTGTTCCCAATAGCGCACTTTTCTGCAACTCACCTGAGTTGATTGTTGTTGGTATCTGGGCAAGCCACATTTTATGCGCCCGTGTTATTGCGCCCAGTGCCCCAATGACTACTGGGATTACAGTTGTTCTTACATTCCAGCATTTTTCAATCTCTTCTCCAAGAGGGAGATATTTTTCTACCTTTGCTTTTTCTTTGCTGGCTATATATATATATATATATATATATATATATGTATAAATATGTATATATACAGTATATATACTGTATATATACTGTATATATATATAACTAGTACAATAAACTCGAATAGCTCTCACTAAGCAGCCCTCTGGCTGCTTAGTAAGAACCCTGTCCTCTGCCCTCTCTATTGCCCCTACCTTGCCCTCTCTATGCCCTCTCTAAAAAGCTGTTCTCTCTACTTATGTTAGCTTAAGTCTAGCTTTTCAAAGGATGATAAATTTACGAGGCTCAAGACCATCCCTAACTAAAACATTGCATAAATTTTAAAATGCGTTTCCTAAATCATAGTTTTAATGAGTTGCACATGAACTTTTTGTTTTTATCATACATTCAGCATTTATAATTCTTACTTCAAGATTCAACTACGGTATATTTGTCTTACCCTTTCCAGATAGCCATGTATCCTTCCTCCAGTACGAGAATCCGCATACCTCTCATCATACCGTAATACTTTTTCTTTAGACCTCTTTGACTCGACAACTCGTTGTCAAGTTGCAGTCGAATCTTTATCACATCCATTGGGTTGCCAACTTTGTAAATCAAACGAGTGCGATGAGGGTATTTCAACTAGCATCTCTTACATCAGCAAGAGCGCATTCAAATGTTTACAGAAATTGTCTGACCTCTTTAAATCCTACAGCTTAGCTTTCTATAATGTAGAATATGTTTTGCGCAATTTTTCTACAGTTTTGATCTTTTTAAACTGTGATTGTTCAGATGGATTTGTAATAAGTAATTTAGAGATAAAATTTTTAGTCAAATCTTCTAAATTAAATTGAAATATGCGTTATATAGCAATATAACTGGCGATATATAGCATAGGGTTTGTTTACATTCAGTGACAGCTTATAGAACTTTGTGTTAATGAATGCATTTTAATAAATAATTTAAGTTATGTAAATTTATTTCTTTTTAAAAAGCTAGGATATGTTTAAGCAGTAAATGAGAAATGTATAATCCCTGACAAGTGTTATTGGCCTATTGCTCCTATTGGTCAATTGGCAGTAATAAATCACTTCAGCTCCGTGCAGATGGATTGCGGGTAATTTATTTTTCACATGATACTTTTGGCAGCCTAAGGTTTGAACTTGTAAAATAATTTACAAAAAAGTTAACATTTTTACGAGCTTTAATACTGCTGCAAACACAGTTGTGAACGACAGCGAAATTTTGTATATTAGCAGCGCATGGTATTTCCATTCATTGTGATTAGCTAAATGATTATTAGCAATTATATTTTTAATTAAAACAAACTTTTGTTCTGAGGCAAAACATAACATCAAATATAATATCAACTGCTGCACAATTTATACAAAGCAAAACAAGCAATAACTAATTTAAAAAATGAAATTATGAAAGAAAAAATTAAAAATATTTTATTTTTGTTGAAAGGTTTATAATATAAATAACTGTGTAGAAGATGTTGCGTACATTGTTATATATACTATATATATCTACTATATATAAACATCATTATACATATATTATTCACCTCAAGTTCGCTCCCGAGTGGTTGTGGTACGATAGCTGTTGTAGTTCTTGCGGTTATAAAAATCAATTGAATAAGTGTGCTTTATGAAAGCCTATGTCATGAACTTGTTTGCTTTTTCTAAATTGACAGCATGGGATGTCAGCCTACATCTACCAAAAGCACTTCATGGATGAGACCGGCTTTGCAGTCTGTCAGAACTATGTGCTCTCTTTAGCGCTGCAGATCTTTCCTGATGGAGAGAGATTCAAAGACTCCTTTAGGGAAGCCTATTTAGGGAGTGATTTGTTTGTATAATCTCAGCTTTTGTAATTTAATAAAAGTTGGCCTTATGAGTCGCTATAATTTATTTATAAAGAGCAGAGCAGACAATTCTGAACAGTTTTAGTGTGTAATCATTAACACCGTGTAAACAAGCACCATAGCAACCAACATTTTATCATAGGCGAGCTATTACACATAATAATCATATTGTGAAAGCCTGTTTGGGAACTTGTACTTAAGCAGAAATAAGACCCGAGGGATGCGCCCAGCATTATGGAATAGGAGCGGTTTTACTATCAGCCAATCGCTAGTCATAAATTGATGAGCGACGGTTTGTAGCCACTTGACATTCTGTGTTATTTCTTGTCCAAATGTTTGACACTTCTCTAGTCAAAGATTATTACTTGTTAAGTAAAATATTTAGAACACTTATTTGTACATGTATTATTAATTATGTGTTTGTTTTAAAATGCACACAAAATATAGTGTCATTTTTATTATCACAGTTTGTGGTAACTGTAGATGGTTTGTGGAGAAGTCAGCAAATGAGTAAACTAATTACTTCGTTCTTTAACTTTCCATTCTATCTGATGAATACATAGATATATAAACCTATAGATATATAGGTTTATATATCTATTTGATGAATAAGAAAAACACCAGCTAAGGCTGTTTGCTCATTGCAACTCTTTCATTGATTATATATCTGTTTCTCGATCACATGTTTATGACTGTTAATGGCTGACCTATGAGGCACATTGACCTTGAAAATTCAACATCCAACATCTGTTTAAAGTCACTTGACTGACTAGTCATTTGTAGCATTGACTTCTCAACAATGACGATATATTACATCAACTGAGAAATGTGTTATTTACAGTCTCTGGAGCGTTTGTCACCAAAAGAGATATGCTAAGTATCATGAGGATTAAAACATGAATAATACTCAGAAGTAAGATAAAATTATTTAAAAAAATAAATACTATTATAAAAAGCGTAACGCACACCGCTGGAAGCAACATGAAATGCTAATAAATACACCTCAAATAGCGTTTCACAAAATAAATACGCCTCATTTTTATACATTATATACATCTTATAGATTTTATTAGAACGTATCAACATTTTTTTTATCATTTGCGATTGGCTTTGATGCTTGAGCTGAACTTGAACTGCCAGAATGCTTCAAGGTTAAAGCTGACAAAACTTGATTGGAAGAAAAAGACGTCTCCAAAAATGAAGTCAGTAGCCATGTATCCTTTTTGTGCCTCTCGTTATGACATGGCTACGGTGTTCAAGTTGCAGTGTTGTGCGTCTCTATTGACATTATTTTATATTTTCTCTTGATTACTAAAATACAACTTGAAATATGGCTTCACATCCATTTCTATAGATGTTTCAAATATTGTAAAGATAGGGTAAGTCGGTTAGAGATTGTCCGGCTATTTTCTCTAACTCCTTTAATACTGAGTAAACATATACGGTAAGTATGTAATGTAAGTATGTAATGTAAGTATGTAATGTAAGTATGTAATGCCGATAAGACAACATATTTATTACTTATAAGTAATATTCACTAAATTCTGGGCACGTTTGATTCTTCTGAGCGCTTTAACTGCAAGCAGGTTTTATCAATATAAATCTCGAAACATCTTGGCAGTCAGATCACCTTAAACATTACAAACAATTGGAAATGATACGATACAATTGGAAATGATACGATACAATTGGAAATGATACGATACAATTGGAAATGATACGATACAATTGGAAATGATACGATACAATTTGAAATGATACGATACAATTGGAAATGATACGATACAATTGGAAATGATACGATACAATTGGAAATGATACGATACAATTGGAAATGATACGATACAATTGGAAATGATACGATACAATTGGAAATGATACGATACAATTGGAAATGATACGATACAATTGGAAATGATACGATACAATTGGAAATGATACGATACAATTGGAAATGATACGATACAATTGGAAATGATACGATACAATTGGAAATGATACGATACAATTGGAAATGATACGATACAATTGGAAATGATACGATACAATTGGAAATGATACGATACAATTGGAAATACGATACTTTTTGATAAAATCTACTAAAGTTTTGGGCAAGTTCATCTTTAAAACAAAATTCCAAGAGAAGGTGATTCCAAGAGAAGGTGATTCCAAGAGAAGGTGATTTTTTATCTATAGATGATGAGTTGCTTTAAAGAATGCTGTAATTAGAGAATTTGAAATGAGAAAAGGTAAATTTAGTGATGCATATATTTAAGGTTATTCTAATGTTTATCCACTAAAATAAGGTACTTGCAGATACGCAGCTTGAGTAAATGCACCACCAACTAAAATCAATTGTGGTTTTGGGTATTTTATTTGTAGAATAGCAAAGGAAAGAGGGTGTAGCTGGCAGGTGCTGGTATGTGCTCTCAATCCGTAGGTATTTATTAACTCATATTTCAGACAGCCAATGAAAATAAAATGGTTGTTTTGCTCCACATTTTTACTAAAATAGTAGCATTTCTTTTGGCAGAACAAGAATAACATATAGTATTTTGCTCTGACTGCATCTAGCTCAACTATTTTCAAAATTCTGGAATAACTCTTCATAATGAATTTCAACGAATATTTCCTATAACTGTGCCAAGAGGCCGTCTCTAACGGCAGAGTATGTATGCTGTACAACCTACTCACGATGCCACCTGCCACCCGACAAAGTTGCTACAGCCTTGACTAAGGCATCTCGAATTTCAAAAATTCCAAGGCTTGTACAAGCATGTCGCTCGCAGGCAGCACGCTCACGGTTATCTGATGTGAACTTTAGACAGCTTTAGGAATATTGTGTTAAACCGACATGTAAGAGCAGGTGCTTAGGAGAAGCATGAACAACAGGATTCGGTTAAGATTAGGACCTCAGCTTGTGCAAACACAGCACAAGTTTGTTTCATATACACACTGATGTATGCTGACACATGCTGACATATGCTGCCACACTTTACTAATTAAGGTTTTTAATTTTTTATGTCAGTGATAGATAGTTTGAAAATTAAATTATTTCTTTTTGAGTAAACTTGAAAAAGATCAGTAAAAATTCATTATGCCATACATACATAATATATTACTGCTAAATCGTGAGGTCACTAAGAGGTACTACTATAGTCAGTTTTCAGTGAGAGTAGTAAGTACATGTTGAAACTAATATGATTTATAACAGGGAATGTGTGTAAACTATGCATAAATGATTGAAGATGCTTTATTCTGTTAATAGTAGCATCGCTGCTGTCAGTAGCATCGCTGCTGTCAGTAGCATCGCTGCTGTCAGCGTGGGCAAGGTGAGGATTTAAAATATTTAGACAAAACTGCAGCAAGTTTCTAGAGGTGAAAAATTGTGGAGATAGCACTAACTCTCAAACTAGTTGGGCACTCGCATGAATTCTCACAAGCTCAAGCTTACCAGTTGCTCCAGCACTATTTGAAAGTCCAGCAATAAGAAATAATCTCCAATCTGCGCGAAGTCCAGAATTTTGTAGTTTTCCGGAATGTTCTTTAGCCATATCTTCATGTACATGTAACTCTGAAATACTACTTGCAGCAAGCCTAATTGTCTGTTGTGCCCCACTTTGTGCCACGCACTGAAACCCTGGGCTTGCTCCTATGCTAGCCTTTGGTTAATATCTGTTCGTTAACCCCTCCGGTGACCTTGCTGACCGACATCGCTGTTATCAGCCATGTCAGTGTATATTCTAGTTTGTAAGCCATTGTTTATGTAATAGGTACGCATTCAATCAAGAGGAATTTCTTTTCAACCTTAATATTGACCCGTGAGATCTCCTTGAATATCTCTGAAAAAATACTTCTATTTTCATACTTGTTTGAGATCTTTGAGCTGCCTGCATACAAATTATTTTCATCTACTTTGTCTCATGGATTTATCTGTTTAGCTAAATATATAAATTTTCAAGTATCTTTCTTGGCAGCACTATAGCATTTAGATGCCTTTTTCAATATTTGGAGATATGACCTACATTTTACAACGTATCTACACATTTACTTAAAAACCTATTAATTTACCAACACAGTTCCTACTAATTTTTAATGGTGCTCTTTATTACAGGTAGGTACTTACCAATAACCAAAAAACAAGACAGAAGACACCTGGTGATTTCTTTTATCATTAGCAGCTGCTCTCGTATGCAAGCACTTATACAACCTCTTTCTATCTATCCGCTTCTTCCTGTCAACTCTTAATCTGATGCATGAAAAACTTGTACAGTAATAATCTGGGAGACCAAAAGGAAACTGTTGTATTTGGCTGCTAGGGTCATCACAGATAGATCAATAGATAGAAACTATATATATATATATATATATATATATATATATATATATATACAGTCAAACATGGATAACTCGTCCACGGATAGCTCGAACACATGGTTAATTCGAACATTTCCTTTGGTCCGTTCCCACGTAATGATAAATTGCTATAGATAACTCGAACTCAACACTGTTAATTCGAACTGTTTTTTTGCCCAACGGCTACCGAAACGGTTGTTATCGCTTTAGAAAATCACTTTATTCAAAGCCATAGAGGTAAACCTCATCTTTTCGTAATTCATAAGCGTTGCTATTACCACCATCGGCAAAATAATTTTGTCAACGACTTTTCTAAAGGTTTGGTCAAATTTGATTTATACTGCTATACGATTAATAGCACGGGCTTGCCGGCTCACGCGCACAAGGATTTTCGCCACGCGCATACAAAACAAAAACAGCATGTTGTTTTGTATGTCCGTGGCAAAAATCCTTGAGTGCGTGACCCGGCTAGCCCGTGACGAATAGTTTTCCGACGTTGATTCCGTGTTGAATCAACGTCGGAATGTTGAATGTTTAAAACGTCTTAAAAATTGTTTTTATTAAACGTATACGTTGTCTTAGCTAAAAAAACTATTCATCGTTTGACCTAAACACAGAATACGTGGGTACATTCAATAAGTATCCATTCAAAAATCGTGAGTGATATACAATGTACCGTTAAACCTCGTAAAACTTTTAATTGAACTGCCTCGGAGTGTTGCTCTTAACGAATCCCAGGTAAAGTAAGGGATTTTTCTTTGGTAACTTTTTCTTGAAGTTGCATAAACTTCAAGAAAAATCGGCAAAATTGATCGTGGGTAAAACGCTCAAAAAAAATATGTTTTTTCTTTTGAGCATTTCAACAACGATCAAGTTTTGCCAATGTCAATCTAAAAAAACGTCCTGGCAATAACATCACTTCAAACAACAAACCAATCTCAAGTGATAGAAAAATCTCTATACTTTTTGATAAAAACGTTTTAAACTTTACATTAGAAGCATTTAATTTGAAACAAGCCATTTGTGCTTTTGATTTATATTATAGTTTGCATATGTACATGTATCTACTAATAAATAAGTAAATACATGGACTTGTGACAGTGCTCTGATAACTTGAACGCTCTGATAATTCGAACACTTTTGCTCGGTCCCGTGAAGTTCGAGTTATCCATGTTTGACTGTATATAAATATATATACATGTATATATATACTATATATATACATATATATACTATTTATATAAACTATATATATATATTTACATATCTATAGATGTAAATATACAGTGAATTGTATACAGTGAATTGTATACAATTCACTGAATTGTATACAATATACAGTGAATTGTATACGAGTTAATGATGTTAAAGTCGAGTTATCTAAAGCAATTTATCATTGTGGGGGAACAAACCAGACAAATCTGTTCGAGTTAACCATGTGTTCGAGCTATCCGAGGGTGAGTTATCTGAGTTTGACTGTATATATATTTACATTTACATCTGTAGATATATATCTGCATTAATATATATATATATATATATATATATATATATATATATATATATATATATATATATATATATATATATATATATATATATATATATATATATATACGTGTATGGGTGTGTGTGTGCGTGCGCGCGTGTGTGCCCGTGTATGCGTGTGTGCGTGTACGCGTGTGCGCGTGCGTGTGTGTATGCGTGTGTACGCGTGTATGCAAGTGTGTGTGTGTTTTACAAACAGTTAAAGTTTTCTGCTGTTTGTGAAGGTGTAGTTCAACACATTTAAGTGTACCATATAATGTATATCCTTGGTGAGAATAGAGAACTTGTAAGAGAATAACTAGCTTAGATTATTGTCTGCTGTTTAACGACACCAAATAAAGCAATGGTATGAGGCATCATCATATCTTAGTGCCTTGCAGTTATGGCCATTATATCTAGAATAGATCAGTCTTTAAGTTCATTTGTGTTAGTGAAATACTGTTGCTAGAAAATCAGCTACTCCATTTAAGTCCTAGCGCACTTTTACAGGTCTTTTTTGGCCATTTTCAGGTCAAACAATCTGTAACATCATGTTTTAAATAAAGTGTTTTGCGCAGAATTACTAAATTTTAGAACATTTGAGGTGTCAAGCATTTTTTAACTGGATGAAATGTATAAGAGTGTTTGGCCAGACACAACAAACAGGACCTAGAAACAACCAAGGCTTTAATTAGTCATTTGGTACTAAATGCGTAGAATTCCGCGCTAATGAGTTGACGTTAACACATATACATGTAAGTGTCTGTACTTGCAAACACAACTCTCACAGAAATATTAACCAGTATATCATTATATATCAGTATGGCAGTTGTATCGTGAATTGATTCAAAGCCAATGCAAAAAGTTAATTCAAACAGTTCCTTTCCAGTTACTAGTATGGAATCATAAAACTAAAAAGGTCCAAGGATGTCAGTCATAAGGGTTTGTCAGTTTTTACCAGCGGTGCAGTAGATTTTATTGAAACAAAGACACAATATTAAATTAAGTGGACATTTTAGCGCCTGATTATAATTTGTACAATATTAGTATTTCCCAAATTACAATGAGTTCATGGTAGTACTGTAAAAGATATTTACTCTGGTACACATGCTTTACCAAAGCCTACATTGATGAATATTGATTTAATATACAAGTACATACGAGTTACTAGATTGGAGCTACTATATGCATGTGGTGGAAGTAAAACTCAAACGAATCTACAAGAGTCGACAACTCCTTTAACGTCAAGTAGGGCTACATGTCTATCTACATGGTAAAATTTATTTTTGGGACCATGACTTTAATTCTAAAATAATACAAGCAGATCTACAGTTGTTTAGCCGATTCTTGCGAATTTTTACGCGCCAAGTTGCATCCAGTTAGCCAATCTAAGAATGGATAAAAAATAAAACACACTCTATTTGATATTATCAAATAAGTTTTGAGATAATGACCTGATTGCAGTTGCTGACAAACTTCGTTTTACCAAATTTTTGATGATTAGTAAGGTAAGTAAGTGTTCAACAGAGACACAGCAGTATGCAAACTACAAAAGCCAATTCAATTTCAAGATTAAATTTCATTATTTATTTTCATACAATCTTTACTTGTTCAGGTTTTACTGTAAAATTACTCACCGAGCTTTACTCAAATTAAGACATTATTTTTTAATCTTATTATCTACCAATTCGACTCTTCATGAACTTGGGCCATAAAATCCTTATATTCATGTAGTCAAACCTTCAATTCCTCAGACCTCAATCATCAAGTCAGACCTTCCGACTTGATGATTGAGCTGTAGAAGAATGTAAGACACAAGCACTCACGGTTCCAACACGAAATACCATTAGTTTCCTTTGTACATGTATCTCTATGTACGTACTCTCACATTATAGCTTTTGTATTACGCCTGTTTCTCAATGTTGTGCTATTGTGTTCAGCATTACACTCACGCAAAAGTTATGTACGTAATACGCTATACAAGCATGCATTGCAGTTTAACAGAAAGCATTAGTAAAATAGTCAAAAAAATATTTTTTTTTTAGGAATAGCTTTGTTTCAATAACTAAATATTGAGTTGATTAGCCAATTACTGGTTCACTTACAGTTGTACCTGGAACATCAACAACCATATTTGTCAGATGCATCTTAACGTACCATGATGGCAAAATGACTACTCCGGACTTGGAGATTGGAACAGTTTACTCTCTAATATCTCTCCCTTATCTGGCTGATGAATCCTGTCTGCTGACCTTTTGAACCTAAGCTCTTCCTTATCTCGCTCTTACTTTAGTGGTACAGTAGACGGCACTGTAACATAAATAATCCATTCTGAGAATGTTCACCTTATAAGGGATTTCATGTCATACGAACAGTAAAATACATGTAACTAGCCAAATCGTCTCAAAATCTTTTTCTTTTTGGCTTTCAAAATGAAAAATACTAAACTTAACATTTTAATTAAATGACTGTACAGAAACTGTGGTATTATTGGTTTGCATCACAAACTTTCCCTTGTTTCTTATCACTTACACTTGGTTTAGGGTCTGTGACTATGGTAATTTTACAATAAGTTAGGAGAAGCGCGAGCCTTTGATGTTTATTCAAATAAATGGTTTTCACTTTTTTCTCCACAGCGAGATCTGTGCTGCAAAGAAAAAAGTGCATATACTGCACTTTAAATTCAGTAAAAAAATTCAATAGATTGTACATTGTTTTCTTTCCCAAATGCAGCAAAGAGAAAACAATAATTTGAAGGATAATTGTGGGACTCTCTTTATTCAAATCGAATCTGAGAACTTGCACCGACTTGACGCTTAAAGTTATATGGAATTTCTTATGTACTACAAAGCAAAAACTTTACGCAAATTCCTTACATTCAGTAGAATTTATATTATGGGAAGTCTACGTTATAGAGGCATCCACTGTACTGTGCTTTGCTGTTGCCGATTCCTTTAGTCAGGTGAGCACTGTGCAGCGCTGCTAAATCGATTGTGACGTCTTCTTGTGCTGATGTCATTATTACTATCTTCTTTTCTGTTTCTTGGCTGAGATCTGATAGACATGGCGCAAAAGATTTTGCAGAAATTCACACTCAAAAATGTGCGAAGCAACAACAGCAAAAATCGTTGATGCCTCTTGAAAGCGTGTCACTGCTCTGTATATACTCAAATTCAACTACAATTAACTTCTTGTAATTCACATCTACTCGCACCACCCTCAATTAAATCTGTTAAAAAAGAAGAAAAAGAGAATGTTATTAATGCTCTCAAATCCATTTATGTAGTACACACTGTTCCAGTTGAAGTTATAGCTGATAATACCCCCTTTAACAGTTTTGCAATGAAGCCATTTCTCTTACCTCATCCAGTCTGTATTACCTGAAGTATGAAATGAAATCCAAAATTTTTGGAAGGAGAACCAGGTTTGCTAAAGCTGTAGGAAGGCTGACGTCGTGGATATTATCAACATTGAAAAGTAACATATTCGAGCAAATTTGAGCTAGATATTTTATGTTTCACATTTGCTCTCTCATTTGAATCTTAGTGACCTTTTGCTTCATCTAAAATGTGTGAATCACATGCGATTAAATTTTCACTTGGCTTAACTGTTTTGACAATTAAACTCTGTTAATGATTAAATGTAGGTAACAGTATTGTTGACTGCAAATTAAATTTGAAACATAAAAAACTATCCCACTATAGCTGTTCAATACGTACAGCAGAGAAGCGAGTGAGTAATACTCATATCTTCAAGTGCAGAACTCATTTTAAATGTTAGTTAATGTTGATTAGATTTTAATAAATGTATTATTATGAAGGGAAAGATAAAACTTGTCAGAATTTATGACTGAGTTTGACCTCGAAAAATTAAAATTATTCTGAGGCTTGTTATACCTGACAAATGGCTCATCTGCATGTGTGTTACAGGTGGTACTGAAGGTCTAGACTGCAGTACATAGACAAGGTCTGGCTCAAAGGCAGTGATATTGATATGCAAGATGTCCTATAGGTAAGAGTCAATTAGCCGTGCCCTTCCTTTATTTAAGTTTTTATTTAACCAAGAATATCATCTAGATATTCTTGGTAATATAAATTCATCTAGATAATATGTAGACCCGAACTGCTCGAAATGCTAAAATCGCTCGACACCTGTCCTTATTCAGCTTGTTGGTGCAAGTTAGCTAGAGAAGGCTGCTGGTGCCAACCATGAATTTTGTTGACATTATTAAGCTCCAGCTTCAAATGATCTGGAACGTCATCCGTGTCCGCAGAAAAGATAAGAATGAGATAATATAAATAATACTAATAAACAATTAGCGATCTTCATGATATCTGCAAAAGGCTGAAAGTATTGTTCGAACCTTTTAGCAGCTAAAGATGAAGCACCTCATGCGTAACCTTCTTTCTGTGCACTTCCATTGCTGGGTAGCAATTTGGTCACAATTTCTTGAATCACTAAAAAGTGTGCAATATTGGGTCAGGCCAAAGGCGAGTGCCTTTCAAGCCGTTTCAGTTTGGTTCCTAAGGCTTTCAATGTATGAATATAGTTGGCCTATGACAGTGTCTGGCCTCTTAGTCTGGTGTAGAGAACATTAAGGCGGGCTGTAATATCAACTGAAAACCCCATATTAGCCACATAGGGTCACATAGTTCTCGCATAGGTTGTCCTTTCTCAATCCAAGACTCAGCAATTTTTTGCCTAAGAGAGTATAAGTGTGACATTGCGCGACCATGGCTGAGTCATCTCAAGACTGACAAACCTCAATACTCTGCATGAATCTCTCTTAGAAACAGTTTTAAGTGATGGTGTCAAAAGGCTTCCAAATGGATATATCACTGGCTTTATAACATGTTTATATCTAAGCACATAAAGCTTACTTATAAATGATGCAATAGAATTTTACATCTTTACACCTTCTTTACTTAGTTCGTTACTTACCAGTGTTGATAATTCACTATGTTTACCAGTCAAGGATGGTGTGCCATCCGTGATAATTCTAGAAGTTTGATTTTTAGGATTTTAATGTCATATACATCAGCGCATAAAAAAAAATCTGTTTCTGTCATTTAGTTATTAACTCTCACGATCCAGGAGGCTTATGTCTACTTCTCAAGAGAAAAAGAGTAATTGAGCAGTTGTCAGACTTCTGTGCTATCACTGCAAGCTAGTACAATGAGTCAAACTCCTCTCCTTTAACTCTCATTTGTCTTCTGATATCTGTTGAAACTTTTTTAATTTTGCGTGTCACATTGGTTCTAAATGCGGGGCCGACTTGGCCAAATTTTTTCTTCTTTTTTGGACAGATTTGCTTCACTATAATCATCAGACAGTTTTTGATAAAAATACTATCAGTTTTCAATCAGCGTGGCTACATGTCACCTAGCCTTAGAGAAGCCTTCAGTTGACTATGAGGCTCTCGCAAAACATTGCTAATGTGAGATTAAACTAGCTTCAAGTTGCTCAATTTATCTCTTTTCTGTGATACTGTTGTATAAGTCGGCATGTCTCACTTGGTCATATTGCTTCACATTAAATTCTTCAAAAATAGCCACTATCTCTTAAAGGAATGAGTTAGACACACTCATCCTTGAAC
Organism: Watersipora subatra; assembly: GCF_963576615.1. Lineage (NCBI taxonomy): Eukaryota > Metazoa > Bryozoa > Gymnolaemata > Cheilostomatida > Watersiporidae > Watersipora > Watersipora subatra. Next base: position 34,612,277 of record NC_088711.1, on the reverse strand, counting down.
TATCAGCCCTCGCTGTCAACTTTCTTTTGTCATTGTTTGTCACTATTTTAGAAAATTGGAAGTATTAAGTGTGTGAGCCACAGTTTATTCTGGAAACATTACTGCTGCCCTATGTAGTATTGCAATGTATAGGCTAGACGTTGTAAATACGTATATGCCAAAGCCTGTGGGCCGATAAATTTGCTCCCAATGCCTGGTCAAATAGCATGGCTGAGCCTGATGTCCAGACAACTCGATGGCCTCTGAATAATGCAGGTGATGCTAAAAGTGATGTCTGTGCAGCCCTTCTAGAATATCATTAGATACCTGTGTCTGGGCTGCCTTACAACTCGGCCTATCTGCTCTGCAATAGAAGTATATATGGCTGCCTACTACTTAATGCCTACTACTGCCTTTACTGCCCATAATAGTCTCACACAATTCAAAATGCTTTAGAACTACTGAGTCCTTGACAAGCTGATGAAGCTTGACAAATGTGCGAGGCAACTGGAACCACTCATGAAGGACTAGGAAGTATTGGTAAAGTTCAACGAGGAGAGCAAATAAACAGAAAGACGAGTGATGACCAACCATGACTTACCTAACTCACACGCTGTAGATAAAGGCAGATTGTTGATGAGGAGAAAGAGAGTTGATTTATAATCAAACAACATAGTACATCCAACAGATTAAATACATGTTGGGAATTCATAACATCGCTCTTGAAGTTGCAATTTATGCAAGAAGCTATCAGTACCTCAACAATAAAAAAGTTAACTAAATATCCAGCTACTGCAATAACATTGTCATGATTTATAATCTAGCCTCAAGATATGCACAAATGATTTATTTTTGTTGCAAAAAAGAGCATTTTGACTAATTGAAAATCTATATCATATTCCGGCATATAATCTGTGCATCTTCTTACTTTAAGTACACTAAATGCTTATTTTATTTCATTCAAAGAATTCAAGACCTTTCATGGTTTGTGTCATTGTTTTTTTACATAAAATTTCCAGGTTTTTAACCCGTTTCAACTTACCTGATATGAACAAATTGCATGCAACCATTACCAATAATTTTTAAATACCAATACTAGCTGCTTTAACAATCTTCCATCTAATATCCGCCGGCTTAGCAGAGAAAGGTATTTTAGACACTATTTTTCCAACTATTTAATTTTCGAGGCCAACTATTACCCTTTTTTCTTTTTCTGTTTATTGTTGTATGGCATTCCATATGCATATGTTGTAAGGTTCCAAGATGCCCACCATTGTGAATAACTACTTAGAGTTACACTAGTTGGGTTGATGCTTTTTATATCTGTAACTAACAAGAAAACAATGTTTTATATAATCTGTTATGCTACTCTTTATAATCTACAACTTTACCAGCGAAAGAATGGGTGCCAATGGGCGGTTGTAATATTGGGGTAATATTGTCTTCTCACGCATACATTACCATTACTTAGGAGTTATCTATACAAGCGTGCATCTCACATAAAAAGGAGATTTAGTTTACTCGTTAGAAGAGATGGAACTTTCAAAACAAAAGCGTGCTAGAAATAACTTTGTTTCAGCTGATAGTTACATGTATTAGGTATGGCCAGCCAATTAGTGGTGCGGCTATAGACACACCTGGAACGTCAACTACCATCTTTAAAAAGTAAGTATCGTAACGTAGAATTCATAATTATCAAACGCTGTTCATTTTAGTATTATCGCAACACCTCTTGCATCATGAAATAGAGAGCTAAATTTTCGTTATTTCACAAACGCTGTTACCTATGTATTTGGCATTTTCCTGTGCTTATTGGCACTTTTCTGACCCAAAAGTATCTCTTATTTTTACCTATTAATCCGAACATACTCATGTTTAATTGTTTATCCTAAGATTTTGTCCGTTATTACGCACGCATACGTTTATGGTCATTTTAATGGCCGTTATTTTCTTGCATAACTGCAAATAATTATTACGTAATGATTTTTATAATGAGAGTTTTATACGAAACTGGCGGTCAGCAGACATTGTGGTAAGACAATTCAAACAATTATTGTAATGCTAAATGCCACCCACTCAATTATGATAAATACAGCATAATTGTTGTGCTATTCCAATTGGCGTTTTGCTGACTCAAAAGACACTCGAATCATAAGCTCAAATAAATTCATTTATTTACTGAAAAAAGCATGTCTATTTGTTTTAGTGTAATCAATGGAATAATAGTACATTACAACAAAGTCTAACAGACTCAGATAGAAACATTGGTCTAGCAAAGAGTTTAGTTGCCTCCGATTGGGTGTAACAGGTTGAATTTTAGATGGCGTTTGTCTCAACGCACTGTGTTGGCTTCAGCAGAGTATACCGAGCTGGTTTCAGCTCCTTCACTTTGTCCAGTGGGTTGTATTTCAGGTAGTGTTTAATACAGCACACTCTGAAATCCTAAAAATAAAGCAACACACTAAAATCATCAAAATAAGGCAATACCGTAGGAACTCTTTGCAAAAGATTCTGCGCGGTGTTTTAATTTTACATTTGTTAGTGGTTATATTCATATTTCCATTACATAACGATATATGCATGAACTTTCCATCATGGTGATAATGATGTTTTTTTATTATCTTTATTTTTTTTGAAATATTGTTTTAACACGTACTACATAACTATTTTTTGTTCATCATGGTAATTTAGTATTAATTAGTATTTGTATTAGTAGTATTTTTCAGTTTAGATTAAAAGTAAGACAGTGCAGAAAATAAATAAAATATACCTGCAAGTACCTCAGACATCTACAATGTAATGGACTGAACAAAATAGTTATACTTAGTTGTGTTACCAATATTGGAGTTGTGTGTTTTTGTTTTTAGTTTTTAACTTGACCGGAAGTGATGTGGTCACTTGGCTATGGAGCACGGACGGTTTTTTCTAGCACGTGCTGACATTAGTGTTTCGACTGTAATTAGTTTACCAATTAAATAAACATCTTGAAGTCAATCAACTACTGACTTTATTATGGCGTCGTAGGCAGGATCTAATGTCAATGACATTAGATTGTATAATATACTATTGGACAATCCTGTAGTTAATTTGGTTCCTATCGCTACTATTGGAAGCTGCCGGTGCACAGTGATCGATTGAAGTGTTGAGATTTGCATTCAAACAATCTCCAGACAAATTACTTCCAGACTACAAGATGCCAGGTGGACTTGAAATACCGAAGGGACTAGATTTTTCAAATACACAAAAGGCCTGGCCTGAGTACAAGCGCAGGTTCTTACGATATCGTAGTGCTTCAGGTTTATCAGAAAAGCCTGCACAGCAACAAGTTGACATGCTAATATATTGTATGGGTGAGGAGGCTGAGTCTATCATTCCACACCTACAAGTTCGACCTCCACAGGAAGCAGATGAAGACAACAATATACCTGCGGAAGATGCCGATGAAACCCTATTTGATCGAACTGTGGAAGCTTTTGATACATATTTCAATCCTAGAGATAATCATCTGCATTATGCAGTGCTTTTTGGCTCTCGTATGCAAGCTCCAGAGGAGTCAAATGATCAGTTTATTCGTAGCCTACATGAAATGGCAGCAAAATGCACTGGCTGGGACCAAAATCACAGAGATGATATGATACGGACTCGCATTTTAGCAGGCATGAGAGACAAAGACCTGAGTCGTGAATTGCAACTGAATGCAAATATCACACTCCAACAGATACAGCAGCAACTAAGAACAAAGGAGATAATATTAGCCAATCAGAAAGCGGAGCAGGACGACCACATGGTGATGGCAGTACGCAGCACTAGGCCAAAGACATCACCACCAGCTAAGTATCAGCATCAATCAAAATCAGTAGAAACTAGGACAAGTGGTCGAAAGTCTGGTCAAATGATTGATAGTTGTCGATATTGTGGGAGCAGTCATGTGCGTGGTCGTTGCCCTGCCTATGGTAAGCGTTGCAAAAACTGCCGCAGGATGGGTCATTTTGAAAGAGTATGTGAATCAGGTCATGCTAAATCGGATAGAGGCTATAACCAGTGTAGCATTTCTCTTGAACATGACCAGGCCTCTAATTCTGGAGATGATGATTATTTCCATGTTCAGGCAGTCAGCAACACCACTTGTCTAAATGATAGGTATGTCATTCCAATTACTATACAAGGTAAAACTATTAATGCAAGAATAGATACAGCTGCAGCTGTTAGTACTATGTCTAAGCCTACTTTCCTTAGCATTGGATGTACTCGTGTGACTCGTACTAAGGCTAAACTGACAGGGTATGGTGGGAGCCATATATCTGTCATAGGAAGGGTAAAGCTACCCGTGGTAGATCCAAGTGGGAAAGAAAGCGTGGTAAAATTTTATGTAACAGATGATGATAATGAAACTCTGATTGGGGCCCCTGCAATTGATGAGTTACAATTGATCAGAGTAAAAGGCAGCAAAGTAAATCAGGTTACATCAAATAGTCTTGAGATGCCAGCAGAGCTGTCGCAACTTATAGCTGAGTATGATATAGTTTTTTCAGGACTTGGTAGGTTTGGAAAGCCAGTAGAGTTAGAGCTCAAATCTACTGCTGAGCCAAAAACTGTACCATCCAGGTTAGTACCGCATAAATTGAGGAAACCCCTGAAGCGGGAGCTGGATAAGTTGGTTAAGCTTGGTGTGATAGTAAGAGACACAAACCCCTCACAGTGGATGTCTCCTCTAGTAATAGTTAACAAACCCAACGGTGATGTCCGCTTGTGCCTAGACCCCCACAATTTGAACCAAAATCTTATTCGTGCTCAGTGTGCAATACCTACCACTACTGAGATATTTTCCAAAGTGTCTGGCTCTAAGTATTTCACCACCCTCGATGCAAATCAATCTTTCCACCAAATTCCCTTGACAGAGACGTCAAGCATGCTTACTAGCTTCCTCACACCGTATGGTAAGTTTCGTTATAAACGATTACCAATGGGCATATGTAATGCCCCTGAGATTTTTCATCAGAGGATGGCTGATGCAGTTGAAGATCTTCAAGGTGTTGAGGTGTACATTGATGATGTTTTAATTCATGCTGCCACTCGTGAAGAACATGATATTCGTCTTAGGAAAGTGTTGGATCGTTTCAAACAGGTTGGTCTTACTCTAAATCCAGCCAAAGTGGTGTTTGCGAAACAATCAGTTGGTTACCTAGGACATGAGCTTTCGGGTAAAGGCATTGCCCCGTGCCACTCAAAAGTAGAAGCCATACAGCATATGGTTCAACCTCAGGACAAGAAGGCAGTTCAGCGGTTCCTGGGATTTGTGACATATCTAGCTAAATTTATTCCCAACCTCGCCGACCACACACTACCTCTGCGAGAAGTAATGAAGAAAAATGTTCAATTCTATTGGGGACCTGCTCAATCTGAGGCTTTTGAAACCATTCGTAACCTGATAGTAGAAGCCCCAACTCTTAAGCTATATGATCCTGAAAAACCTGTTTATCTTTCAGCGGACAGCTCTAAGAGTAGTCTCGGAGCTGTCATTCTTCAAGACGGCCGCCCTATAGAATTCGCAGCCAAAGCGCTGACAGATTGTCAGAGCCGCTATAGTCAAATAGAGAAGGAGTTGTTAGCATCTCTCTTTGCTTGCAAGCGCTTCAAATATTATTGTCTTGGGCAAAAAACTATTGAGGTGGAGACAGACCATCTTCCACTTCTAGGCTTGATGAACAAACCGATTAATGAACTGTCTCCTCGACTTGCAGCTATGAGACTTGAGTTGCTGCCGTATCCAATTGCACTCAAATACTGTCCAGGTTCAGAGATGGTGTTAGCAGATACCCTCTCACGATCCTGTCCAGCAAAAATGAGCCAAGAGGATGACCTGGGGTCAGATCCTCTGTTGTCAGTTTGTTCAGTAGTCATCCGTAGCGCTGATGTCATGACCAAATATCAGAAAGCTACATTAGCTGATGAAGAGCTTCAGGTAGTCATGAGATATATTCAGGAGGGATGGCCTAGTCATAAGAAATCATGTGCATCGAGAGCTCTCCGATATTTCAATTTACGACATAGCCTAAGTATTGTGAATGATGTAGTATTTTATGGTAGACGACTAGTTGTACCAGTGTCCTTACAAAGTGAAGTTGTTGATACATTACATTGTGCCCACCAAGGGGTGACTAAGACTCTCCAACGTGCCTCAAATTCAGTTTTTTGGCCTGGCCTTCGTCATCGGCTGGAAGAGAAATGTCGTTCTTGTGAACCATGCATGTCTGTTGAGAGAAATGAAAGAAAGGAACCATTGATTCCGTTTGCTATTCCTGCTTATCCATTTCAGACATTAGGAGTTGACTTGTTTGCAATAGGAGGGAAATCGTATCTCATGATGGTCGATTATCTTACAAAATGGCCTGTGGTGAAACAGCTAGGCTCTGGTACTGGTAGTGCTGTGGTGATTGAGTGTTTACGTGAAGTGTTCTCTGATTTTGGCCAGCCTGAGTCAATAGTGTCGGACAATGGTCCTCAGTTTTCTTCGCAAGAGTTCAAGCGGTTCTGTTCTTTGCTTGGTATAGTACATAATACAAGTTCACCACTCCACCCTTCGGGGAATGGTCAGGTGGAGCGGGCCATTGGGACAGTGAAAGGTATGATGAAGAAATGTATAGAAGATGGATCAAGCTGGCTAACCGGCTTGACCACTCTACGAAATACCCCTATAGCCAGTAGTCTACCCTCCCCGGCTGAGCTTTTGCAGGGCAGATATATAAGAGACAGTCTCCCGGTATGTAGAGACCGATATCAAGTTACTGGTTATTCTTTGGAACACATAAGAGAAAAGTTAGGTGCTATAAAAAGTTCCAACAAACATTACCATGACTCGCATGCCGGCCCACTGAAGACAGTGCTCAAACCAGGCCAACAGGTCTATTACAAGGCTGCCCAAGGGAGGTGGAGACCAGGGGTGATTGCCAAAATCCTGGGTGAAAGGTCTTATGAGATTGATGCTGGGGCATTTAAGTTAAGACGTAATCGCAAAGATCTGCGTGAGTCACAGGTGAAAGACAAACCTACTAGATCTATCATAGGGTTAGGAGTGAGAGACAGTATCACTGATACACCTTCAAACTCTAGTGACAATCCCAATGACTTACTCACAAATATTGAACCAGAAGATACTTCAGCCATGAACTGTAATATTGAGCAAGCGGCTCCAACTGTACCTGCCATGCCTGCAGGCGAGTCACATGAGGCTAAACCAATGCGAGTTCATAAGAAACCAATCTGGCATAAGGATTATGATTTTAGATGGTGACGAGCTGGAGAGAAGAATAGATCACAAAGAGAAAAGGGAGATGTAATGGACTGAACAAAATAGTTATACTTAGTTGTGTTACCAATATTGGAGTTGTGTGTTTTTGTTTTTAGTTTTTAACTTGACCGGAAGTGATGTGGTCACTTGGCTATGGAGCACGGACGGTTTTTTCTAGCACGTGCTGACATTAGTGTTTCGACTGTAATTAGTTTACCAATTAAATAAACATCTTGAAGTCAATCAACTACTGACTTTATTATACAACTCTACTTGGTTTGTCGCGAATGGCTCTGGTTGTTCTTGGCCAAAAAGAGTTGAATAATACAGTGGTTTTTTATAGCTGGCACAAACAAGCCCTTATTTGTCTTGTATTATGTGAGTGTTTTAAAAAGAAATCAAATACATGTAAGTATTCTATGACATTGCTTGCTTTCACCTTTACAAAGAGATTAGTCAGATAGTAAAATGTCAAGCTCAAAAGTGATAGTTGCCTCCTCTTTTCCTATGCTAGGAGTTTGTTTCACTGGTGGCAGCAATGGGATAATATCAAAGCAATTGTGTTGAACCCTTCTAAAACAATCATGGGATGCAAAAATAAATGGAGTTTTTTAGTTCATGATTTGAATATCGGAAACAAAGACAGTATCAGCATAAATGCCCCGGTAGCTTAGTTCTGCCTCCCATTTGATGGAACAAGTAATGGAGAAAAATATTTAACACTGTTTTGAGGCAGCAGCAAGTTGAGTAACAAGGAAAGTAAAAAGTGACATGTCTGAGGAGGTCTGTCACAAGCCTCGAGCGTAGTATGGATCATATGAAATAGCTGCACGTATCTTGTTCAAACCAAGATGATACATTTATTATTATTGGGAAAAAGTGAAATTCAAGTAGCTCTCCCTGAGCTAAATAGGGATCAACCTAACAAATGAGCGAAACAAAAACTAAGCTTAGCTATCAAGCCTGATTCATAACTGGCATGGCCTTTAGTTCTTATCTCACTTTAATAAGATGGCCGACACAGAGATCATTCAGAAATATCATATAATGCTGGACTGTAGTACTAACATTAACAGTGTGGAGGTGGGTGAGCTCCGGTTTTGAAGAAATTAAGGGAGCAAGTAGAGGCCAAACCATTTCAGTTAGCTGAGTTGTGAAAATAAAAGTTTCCTAGCACCTCTAGTAATTTTTTTACCAAAGAAATTGTTTAAAAAATAGTCAACACTTCGGTTCTGCCATGCTATTGGTTAAAAGCATTTTTTATAAAGAAACTACCTATTAACGTTAGACAAAGATACTTTAAAATTCTGCGTTCTTTTTATCTCGTTCAGTTTATATTGCGTTCAGGTGAAAGATTATTGTAAGTCTAGTTATAAACACAGTTTAGATAGGTTGTAGGTTACCATTGATTCAAATTTGGTTTGTGCCTTTCCCTCTTTGTGATGAACATACGTACTGTGTGAGTGAGTTGTTTGCTTTTGACACATTTTTATCTTTAAAATTGTTTTAATGGTCTGTCACATGCATGATTGTGCTCCCAGAGTGGCATACAAATAAGCCTGTGGCAATTGCTGCGCCGTGCTTTTAATTTTTTTTGATTACATACTTTTTCTCCAAGCGCTAATACAGATTTCTATTTGTGTCAAACAAATACTAATTTCTTTTAATTATGTGTAGTTAAAATGATGCCACAACTGTTACAGCAATTTACTCTGCTTACAATTTTATTAAAGCAATTAGTTTTTGAAACTAGTGAGCCAAACACTGGAATAGACTCCGCGCTGAAAGTTCATAATTCTGGTTTTTTCTCATTTTTCCAAAACCATTCATCATGGATACCTATCATTGACAGCTATCCATATTAAATGCACATTTTTCATATTGGAAGACAATTTTGGACCAATTGTATTTCATATTTTAAAAACGATGGAGTGAATGTTATATATACTGCTCAAGTGTTGGTCTGATACAAATAAGATTTTTTATTTTGTAGGTCCGATACGTCGTCTCTTCCAATTTCGTATTGGTGATTGTCACATGATATGCAATCATTATTTGAACAATGCATAGACTTTGTCGCCAAAAATATACAGTCTGTTGAGACCCTGCAAGGGTTTCCTAGTCAAATAGGAGAGATGCTTGCAAGCAGAGTGGCTGAGTTTAGAGCCGGTAAACTTGATAACACAGTAAGATGACTTTGATTGCTTTTCCCAAAGCACCTCAGTTTTTACAGTTAGCTGTAGGTATTAGGATATTTTGTTATAAGCTCTAAAGGCTGGTTCACATTATATCGCTATATGTCGGCGTTACTCCCACAATGCATCTGTAACGGTTTGTGATAACATTTTTGATACCGTCGCAAATGTTTACATCGACGACTAGTCTGCCATGTAATGTTCTCATTACACAAAGGGGTCACTGAAATGTGCACATTGCACAGATCATCGTGGATGCTCGGCGAATTATTGGGAAAGTTTGACAGCTGCAGTGTTTTCCGACATATCCGCATTGCCTTGGCGATGTCATCGGTTGACTGGGCACATAGTCGGCGAATATGTACCGGGAGGACAACCCTGACATACGGTGATACAGTACGAACCAGCTTTTAGAGAGATAGGTGTAAGGTAGCAAATCTTGATGCATTTTATTATATTAGATATTCGTGTGTTTAGTTTTGTCCCAATTGCTCAATTGTATTTAGTGACCACACTTGTTCCATTTGTGCACTGAGTATAACCGACCTAGCTCATGCAATTCCTAGTTTTATTGCAGTATGTACTTACATATAGGTCTCTTCATTTGACAAAAGCTTTATTTAGTTTATGATTATGTTACCTTGTCTCCGGCAGCGATGTTATTTTCAATAATATTTAAGTTATTGATAGCGACTAGTTCAATAAAACTACATTTGTAAAACTGTTATATCTAACAACGCCCCAATGCGTAGGACGTGAAAATTATAGAGATTCTCACTCAAGCATATACCTCTGATGTGCTCGAGTCTTTGAACCTGAGTCGCTCTCAAATCCTCTGCAAACAAGAATCGCTTCTGGCTGACAGGACTGTTGATGATGAGAGATTATCTTTGCTCAAAATAATTAATTTGGCAGATCTTTCTCGGCTATGCCTTAATTACAACACTGCATGCTTGTCACTGGATTGGATGAGCACATTGGGACAGTGCAGGTGAGCTGATAGAAAGGTCACCAAGATTAGCTGTGATACAGATATATCTAGAGAGGATCAGCTAGCATTCATTTTAGTGCTGCTGTAGTAAATAATTTCATGTATCTCTTGAGAAATTCGCCTCATGCTAATTTAGTGGGTGAGTGTATCACACAAACAATCATCCATTCCGTGTTATAAATATAAAGTTATGAGTTGTTTCCGCTTTAATTTCAATCAACCGGCTGGGTAGAATGGGTGCACAACTTTTTGTTGCACGTTATCAATGTTCCTTGAACCCACATAGACATTCAAGACATTCAATTGAATCCGTGGGTCTAAAAATTGTTTGCTTCAAACAAATTTGTTAGTGAATTGTTGAATAGTTGCCTGTAATTCTCAGTACCTGTAGTTTATGGTTTTCTCATACTCTGGCATATTTTTGGATAATTGCATCAGCAAATGAAATGGGTTCATTCTGAAACTATGCTTTATAGAAACTAGTACCCTGGCAGTCTGGTGCACCATGAGAGATCGTCAGGTGTGATAACTATATCCATAATTATTTTGAAATGTGCAAGGCGGTTAATTGGCGCAGGTTCTAGAATCTGCCAAGCCAAAAGTCGTGAGTTTGAATCTCGTTGAAAGGAATCTTTTTCTTCACCTCTAAGTGTGACTACGGATGGACACGGTTTTTATTAAAATAAAGACTTTCTTTATTATAATATAATAAAGAATATATGATGTGATACGTTGTTCTGTTAGCCCTGCTATTTAAAACACACTCATTCCAATTGTAGTCTAACTCAGCTGGAGCTAAGGGGAATAGGTCTCACAGATAGACACATTGTATTTCTCACTGCCTGCTCTTCTGTGCGAAACCTCGGCCTCTCATCCCTACAGCTGCTTGACATAGGAGGTGAGTGTACAAACAAGTTGTGTATAGCTGTGTCATGTGCTGAGGTCGTGTGCTGAGGTTATGTGCAGGGTACTGACTACGTGAATTATAAATGAGACAGTTGTGTCATATTCAAGGGTCAGTTACATGACTATGTTATCTTAGTTGGGGTGGTGTCTCCAGCGCTGGGATATTAACAATACATTTCAATGTGGCTATAATGTTATGATCAATGCATCATCTTGCTTTTCAAATAGTTACAAAGTCTGCAGTAGCCTATATGTTTTTTTAGAGTATTTGCAAAGTTGAACGAGGTGCAATCTAAGTCAATTTACAACCACCTCAATGTATAAACCCTTTGACAAAAAAGGGAAAATTCGTGCAAAGATTAACCTCAACACTTTAAGCTCCACGACATACAATATGTGAGATTTTTTGAAACAATGCGGCTTCATAAATCAGCCCACATTTTATCTTCATGTATTTTGTTCTATGGTCCTGAAATAATAGAAATTAAGTCTTCATACCTCTTGAGTTCTAAACTAACAGATCTCGGAAGACTAGTATGACTGGTAGATAGTTGAGCTAAAAAAGGGAAAGAGGTAATTTAATGGTTTTTTGGAAATTATGGCAAGAAATAGTAAAAAGCATGGATAAACATCTTCAGGTCAATTCTATTTTGGTGACATACCTTATAGTTTCATGTAACTTATGTCATGTGGAAATGTATAATCATCTCCAACTTTTTTCCTTGCACATTTTTCCCTTCACAATTACTGTCTATTTAATAGCCCTAGAGATAGTTTTGGCTTTCATTGTTACCCTATTAGCTAACATCGACTTGCAAACAAAACGCCATATGAAATTGTTTATTATAGAGAACTACTTGACAGAAAAGTGCCTCCACAAGCTGGCATGTCTTTGTAGCCTTAGGATGTGCGATGTCTCCAACACATTTATTCAGGTTAATTATATCGCATTCTTGTAGTCTCTTGCTGACATGTTTGATATGTTTTTGTTGAGTTTATATCATTATGAGTTGGCAGAGGCATTTCTAATACCTCTCTCCTCTGCTTAATATGTTGAAGTCCGTTGCATGTTGGAGCAAGTATTTCTATAAGAATATGCTGCAATTTGTTTAATTTGTTCGCCTACAATAACTCTTTGATAAATATTGGAACTCACTGCACATACTCATTTATACGTAGCATTTACACATAGCACTTACACAACGTAGTACTTACACAACGTAGCACTTACACAACGTAACACTTACACAACGTAACACTTACACAACGTAGCACTTACACAACGTAGCACTTACACAACGTAGTACTTACACAACGTAACACTTACACAACGTAACACTTACACAACGTAACACTTACACAACGTAACACTTACACAACGTAGCACTTACACAACGTAACACTTACACAACGTAACACTTACACAACGTAACACTTACACAACGTAGCACTTACACAACGTAGCACTTACACAACGTAGTACTTACACAACGTAACACTTACACAACGTAACACTTACACAACGTAACACTTACACAACGTAACACTTACACAACGTAGCACTTACACAACGTAGCACTTACACAACGTAACACTTACGCATAGCATTTACACAACGTAGCACTTACACAACGTAGTACTTACACAACGTAACACTTACACAACGTAGCACTTACACAACGTAGCACTTACACAACGTAGCACTTACACAACGTAGCACTTACACAACGTAGTACTTACACAACGTAACACTTACACAACGTAGCACTTACACAACGTAGCACTTACACAACGTAGCACTTACACAACGTAGTACTTACACAACGTAGTACTTACACAACGTAACACTTACACAACGTAGCACTTACACAACGTAACACTTACACAATGTAGCACTTACACAACGTAACACTTACGCATAGCATTTACACATAGCACTTACGCAATGTAGCACTTACACATAGCACTTACACATAGCACTTACACATAGCACTTACACAACGTAACACTTACGCATGGCATTTACACATAGCACTTACACATAGCACTTACACAACGTAACACTTACACATAGCACTTACACATAGCATTTACACAACGTAGCACTTACACATAGCATTAAAACAAATACATTGCATAAAACTGTGTAAAAGTCTAAATGTAAAATTAAGATTATTTACACAAACTTAATAAACAAAATAATCAATAAAAAAATTTTATAACATGTTCTCGTTTTCAAAATCCTGAATTAACAGCTTTTACATGTTTAAATGTATTCTAGGAGCTTTATGTGTCCTCCAGGAGGTCTAGGTATATTCCAGGAGGTCGAGGAATATTCCAGGAGGTCTAGGTATATTCCAGGAGGTCTAGGTATATTCCAGGAGGTTGAGGTATATTCCAGAAGGTTTAGGTGTTTTCCAAGAGGTCTAGGTGTCTTCCAGGAGGTCGAGGTATATTCCAGGAGGTCGAGGTATATTTCAGGAGGTCTAGGTATATTCCAGGAGGTTGAGGTATATTCCAGAAGGTTTAGGTGTTTTCCAAGAGGTCTAGGTGTCTTCCAGGAGGTCGAGGTATATTCCAGGAGGTCGAGGTATATTTCAGGAGGTCTAGGTATATTCCAGGAGGTCTAGGTATATTCCAGGAGGTTGAGGTATATTCCAGAAGGTTTAGGTGTTTTCCAAGAGGTCTAGGTGTCTTCCAGGAGGTCGAGGTATATTCCAGGAGGTCGAGGTATATTCCAGGAGGTTGAGGTATATTCCAGGAGGTCGAGGTATATTCCAGAAGGTTTAGGTGTTTTCCAAGAGCTCTAGGTGTCTTCCAGGAGGCCCATGATTTTCATTTGTGTTTCTGTTCACAATTTTACAGAGCGGGTAACTTCATGGATTAGATGGTTACAACTTCATTTGTGGAAAAAACAAATATCTCACTGCATCTAGGTTTCGAGAAATGAACATATATAGATTTTTAATTTTAAAAGCGCAAAGTAAAAGTTGCTTGTTTACTGCGCAAGTTAGAATAACATTTTCCCAAGTCTCCAGTCATATTTACAGTGCATCTCTAATATATCAAGAAACTAAAATTTCTTTATTTAATAATTTGTAATAGTTTTATGTTGTTTTATTTAATAATAATTATTATTGGTTATTATAAATACATATCATTGTATTCCAATTGCTAACTACAGTTTGTGTTACTTTTGAAGATGTATAGGTTTGCTAAAGGAGCGCAGGTGCATCGCAAATAATGGATGAAATGCATTGCAGCATGTATAGATGCTTTCCGTAGTATTCACCGCTCACACAGACAAAAAATACTCCAGTTTTCCAAAGCTTATACAGTAGTTTCTTCTCATTCTAAACATTGGATAAAATAGTTGCTGGCTTTAGCAACAATGAGTGCCAATTTATATTTAGCTCATACTTTGTATAACTCTATGGTTGTATGGAATCACTACTAGAGCTAAGGTCCATAAATAACTATGGTTGTATGGAATTACTACTAGAGCTAGTGTCTATGAATAACTCTACAGTTGTATGGAATTACTACTAGAGCTAGGGTCCATAAATAACTCAATGGTTGTATGGATTTACTACTAGAGCTAGGGTCCATAAATAACTCTATGTCGTATGGAATTACTACTAGAGCTAGGGTCTATGAATAACTCTACGATTGTATGGAATTACTTCTATAGCTAGGGTCTATAAATAACTACGGTTGCATGGAATTACCACTAGAGCTAGGGTCTATAAATAACTCTACGGTTGTATGAAATTACTACTAGAGCTAGAGTCTATGAATAACTTTATTGAACTCTCATTCACAGGCTAATCAAGTAGATGCGACAATGTGGTCAATTTCGAACACTGATGTCTTCAAGCGTCAGATAGTTAACAAAGGATGGCTGGCCGAAAATATTGCCCAAAGAGCTCATTGCATAAAGGGAACTGTAGTCTCAGCCAGTACCTTCTACAGATCAAGTATGCTATATTAATAATGTACTTTTATTTATGTCAGACATTTCTTGTAATCATAACCTGTCTTACTGTGTACTTCATTTGATTATATGAAGATAGTTCCACCTCAGTTTACAATCACCTCAGATCTCAGGTCTGGTCAGCTTGAATCAAGCATTTGAGTTTTTAATTAGTTCAAATGCCGACAAGCATTCAGAACATAAACACCCCCTTCTTCGGCAGAAGATTAACCAAGAAAAATCAGGAACCTGTGTCCCTGGGTTTTCCTGAATCTCAGTTGCTGACTGACTCTCTCATCCTCACTTTTTCTTTCTCTTTGTCTCTCACTCTCTCTTTTCTCTGTCTCCCTTTCTTTTTCCATCTCCATCCCTTTTCTTCTCCAGTATTCACCTATTGTCCGTATATGGGTTTTTTATGAACGTGCTGACAATATTTTGTAGTTTGTATAGTATATTATTGTATTATTGTATTTTTATATTTTATTAAAATAAACACACAAGCTATTTTTAAAGTTCTATTTTACACAGAGATCTGAGAGAATAAGACTGAGTTGCTACAGATATGGCAATACCTTCTCCAGTTTAGCCTAATAATAATATTATACTATAATAATATATAATACCGTAATAATACTTATAACGTTATAACTTAACAATGTTATACATTACTTGCGCTCTCAATACTGTATACATATTATTCTGTAAATTAATGAGGAAATGCTTCAAAATCTGTTGTACTCTTGGAATGGTTTAAAATTATTTAAAGTATTTGCTATGAGTATTGTTTCAAAATTTGAATAAATCGTTCTTCAAACAGCCCTCTACAGGGGCTTGTGGTAAAATCCAATATTAGACTGCACAATTTGTTGTACAGACAAATTGGTTGTCCTTTTATGAAACCCCTTGACGTCAAGATGGTCTAGCATCTGATGATGAGTTGCTGGCATTGTACACCTTATTCATTTGTTTCTTATCATATAATTTGCACAGTTGCATAACCTCCACGATATTATATATGTAGTTGGATGATCCTGCTTATAAAAACTCATAACATTGTGCGCCCTTCAGCTAGGAAGTGCTCGGAACGAAAAACAACTCTGGTGCTATGCAAGCTGACCAACCAGCAGCCCGAAAATTCTACACATAAAAGGTTTCTTGAATCCAACTCAGGCTGTTCAAAGAAGAGGCGGTTGTCTCCTCATGCAACCCTTCATCATCAGGATGTTCCAGCAACTGAAGAGGAGTTGATGGCCTTGTACCGCTAGCCTATACGCCGGCAGCTGTTGCCTGTGATATATGATTATGTATCAATTTTGTAGAAGTAAGCTCCACATCTTACATTCTAATTTATCGTGTAGTATCTATGTAGAATGTATTGTGTCTCTCCTAGTCTTTGCAATATTTATCTTGTAGTATCTCTGTAGAATGTATTGTGTCTCTCCTAGTCTTTGCAATATTTATCTTGTAGTATCTCTGTAGAATCTATTGTGTCTCTCCTAGTCTTTGCAATATTTATCTTGTAGTATCTCTGTAGAATATATTGGATCTCTCCTAGTCTTTGCAATATTTATCTTGCAGTATCTCTGTAGAATCTATTGTGTCTCTCCTAGTCTTTGCAATATTTATCTTGTAGTATCTCTGTAGAATCTATTGTGTCTCTCCTAGTCTTTGCAATATAATCATCCGCATGCTACTCTTTGTGCCTTCTTGAGAGTTCTTATTGGTCCAATTTCCACCTTGAGAGTTCTTATTGGTCCAACTTCCATTTTGCTTTTCAGTGCTTTTCCAAGAATACACGCTGTCAGCTGTTGATCATTCAAGTGGGACTGAATATAATTGCAATAATCGTAATAACAAATACAATAAATTTTATTTTACTTTGGAATGTTTAAGTTGTTTGTTATGTTCTTTTATTAGTGGAAGAAATGTGAAGATGGAGAACATGACTGCACTATCTTTGTCGTTTGGCATGTTGACATGAAGGGTCTGTGGTTTCTGTGGCCTCAAGTCAGTTCTTTCATTTTCAGTTTTATAACGGAGAATTATAGTTAGACTTTATAGTACAAGCCTCATATATAATACCATGTTTTATAACATCTCAAATCTTAAAGGCTAGGATGGAGCTGTTCAAGTGTCTGATAGTCATTATTCATTAGATAATGTTCTGTTGATATTCACTGTTTTTATTAAATTCTGTAAGATTGTGATATTACCTTCTGCTTACTTTTATATGCTTGCCAAATGTTGTCAATGTTTTCTGATTTGTGAAATTATCTCTACATACAACAACTTCAAACTTACTATATTTGCACAAGTATATGCACACTAAAGTATTTTAGCATAATAATTTACTTACCAGTTGCAGGACCACTGTTAATAAACCATCAACAATGCCCAAATGCTACAATTAAATACACATTTACTCACATTAATTATTTCTATAATGTTTGACTGGTTGCGATGCCCGGAGTTTACTTTATTTTTAATTAAATAGCTCACAGATGGGTGGTAAGAGGCTGTTTCAAAGATTTGAAAAAAGATGAAATCAATGATGTAAACCGCCCACAGTGTGGGGGTTATATATCATTGATATTGACTAAAAATGTGAAAGCTCGGCATTTACACTGACAGGCAATGACAAAGTGAGATTTATTAATATAGTCAATTACTTCATTATATTAAAGAAAATTGTAGATAAAATGCAGTTGAATTCGCAATTTGGTCAATTATTTGCTCCATCAACACGGTTTGGTTTTGACTATTCAAACCCTCAGCAATTGATGTGCTACAACATATACAATGTATATCGTCTATACATAAGTATAAAAAGTTGGTTATCCTGTGTTTATGTTCAACAGTAATTTTACAACTAAACATAAATAGGACGAAGTAAAATTCACAGCAACAAAAGAGCTCTACACTAATTATAGTAATAAGTTGGGTAATTGTTTAGACTAAAACTTATCTAGAGAGTAATCTTTTTCAGTACAAATCTGTTTCATCTGTCGCTTGTCAAGTGTCTTTAGTCTCCAGGCCAACTGTAGTAGAGTAGTAATGAGTTTTATTAGAGTATCACTCGCGCTCTTTATAAACAGTTTGTGGTGTACAATTACCAATACCAATTAATTAGTGGTATGAGAATACGCTTAAAAATTTCTGTTGTACACTTGGAATAGTTTTAAATTGTTTACATTATTTACAATGAGTATCATTTCAAAATTTGAACTAATACTTTTTGAATAGCCCTCTAGAATGGATTGCAATAAATAATTACCTGAAATGTAATTACATGAGTGAAGCTAATAAAAAGAGTGCACAAAGCTATAAATAGAGATGAATTTATAAATTGTTTAAAGAATAGTTGATACATACATTTTATTTACTGTCAGTATATGTACCAACAGTAACAGAAAGATAAGCATTTACATGTACTAGATGAATGCCCGGCGTGGAATGGATAACAGAATAATAACCTAATGAATTTGAGTAACTTACCTTGAAAGATAGATCTTTACTAAAACAATACCAGATTTTGAGTCAGCTCAACAATCGATAAGCTAATGGTCAAAAGTGCTAGTTATTAATCCCAAGCAAGCACTTTAAGCATGAGTGTCTTAACCAATGTAATGACTATTTACCCATTGAATCTATTGTATTCTATGTAGCTTGATGGTTAAGGTTGCCACCTCTAGATATGGAGGTCCTGGAATCAAATCCATTGCTGTGCAGATTTTTCATTACTAGATTTTAATTGTTATAATTGGACGCAGGGTGTAACAAAAAGATAATCATTAAGATATAAAATATACAGATAAGCAAGCAGCAAATGTGGTATAGTGCTTGGCATTCTGGACTGCCAAGGTCAATAGTTTAATCATCACTATGAGATGTCAGGAAGGGTGTCTTAAGTTGATCCCCTGCCCTGAGATACATGGGTAATGGTAGGTGGCAAACTCTAGCACACGTACCTTGCGAATATCTAGCTAATCGTTGTTCTTATAGTTCTCTCAGACCTTGAAACACCTGAGAGACAAAGAGTATAACGACTGAAAAACAGCCCAATCTCACCAGAAGATTTCAGGAAAAGTATGCAATCTTGTGCCCCAAAACACCGGTCAGGTTGCCAGCATGGTTAGTGGCAACTAACCCACAAAAATGTTGCTAGTCAAAATGCTATTTTATACCAGTAATCATAGGAGAATTGGGTGCAGTACCGCCCACCCATCCCATTTGGCATAACTAACTTGCAGTAACACCAGAAAATCAGTTGAAAAAATGAGCATTACTTGAAATGGTGAAGACCAAAAAGCTAGTACTGAAACTCGGAGGTCTCTGGTAGGAGACTCAGCTGTTGGTAGCCATTCCACCCTAAAGTGAGTTTAGGTGAAACTATATTTACATATTATACTGTATATATAAAACACAACACTTTTAGTTTTAGTGGTGAATAAGCTAAGCATTAGTTTTCTCTATAAACTAATACCTTCAAAGACATATTGCTGACAGAAAGTTTCACTTGTCAACAAATGATTAAAAGCTGAGCATAGTTCAAAGCCCTTATGTAACATCATTTATGTAATCCACTAAACCTGTCTGTGGTTTGTTAGTGTATCTTCCAGTAAATCCAAACAATTGCTGTTTTGTACTTAAATATTTTATGTTGATGCCATTGCTCATTGATGTTGTGTAAATGCTTCACATGAAATGCAAGTAACAGCAATATACAGCACTAGGTTTACTTATAAGTTTTTGCTGCTAAAATATTTGAGCAAACTAAGGTGAAGTTGGAGCTATTTCTCTCTTACATCAGTTAGATTAGAACAGCTTGCTGAGCTGTTCTATCTTATCGGTTTTATTTTGCTGATATACTGACTGTCAGCAATGATATACAGCCCCCATGGGGGGCTGTATATCATTGCTGTCATAGCCCTGTCATAGATGTTAATAACATATCTTACACTTATGTTTAGTTAATAAACATGTTGAATTATGTAGATTTTTTAGCTGCATACGGTTTTTTGTTGTTATAGTAGTACATAATGTCACAGTGTATTGCATCATTTGCATGGGCAACTTAACTTATGAGATGTTACAAGTACATAGTTCGTTTGCTAATGTGCTAATTTCAGTTGGAGTTACTTACTCATTTACTTTTAGGACGAGATCGGTAGTAATGCGCAGACAAGTTTGCTTTATGGTTGTGTTGATTAGCGTTAGGTTACTTGTGCTACGAACGGCACGCTGTACACCTAAGGGTCGCCTAACAGCAATAAAAAGCTGAAGAAGTTGAAATGAATCGAAGGATATGTCGCTTACTTTGCAAAGGTACCTTACGACGCCATTTATGCATCATTTTTGGTTTTTATTTTACAGGCTCAACGTTTAATTATTTAAGACCGTTCATGAAAATTCACAAGCTCTGTTGTTAGGACACATTTCACAAGCAAGAAGCCTGTTGCCGACATGCAGGCATGCTCACAACAGATCTTTGGAGGAGTATGAACTAGAAAGAGAGCAACAGTCAGCTTTACACAAAAGAGTTCAAAAGATTTCAGTCAACTTCGTAGGCGTTCCTGGAGCGGAAGACATTAGGCTAGACATGAACAAGTACACCTCGACTCCGTACGCTTGTGCTAAACGTAAGTGCTCAAGCTTTTCATAGTTTCAGTATTATTTTATGTGGACTTTCTATATTCAATTTGAATAAGGTGTTCTGGCAATCTTAGAACATTGAACAGTCGACATGGGTGAACACTGATCAGTCATTTCAGCTATACTCCATTTTAGGAAATTCATGAAAAATGCTAAATTTTCTATTATATTTATACATATAAGGTTTTTTGACTGGTTGCAAGGAAACTTCCGTTCACAATTATCAACTGAGAACAGAAATTTTGTGTAAGGTTTTAAACTGCACTCTATAGTGTAGTTATTATTTGATTGGTTTTTTAATATAGTCTTGAGGGATTTTTGTGTTTCCTCGGTATTACTTACATCTACAATATTTCAAATACAACAGATAGAAAAAAGCGATTTATTGGACAAATTTCTCCTGTTTTCATCTTTCAACAGCTTCAGGGTCAGTATGAATAACATTGATCTACATTTAATTAAAATCATATTTAAATTGCTATTGTAAATTTGTTACTATTGTGTTGGATCCAGCGACCAACACGTAGAAGCGACCTGGGTCGGCTTACTCTACCGGTCTGCATTCACCTTCCACAGGGGCCGTGTAAGTGTTGCCCGTTGACCAACACGCGGAGGCGACTCAGTCGGCTTACACCACCGGTCTACTACAACCACCTTACACGGGGAATTGCTCCCTGAGTGATATTATGCTCGTTCGACAAGGTCGACCTGAGGTCGACCGGGGTCGACAGTGTTTCTATACTCTACTCCCAAAGCACAGTCCGTAGACTGAGACTTGGAGTAAATAAGTGCTCAGTGTGATTCTGTTATTGCGCAAGGTAACAGAAGAGTGTGGGTCCAAATGCAAAGCATGTATTGAACAACTTCTAGGCCGATAAACACGGCCTTAAATATAACAGAATATGCAAATGAGGTGGCTAAGGCCAACCTCCTCTAGGGGCGTGACTATATAAAATAACACAAGAGAACACAACTCTAATGATAATAACCAAAAAGGAGATGGTACTGCAGGTTTCCATCACACACGCCGCCCCTATAGACGACTACCGGCTATATATATAAAAAAAAAAAAAACCACAAGAAAAGAAAAAAAACACAAGAAATATAGGAACACACCAACTAGCTACAACAAAACAGACAAAGAAAAGGGAATATAATAATATGAGAAACCGCAATTACTAAATACCAAGAGAAATACGGATAAATCATGTCGACCGGGTCATCTAGGAGGTCGACATGCGATTTGCCAGGTCCTCCAGGCGACGAGCCGCCCGTCGGAGGTTGGAGGCCTCTTCTCGTAAAGTGTCCACTGTAACCCGGGGTCGTACGTCCCCCAGCCGGCTCTGGATGCTGCCTATTGTCGTCAACCTTCTAGGAGCTGGGACCGGTCGTTCCAGCTTAGGCGGACTGTACCACTTCTTCTTCGGGGGAGAGGGGAGAGGTGCCGGAGGTCCTCTTCGTGTAGGTGGCTTGGTTTTAATTGGCCCGTAGGGTATAGGCTTTTCAAAGGCCGGAGGATTATTTAATTGTACCTTTTTGCTCCAAGCCGGGTAGCTATCTCGGTCGACCTCGTATATAGTAATTCCCTTTCCACCGTGCGCCTTCCTTACTTCGGCATCCTTGATCCGAGCCTGATGTTTGGCAATAGTATCTCGAGATGTAGAATTTCTCCCACATTTGCAGAAAAAGCGTGTAAAGTGCTGGGCGATGTGGATTCTGCGCCGTCGAGGGGTAGAGAGTAGTTGTTGGCACAATGGACAGTTAGTACCTTTCTCTCGACATAGTTTCGAGATCGTTTTAGCTGTCTCTGCCGCAATCCATTTGGTTGGTAGTGGGGGGTGTGGAACGTGATTATCTAAAGAATCCGTTTCTGAGTCGTCCAGGGTTTCACCCGGCGCTGGGTGGAGCTCCAGTGGCAGGATCTTTACTTCTGGCAACAGGGGTAAAGCTCCGATAATCGGTGCCGACTTCTTCACGGTTTCTTTGGTGACTTCCATGTTGAGAAAAGATATAGGTGTGTGCGCCTCGAGTTGGTAACAAGTAATGAGCGCGTTCTGTCTGGGACCCAAAATGGCCGCCTTCTGACCTTGAACTCCGAGGGCTTCTCCCGATTGGACGGTGCTAGTGTCGTAATCGGCCAAGTACGCGGGAGGCCTCCTGATTCGTTGGGGCCGTGGTGCATCTCCAGCCCCGGTATCACTAGCCTGGGCTCCCATATTTTCTGTGGCTCTTTCTTCCTCGGGTATCGACTCGTCGCCAGGGTCGGGGTCAATCATCAAGGTAGGATTGTGCTCCCCTGGTGGAACCAAGGGGTCCCTCCTGGGAATTCGAAGGGCTTCTGACCTTCCTGGCGACTGAGGTATTCGCAACTCCGTTAGTTGGCTAGGCAGGGGCAACTCTGAAATAACTACTTCTGGGTTATCGTTTCCTCGTGCGATTTGCCTTCTGGGTCGGCCCCTCATGTTGGGACGGCGAGCAGGCTCGACTTCAACTGGGGCTCGTCCTTGTTGCACCGGACTGGGGCGACAGAGTCGTAACCTTCCCTCTGCTTGGATAGATCGCTGTCCATACCTCTCTATCTCGTAAGTGTGGTTTTCGTGACTCCTCAACACGCGATAGGGCCCCAAGTACTTGGCCGCTAGCTTCGGGTTTTCCCCTCTTCTCCGCCGCTTGCTTAGCAACCACACGAGGTCACCCTCATTGAATAACGGAGGCTCTCTCGCGTCGGTTGACACAATATCTTTTTGCCTATCTCGGAGGAGAGTATGGGCTTGTATCAACCGGTCGTGGACAGTCTGCACATACTCATGTATGCTTGCGAATGATTCTAGTCTATTCCCATACTGCAATTGGTCAGGAAGACGTAGTTCCCGACCCAACATCAGATAATTGGGTGTTTCTTTAGTCGCGGAGTGTGGTAACCCTCGCAGCGTCCTCATGATTTGTGGCAGTAGCTGGTCCCAATCTTCCTGTCCTCTGCCCAGCAAGAGAGCTCGTAGGGAGTCACCCAACACACGATTGTTTCTCTCGACCACCCCATTCCCTTCGGGGTGGTACGGGGTGGTCCGAGACTTATCGACTCCCCACAAGTCGCATAGCTCCTGGAATAATGAGGATTCAAATTGGCTCCCCTGGTCGGTATGGATAATCTCGGGTAGCCCGAAGTAACTAAATACCCTTTCGTCTAGGATCTGGGCTACCGTTGGGGCTGTAGCGTCGGGGATGGCTAACGCATCTGACCACCTAGTGAAGTGATCAGTGAGCACCAACACCCAACTGTTTCCACGAGGGGTCGGAGGCAGGGGTCCCACCAAGTCTACGGCTAGGCGTTGCCACGGCCTCCCGGCGTACAGCCGTTGTCTATTCCCGGAGGTCCGCCCCTTTCCTGTTTTGGCCCTCTGGCAAACCTCGCAAGAGAGGACTGCTCTCCGGATATCTCCGGCCATACCCGGCCAATACCAGTCCAATTGGACGCGTTTCAAGGTCTTCTCCACCCCGCAGTGTGTTTGCTCGTGGGCTTTCCACAGGATTTCCTGTCTCAATGTTTTCGGGCATACCACCACTACCTTTTCTCGCCCATTCTGGGTAAGATGGAGAGTCAACACGCCCGACTCGTCGAGCTGGAGCTGGTGAAACATCCGGGCCAATCGTTGCAGCTCGGGGCTGCCCACTCGTAGCACGGCTTCTTCCACTCCTTTCCGGTCCCTGACGGCTTGGTAAATGACCCCTAGGTCGGTAGTGGCCCTCTGTTGTAGCGCCCGTACTTCGTCCAGCGGGGTTTGTACCACCGTCAGCTGTTCTGGACCCTTTTTGACTACACTTTCACCAGTTCCATCCAAATTTTTGGTTTCGCCAGTTATCTTGACGGCTTGTGACTGAGGATCCTGAGGTCTTCTGGGAGGGTGGTCCAACACTCTAGGTGTTCCTGCCCCGCCCGGCAGCCGTACCGGGACTGGACTGGTTGGTGTGAGAATCGGGGGGCCGTGCCCTAAAGCCGGTCTGTTGCCAGGTAGTTGAGGCCATTCATCCTCATCCAACTGGCGGGGGTTGGGACTGGATGTTCCGACGCCTCTCGGTGGCTGTACCGGAACTTGGTCCACTGGCTCCGCAGTGTCCCAATTCGTTCCTGGGTTTATTAGGGAGTCGTATACTTGCGACCTCGTTGGCCCTTGATCCCGCTTCTCAATAGCAGCACACTGCCGGCAGTCGACGCACTGTCGTCGACTCAATCCATCGGCGTTCCCGTGTTTATCGCCTTTTCGATGGATAATTCGGTACTTGTGCTCGGCCAGACTCTCCAGCCACCGGGCCACCTGGCAAGAGGGTTCCTTCCTCCGGTGCAACCAAACCAAGGAGGCATGGTCGGTTCGGATGGTAAACTCTCTGCCATATAGGTAGGGCCGGAAATGCCGGACAGCTTGTACCACTGCCAGTAGCTCCCTTCTGGTTACGCAGTAATTGCGTTCGGCGGAGGAGAGGGTCTTGCTATAGTAGGCTATGGGTCGCTCCGTGCCCTGCTGGACCTGGGATAACACAGCCCCAGTCCCTACATTACTAGCATCAGTATCTAGTACGTAGGGCAAGGAGGGGTCGGGATATGCCAGTACTGGAGCGTGTGTCAGCGACCATTTGAGCCTAAGAAAAGCTTCCTGTTCCTCTTCTCCCCATTTCCAGGGGACCCCTTCGCTGGTCAACAAGGTGAGAGGTTTGGCGACCGAGGCATAGTCCGGCACGTATCTGTGATAGTACCCAGTGGTACCCAAGTATGACCTTAGCTGTGTCACATCTTGGGGTGCTGCCCATCCACTTATAGCCTGAATCTTTTCAGGGTCGGTAGCCACCCCTGTGTTGCTGACTATGTGGCCCAGGTATTTGACTTGGGTCTGGAACAAGCTGCATTTGGAGGGCTTTAATTTCAGCCCGGCCTGCTTCAATCGTTCCAACACCTCGGCGAGCCTAGTGACATGACTGGAGAAGTCGGCTGACATGACGATGATGTCATCGAGGTACAGCAGCAGGGTTTTCCAGTGTAGCCCTTGGAGGACACGTTCCATCAGCCGCTGGAAGGTAGCTGGGGCGGAGGTCAGTCCAAAGGGGAGCACCTTCCACCTCCACAACCCACTGCGTGTGGCGAATGCCGACCGCTCCTGGGCCTCGGCGGAGAGGGGTACCTGCCAGTACCCGCTCATCATGTCCAAGGTACTGAAGAACCTACTGCCAGACAAGGCGTCCAAGCTCTCATCAATCCGGGGGAGGGGGTAGGCGTCCTGGCGAGTGACACTATTAAGTTTCCTATAGTCTACACACAATCGCCACGCCCCGTCCTTCTTCCTCACCAAGACCACCGGAGAGCTCCAGGCCCCGTGAGCGGGCTCAATCATGCCTTGCTTTTCCAGGGCCGAAACCTGTCGTTCGATTTCGGCTTCCTTCTCGTGTCCTACACGGTACGGGTGTTGACGGATGGGTTGTGCCTCTGGGAGGAGGGGGATCTCGTGTTGTACCAGGGTGGTACGCCCCATGTCTTCGCTCCCTTGGCTGAATACATCCGCATAACGGGTCAAGAGGTCTTTCATTCTTCGGTGCTCGGTAGGGGACGAGCAATGTGGTGCCGCCTGTCGGAGCAGGTCCAGCATGTGGGGTGGTACATTGGAGACAGGAGGGGGAGTTTCTTTGGAAACCTCGGCTTCTCCCTTCGCTGTCCAGGGGGCCCCTATTTCGTCCGGCCCGACCCCCGTGTATTGCCCCACGACCGTTCCTGCCGTCACACTGACGGGATGGTCGGTGGGGTTCATACAACGGATGGCCACTCTCCCCTTCTCACCGGGTTGGTGTAGGCTGGCGGCCACCATATATCCGTTCTTCGTTCCCTCAATTAACCCGACTGGCTGATAGGAGGAGGACGTGAGACGTCCGGCAACCAGGACCTCGGTTCGAGGGGGAAGCGTTGTGGCTCGCATTACCTGTACGCTGCTTGTCAGAGGTCGACCCTCTCGGTCAGTGCACGTCAACTTCTGTCCATTTAACACCAACGTGGGTTGCTGGAAGTTCATCTCGCAGTGGTGGTCGACCAAGAAAGGCATGCCCAGGATGGCATCCTCCTTCAGGGCACACACCACGAGAGACACAGTAACCTGGACACTCCTGACTCTGACCGGGAGAGTGATGAGTCCGTGGAACTGCAGCCGGGTACCATCTGCCATTTGCCCATAGTCCTCCCGGACCTCCAATTTGCTTTTGACGTCTTTAGGTAACCGCTCAAAGACATGTCGTCCCAACAAATTAGAGGTACACCCGGTGTCCACGAGGAATTGGACGGACTGACCTCCGATGCGACCTGGCAAGAAATAGCTGCTATTATGCGGCTTCCATGATTCGTCTCCGTGGGTCCGTCTGGCTTTGCTAGTCCTCTGGGGGCCCTTCTTGGAAGGCCGAGACGGCTTTGGCCAGACGTAGGTTTCATCCTTGGCTTCTGAGAGTGGGAGACCTGCACACTCAGGTAAGGGTTGATATTGGTTATGCAAGGGGACCGGTGGCAAGCAGGGGGGGAGCCTGCGTCGCCTAGTCCGTCGTGGCTGTTGCCACTGTCCTTGCAAGGGTATATTTGATCCACAGTCAGTACTTCCCCCTACTGCTGTGGATGGTAACCGTTTCCCGGCCTCGTGACTTGAGGCCGTTGTCCTTGGGGGGCTTGGGGGCACCGGCGTTGGATGTGCCCTGCCTGGCCGCAACCCCAACAATTTGGTCCCCTTTTGTCCACTCCCCGTTGTCCCAACAGCTTCCCTTCCCTCAGTCCATCTGCTAACCCCTTTATAGCCATCAGGACGTCGTTCAAGGTGGCTGATGGGGGGTTCCGAATGGACGGGGGCGACTGTAGCGGGGGTAACTTCTTCCTCCTCCACCGTCATTATTAGGGGTCGGGCACCAGGTCGAGGAAGAGTGGGCTGGATTTGCAGGAACTCGTTCCCCGCCTGCACTGCTTCCTCCAAGCTCTGTGCCTTCATCGCTAACAGGTGGCGTTGGAGGGGCGTATTTCCCAGTGTCAGAGAAAACGCATTCATGGCCATACTGGACTGGTAGGATTCTGGGAGGTCAGCGTATGCTATTTTCACCAGACGCTCCATCTCTGTGGCATGTTCTTGGAGACTCGTCTTGGGTTCTCTTTTTAGGTGGAGTTTACTCCTAGCCTCTCTCGGGGAGAGCCCGTACTTCATGCGTAAAGCCGAGAAGATGGAGGCAGGTGAGTCCCCTCGACTGCATCCTCTGGCTCCTTCCTTCAGGGTCTCCCGCAGGTGGAGGAGCGTGGCCTTCTCACTCCACTCATTTGCTTCCGCGACCTCTTCGAACTGGGAGATGAATAGCTCTACATCCTCACTCCCATCGAACTTCGGAGGCTTGAAGTTGGCTCCCCCTCGGGGTATCTGTAAGGCTCTAGTGATAGCCTCTGTCAGTTGACCAATCTGGTCGACCTGCTGTAACTCTGCCTCAGCCAGATCTCTGGTAGCATTCCGTCGGCTGTTTGGCATGGTTACTAGGTTCGTCTTATAAGTCCTAATTACCGCAGTTCAATCCCACTGCTGCCACCAGTGTGTTGGATCCAGCGACCAACACGTAGAAGCGACCTGGGTCGGCTTACTCTACCGGTCTGCATTCACCTTCCACAGGGGCCGTGTAAGTGTTGCCCGTTGACCAACACGCGGAGGCGACTCAGTCGGCTTACACCACCGGTCTACTACAACCACCTTACACGGGGAATTGCTCCCTGAGTGATATTATGCTCGTTCGACAAGGTCGACCTGAGGTCGACCGGGGTCGACAGTGTTTCTATACTCTACTCCCA
Organism: Watersipora subatra; assembly: GCF_963576615.1. Classification (NCBI taxonomy): domain Eukaryota; kingdom Metazoa; phylum Bryozoa; class Gymnolaemata; order Cheilostomatida; family Watersiporidae; genus Watersipora; species Watersipora subatra. The sequence goes on along the minus strand of NC_088711.1, from coordinate 34,583,456 downwards.
AAGCACAGTCCGTAGACTGAGACTTGGAGTAAATAAGTGCTCAGTGTGATTCTGTTATTGCGCAAGGTAACAGAAGAGTGTGGGTCCAAATGCAAAGCATGTATTGAACAACTTCTAGGCCGATAAACACGGCCTTAAATATAACAGAATATGCAAATGAGGTGGCTAAGGCCAACCTCCTCTAGGGGCGTGACTATATAAAATAACACAAGAGAACACAACTCTAATGATAATAACCAAAAAGGAGATGGTACTGCAGGTTTCCATCACACTATCCATGACGCATTTTCATCAGATTTCTTTTTTTTTAACAGATATTAGTGAATACCATCAAAAGCATAGCTGCTTATCACTCGTGAATGGAGTTCCATGGGATATGCATAGGCCTATAATTGAAGATTGTGCAATACAGTTTCTAAACTTCCAGCAAGATGATCCTAGTATTATAAACCAAGTAAGTGCCACAAATACTTGTGACCAGTATCACATAAGCCTTATGTATCACTTCTATAATACTTACTTATGTCATATGAAAGAGGTATTTTAGAGGTGACACACCATGCCTGTACACTAACATACATCATCTTAGGTGGTACTTTAGTAAGTCCATGTTGATAAAACCTGGCTGTTGTTATTTTATTAGGCCATCACATGATCTCATTACAGTCAGTGTAGGAGTTGTCTGCCTGCTCCTAACATTCGCTTTTCCTTTAGATTTCTAGCACAGCTTTCACAGTTTTAAAGACTCAAGATTTAGTTGTTGCAATAATTGTGAGGCGTGAGTTTAGAGATTAATAAAATATTATGTATGGGTGGCCTACATATGGATATTATGTATGGCTGACCTACATATGGATACTATGTATGGGTGGCCCACATATGGATATTATGTATGGGTGGCCTACATGTGGATATTATGTATGGGTGGTCTACATATGGATATTATGTATGGCTGGCCTACATATGGATATTATGTATGGGTGGCCTACATATGGATATTATGTATGGGTGGCCTACATATAGATATTATGTATGGGTGGCCCACATATGGATATTATGTATGGGTGGCCTAAATTTGGATATTATGTATGGGTGGCCTACATTTTGATATTTACTTGAGTTAACTAGTCCTGGACTTATGCAAAGCCTTTTGGAATGCTACAGTAATTTGTATCTGTGGAATAGTACAGTGATGTGTATTTCTTTAACAGTACAGTGATGTGCATTTATGGAACAGTACAGTGATGTGTATTTGTGCAATAGCACAGTGATGTGTATTTATGTAATAGTAATTTGGTTCGTGCAGTGAAATGCTGACCTATTCTGTTTTTATTAACGGTGTATAGCAAAAGTAATACCAATGAAAACTTCCATCTTTGTATGGATTCGCGTGATATTGCACCATGTCAATTGTTTTGTATGTTGTATTTTCAAAGTATTATTTAAATGAATTGTCCTTCCCTTGCGCATGTAAGGAATACTCTCCAACATATAGCAAACATGTTTGTTTTGTTTCTGTTTACTTCCATTTTGTTGATCTGTGGAACATGGCATGTTACACGCGCGGAATGAAAGTTCGACAAATGGTCGATAGCCATTCCTACCGACCATTTGCTTACATACATTCTTCTCTTTATCATGAGTAAGAAATGTAGCTGTTTTATGAATTCTACATACATATATTTCCTTCTTGATGCATTGTTGGAACCTTAATAGGTGGAGATAAATCTGAATGGCTGTCACAAGGTGTAGGAATCATACGCATTGTAGTCTTCCCTTGTCTCTGTAAACTCTTGCAAAATCTTACACTCTATACCACTGACTATGGCATTTATTTATCATCATTGCGTGTATCCTTAAAATATACCAATACATTCTTGTTAGGCATACTGGAGAGCATGCGCATTCATCTTAGGCTCTGTTCTAGAGAGAGCCCTCAAGCCAGAATGCAATGTCCGATTGCATCGGCCTCCTGACTTTTCAGGTGAACATATAAGATTATCTTCATTGACAAACAGTTGTGACTAGCTATTCTAGTTTGTTACAAACAGTTGTGACTAGCTATTCTAGTTTGTTACAAACAGTTGTGACTAGCCATTCTAGTTTGTTACAACCAGTTGTGACTAGCTATTCTAGTTTGTTACAAACAGTAGTGACTAGCTATTCTAGTTTGTTACAAACAGTTGTGACTAGCTATTCTAGTTTGTTACAAACAGTTGTGACTAGCTATTCTAGTTTGTTACAAACAGTAGTGACTAGCTGTTCTAGTTTGTTACAAACAGTTGTGACTAGCTATTCTAGTTTGTTACAAACAGTTGTGACTAGCTATTCTAGTTTGTTACAACCAGTTGTGACTAGCTGTTCTAGTTTGTTACAAGCAATTGTGACTAGCTATTCTAGTTTGTTACAAACAGTTGTGACTAGCTATTCTAGTTTGTTACAAACAGTAGTGACTAGCTATTCTAGTTTGTTACAAACAGTAGTGACTAGCTATTCTAGTTTGTTACAAACAGTTGTGACTAGCTATTCTAGTTTGTTACAAACAGTTGTGACTAGCTATTCTAGTTTGTTACAAACAGTTGTGACTAGCTATTCTAGTTTGTTACAAACAGTTGTGACTAGCTATTCTAGTTTGTTACAAACAGTAGTGACTAGCTATTCTAGTTTGTTACAAACAGTTGTGACTAGCTATTCTAGTTTGTTACAAACAGTTGTGACTAGCTATTCTAGTTTGTTACAAACAGTTGTGACTAGCTATTCTAGTTTGTTACAAACAGTAGTGACTAGCTATTCTAGTTTGTTACAAACAGTAGTGACTAAGCTATTCTAGTTTGTTACAAACAGTAGTGACTAGCTATTCTAGTTTGTTACAAACAGTTGTGACTAGCTATTCTAGTTTGTTACAAACAGTTGTGACTAGCTATTCTAGTTTGTTACAAACAGTAGAGACTAAGCTATTCTAGTTTGTTACAAACAGTTGTGACTAGCTATTCTAGTTTGTTACAAACAGTTGTGACTAGCTGTTCTAGTTTGTTACAAACAGTTGTGACTAGCTATTCTAGTTTGTTACAAACAGTTGTGACTAGCTATTCTAGTTTGTTACAAACAGTTGTGACTAGCTATTCTAGTTTGTTACAAACAGTTGTGACTAGCTATTCTAGTTTGTTACAAACAGTTGTGACTAGCTATTCTAGTTTGTTACAAACAGTTGTGACTAGCTATTCTAGTTTGTTACAAACAGTAGTGACTAGCTATTCTAGTTTGTTACAAACAGTAGTGACTAAGCTATTCTAGTTTGTTACAAACAGTAGTGACTAGCTATTCTAGTTTGTTACAAACAGTTGTGACTAGCTATTCTAGTTTGTTACAAACAGTTGTGACTAGCTATTCTAGTTTGTTACAAACAGTTGTGACTAGCTATTCTAGTTTGTTACAAACAGTTGTGACTAGCTATTCTAGTTTGTTACAAACAGTAGTGACTAGCTGTTCTAGTTTGTTACAAACAGTTGTGACTAGCTATTCTAGTTTGTTACAAACAGTTGTGACTAGCTATTCTAGTTTGTTACAACCAGTTGTGACTAGCTGTTCTAGTTTGTTACAAGCAATTGTGACTAGCTATTCTAGTTTGTTACAAACAGTTGTGACTAGCTATTCTAGTTTGTTACAAACAGTAGTGACTAGCTATTCTAGTTTGTTACAAACAGTAGTGACTAGCTATTCTAGTTTGTTACAAACAGTTGTGACTAGCTATTCTAGTTTGTTACAAACAGTTGTGACTAGCTATTCTAGTTTGTTACAAACAGTAGTGACTAGCTATTCTAGTTTGTTACAAACAGTAGTGACTAAGCTATTCTAGTTTGTTACAAACAGTAGTGACTAGCTATTCTAGTTTGTTACAAACAGTTGTGACTAGCTATTCTAGTTTGTTACAAACAGTTGTGACTAGCTATTCTAGTTTGTTACAAACAGTAGTGACTAAGCTATTCTAGTTTGTTACAAACAGTTGTGACTAGCTATTCTAGTTTGTTACAAACAGTTGTGACTAGCTGTTCTAGTTTGTTACAAACAGTTGTGACTAGCTATTCTAGTTTGTTACAAACAGTTGTGACTAGCTATTCTAGTTTGTTACAAACAGTTGTGACTAGCTATTCTAGTTTGTTACAAACAGTAGTGACTAGCTATTCTAGTTTGTTACAAACAGTTGTGACTAGCTATTCTAGTTTGTTACAAACAGTTGTGACTAGCTATTCTAGTTTGTTACAAACAGTTGTGACTAGCTATTCTAGTTTGTTACAAACAGTAGTGACTAGCTATTCTAGTTTGTTACAAACAGTAGTGACTAGCTATTCTAGTTTGTTACAAACAGTAGTGACTAGCTATTCTAGTTTGTTACAAACAGTTGTGACTAGCTATTCTAGTTTGTTACAAACAGTTGTGACTAGCTATTCTAGTTTGTTACAAACAGTAGTGACTAAGCTATTCTAGTTTGTTACAAACAGTTGTGACTAGCTATTCTAGTTTGTTACAAACAGTTGTGACTAGCTGTTCTAGTTTGTTACAAACAGTTGTGACTAGCTATTCTAGTTTGTTACAAATAGTTGTGACTAGCTATTCTAGTTTGTTACAAACAGTTGTGACTAGCTATTCTAGTTTGTTACAAACAGTTGTGACTAGCTATTCTAGTTTGTTACAAACAGTTGTGACTAGCTATTCTAGTTTGTTACAAACAGTAGTGACTAAGCTATTCTAGTTTGTTACAAACAGTTGTGACTAGCTATTCTAGTTTGTTACAAACAGTTGTGACTAGCTGTTCTAGTTTGTTACAAACAGTTGTGACTAGCTATTCTAGTTTGTTACAAATAGTTGTGACTAGCTATTCTAGTTTGTTACAAACAGTTGTGACTAGCTATTCTAGTTTGTTACAAACAGTAGTGACTAGCTATTCTAGTTTGTTACAAACAGTAGTGACTAGCTATTCTAGTTTGTTACAAACAGTTGTGACTAGCTATTCTAGTTTGTTACAAACAGTTGTGACTAGCTATTCTAGTTTGTTACAAACAGTTGTGACTAGCTATTCTAGTTTGTTACAAACAGTTGTGACTAGCTATTCTAGTTTGTTACAAACAGTTGTGACTAGCTATTCTAGTTTGTTACAAACAGTTGTGACTAGCTATTCTAGTTTGTTACAAACAGTTGTGACTAGCTATTCTAGTTTGTTACAAACAGCTGTGACTAGCTATTCTAGTTTGTTACAAACAGTTGTGACTAGCTGTTCTAGTTTGTTACAAACAGTTGTGACTAGCTATTCTAGTTTGTTACAAACTGAAGCATTTAGTAGAAATAGTTGTCTAGCTGATAATATTATTTTAATCTAGGATAGTTTCTTCATGCAAGAATGCTTCACTGTTGAGCATGCTTAAAGTTCAGCCTGAGCGCCAGCTTAGGCCAAGCATTAGTTGTCATTGCTCTGTAGGGGAAATCAGTTTGACAGCTAGATAAAAGTTTTATGTTGTTAGCTTTTTATATCTAAAGACTATAAAACTATTTGTAAAATATTTTATTACTTGCAAAAACCCTACTACTGATATAATTGTGATTGCTGTGTTACTGAATGAATCTACCATAAAACCTATAATTGAACACCATGGCGCTCTATTTTTCATCCTTTTTTTATAGTGGCGGTCAATTAGAGGCGGTGTTGAAATAGAGGCTGGCGGTCTAATTTTTAAATGGCTCGTCAGAATTTTCAGAAGATATTTTAGCCCTATTATAGGCAAGCGAATGTTGCCTATATTTTGCTTTCTTTTTTTCGGTGGAGCGATATTAAACCTTTTGGATGCAATAAATCTGCTAACTTACCTCTAACTTGTCAAAGATTTCTCAATAAATGTGCATCGAGAAAACGGGGAAAATCCCTACCAGTTGATATCTATTGCTTGCAATTGACCTGCGATGATATTAAAGCCTGTGTCCTTTGCAATTTGTTAGTGTTTTCAATTTTTATTTCATTCTAAATTTGAAGACATATTTATTTTATATCTACATTTGACATTGTTGAATAAAAGTTCATTGCACTCTTTGATATGTTTGCTACAGTTTGTAGTCAAAATTAGCTTTTTATGTGCAATAGAAGTGGAGTTATGAACATCAATCCATTGTAAGCCGTGTTAAGATAGCTGCAAGGATGCTATTAAATAACATGCTATAAATCTGCATATTTATAAATTATACAATAATAATCTATCAAATGATACAAATATATATATATATATATTCATGAACAAGTGACATGAACGAATCATACTTATATTACATGCAGAAATAAAAATTAACGTTTTTAAAACAAAAAATATTTTCGTTTGCTCAGATAGCTGCTTTCTGATTGTTGTTTTCCATAGAACGAACATATTCTAGTTGTCCAAAGCCTTCATAATATCTTCTGGCCTCAACTTTTCTTCTGCACTGCTGAACTAGTCGATATTAGTGTCCAAACATTTTTTAGCAGAGCAAAACTTTCATGCGCTGCATTTAGCATTAATGCGACGCTGACAGTTTGCTTAGTAAATGTAACCTTTGGTCCAAAACTTGTGAACCGGTTTTTACACGCATGTCCTTCGAAGTATTAGGACCGCGTTAAACAATGAACTACTATTAGCCTGAGACAGTTAGTAGTTATTTCCATGGCGTTATTTTCAAAGTTCCATCTACCATCGTAAATTTAAGCCGTGTTTTTATATGTAGGCTACTTCAAAGTAGAAAGACCGCGTTAAACAGATAATTACTACTAGCCTGAGACCGTTCTTAATTATAGCTATGGCGTTGCTTTCGAAGTTTTAGCGAAAAAAAAATGAAAAGCTTTGGAATTGGACATCGAGAGAATTAATTGTTATTTATATAAACAATTCATTATTAGTACGATTTTGTGGACACTTTTCTACTGATCAGTTGATATTATGGGCTCGTAAAGATCAAATAATGTCAAAGTGGTGTTCAATTGGAGAGTGGCGTCTATCTTTCAACCCTTTTCTCAGGGTGGCATTCAATTTGAGGTGGCGTTCAAATAAAGTTGGCATTCAATTAGAGGTTTTACTTTAATGCCCCTAGTTGGTCATAACTCTAGATTGTAAGTTTGTGCTAAGCTCCTGTTTATTATTGCAAACCATGTTGCATTGCTCTTCACTATTTACAAGGTTAGCATAGTTTATCGCTACTAACACATTAGTTTTGTTTTTACAAAACTATCCAAACATTTTAGCTCCGCTAAAAATAGGACAAACTAAATTTCCACTATATATACATGATTAACTTTTACTTGGGCAGCAGAAAAACTCCATAGCCAGCTGCGTATGTACAGATGACCCTAAACCTAGGCCTGCAATTCTAAATTTCATTTTGGAGTAAATGAACTTCAGACAAAACATATGGCTGAAGACTGAGAATTCCTGAGTTAGGACAGGATGGCTATTGCTTCACCCAGATTATTTACAAGAATAAAAACAAAGCTGCTGAACGAGACCTTCTCCTGTACAATAAAGAAGTTGTGTCATGTGTAATCCTGCTGCCGTCAGTTGGTTGAGAAATAAGTATTAATTCAGTTAGATTTTAATTCGAAGGACACTTGACAGCTGATCTAAATGCTTATATAAAATGTAAAACCATGATTAAGAAACATAGCTCAAAGGCTGTAGTAATAACATTTAATTGGCTGTGATTCTTCCAAATTGTTGTTTTTTTACAGTCTGGTAAATATCTGGTGCAATGTAGATGTTACAGAACGTTTGACATTCTGTACTCTGTAGATGTTTGGGAGGTTGTATGATTGACATTGATACTTTATTAACATGAATATGTTAACATTAATATATGTTAACATGAATATGTTTCCAGATTTGCTCCTCGTGTTAAAACTATCGCCTCTCAATGTTCTCATAAAAGTACACTATAATTGGTTCACTTCATTCCTCAGATCATAAACCTATGACGGGTTTTTAATCCATGCATGACTACGGTAGAATGCGTTACCTTAGTCAACCTTATTGTATCCATTATTGACCTTTGTAAGACTTATCATTCAGAGTTGGCCGATTATGTTAAGATAATACAAAAGTCGACAAAGTGGTTGCAGCTGACGTTACCATAAATAGTTGTAAGGAAGACAGTTTCCTCTGTGCGCGTCATTTTTCTCACCCAAGTTTCTCAGCGCTATCAATCTCTGTGGTTGATTATCACTTTCAGCACCAAGTTCTGATGTTGCAGTTTCTTTTTTGCAAAGTAAAATGTAGTTCTCTATTTCAGTTGAGAGTGGCAGCTTCGCTTATGATTTCAGTGCAGAGTTCGGGAGGGAAGATTGGAGGCCCACGAGTGTAAGTAGCCCTAGTATGACTCTCTAGTTAGTAATCTTGTAGCAAATTGTTTTTTTTAGATTTATTTACTGTATGTTGTTATGGAATAGTACTTGTGCGATATTATAGGTATTTTAGAGCTAATGTAAGATCTCTCTGACATCCTTATGTTCAACTCTCTTGTTAAAACCAGCCAACCTTATGCTCTGTTCAATAGTGGAGGTACTTTAGTCTCATCTTTCAATGGAGGTTTATCAAGGGTTTGGCAATGGGAAGATGCGCTATCGCACCACAATTATTAGGTGCAAATATTGGTCAGCCTATGGTGTATTATAAGACAGAGCTTGGGTCACGCCTCAACAAAGACCTTTATAAAAGTTTTATACTGTTTTAATGTTTTTCATTCGCTGTCATAATTGTTTTACCAATCGCCAAAAATTTAGACTAGCGTGGTTTTGTGCCCGAGCTGTGGTGATAATACATTGACCAACTCAGTCCTTCAAGACATCTCTGTTAAAACATGATCATGCGAAGTCTGATCCAAAAGTTTCTGGAATGGAACTGTATACACTTGCATATTTGCACGATAAAAAAACCCATTGCAACGTTTGCCGGCAAACATCTCTGGAGTGTTGGCAAAAAACTCAGGTTGCTATGACAACACGTTCTCACGTGAGGCGACGATATGTCAAGGTCTGTCATGTGCTTCCAGCAATTTTTTAACAAAATTATTGTCATGTCTAATCAATCAGAACAGCATATTTGCATTAGGTTTTGTGTGAAGTTAGGAAAAACAAGTACTTAGACAGTTGAAATGTTACATATTGCTTTTGGATATGCTGCTCTAAAGAAAACACAAGTTTTTGAGTGGCACAAACGTTTTCGTGAAGGTAGAGACAGCACTGACAGACCAGCCTCTGCAAGAACTTGCATGTCAATCGACAGTGTAAGGTCACTAGTCATGACAGATCGTCATTTAACCATTTGGGAGATATCTGGAGAGACTGGACTTGGTTTTAAAACTGTTCAAAGGGTTTTAACTGACGATTTGAACATGAGAAGAGTCGCTGCGAAGTTCGTGCCACGCTTGCTAACTCATGACCAAAAGAAGCTCGTGCCACGCTTGCTAACTCATGACCAAAAGAAGCTCAGGATGCATGCTTGCAATTATTTCAAAGAAGCTTTATGGAATGATAACAACTTTCTTGCGAAGGTATTAACTGGAGATGAGTCTTGGGTGTATGGTTATGTTACCCGGTGCCGTAAGGAAGGAAATATGGAAGGAAATCTCAACATTGAAAGCACCTCTAGCTAGTCATGTTATGCAATGACAGGATCTATGTGATGGTTGTGACTCAAACTCTGACAATTCCCATAAGCATTATGCAGTAAAGGGATTTCCTTTTGGAGCTTGCAAAGTATCTTTATTGAATAGTGAGCGCATGGTCAGTTTTAATTTCTAGTCAAATATGCTGGTCAGTCAATATTTGTTTCAATCGTGTAGCATTAGCAATGAATAAATGAAACATTTCAAGACTTCTAAATCTTGCAGAATTTTTAGCTTAGAGCTTCTCTGCGCTAATCTAAGACATTCTACGGCATGTTGTGTGAATTACCTCATGACCAGCAAAGTTGTGATTTTGTAGAGAGAGCTGCTGTTGCTATCACAAATGGCTCTCAAGCTATCGCATGGCATCAAAGGAAAAGCAAACTTTTATACGATACTTCCTCTTGATGTCCCCCTAGATGTTGCTAAACGCATGTTCAGCCACAACAGGTAAGTCATAGCTAGTAACAAGTACACACCGGGTATATACCTAACACTCTCACATGTACACACCTAACAGACTCACATGTACACACCTAACAGACTCACATGTACACACCTAACAGACTCACATGTACACACCTAACAGACTCACATGTACACACCTAACAGACTCACATGTACACACCTAACAGACTCACATGTACACACCTAACAGACTCACATGTACACACCTAACAGACTCACGTGTACACATCTAACAGACTCACATGTACACACCTAACAGACTCACATGTACACACCTAACAGACTTACATGTACACACCTAACAGACTCACATGTACACACCTAACAGACTCACATGTACACACCTAACAGACTCACGTGTACACACCTAACAGACTCACGTGTACACACCTAACAGACTCACATGTTCACATCTAACAGACTCACATGTACACACCTAACAGACTCACCTGTACACACCTAACAGACTCACATGTACACACCTAACAGACTCACATGTACACACCTAACAGACTCACATGCACATATCTAACAGACTCACATGTACATATCTAACACTCACATGTCTATTAACATGAAATCTAACAGTTTCAAGTCGTTGAACTGACTGCCAATAAATGAAGCTGTTCAATCGACTACTGATAAAGAAAATGATTCTATTGACTACCAATGAAGAATAAAACATAAAATAGTAAAAGTACTCTTTGTGTTTCACTATTATTAGATGTTTTAATTTTTGGGGATATTTTTTTCTCTGCTTTGTTTATTTTGTAAACTGTATACAGTCAAACTTGGATAACTCACCCTCGGATAGCTCGAACACATGGTTAACTCGAACGGATTTGTTTGGTTCGTTCCCATGCAATAACAAATTGCTTCAGATAACTCGACCTCAACTTCGTTAACTCGAACAGTTTTTTGTCCAACGGCTACCGAGAACTGTCTCGGTAGCCATTGGGCAAAAAGCTGTTCGAGTTAGAATATCGATATTCTAAGCTATTATTCTAAGATATTATTCCGAGCCATAGAGATAAAACTTTTAGTAGTTCTTAAGCATTGTTATTACCATCATTGGCAAAATATTTTCGCTAACGACTTTTCTAAAGGTTTGTAAAAATCAACTTTTACCCAACATCCGCTTAGCGATGGCCCTTCGAAAGCAAGGAAAAGCGAAGTAACTTTCAGATAAACTTGAAGAAAAATCGGGAAAATTGATCTTTGTTGAAACGCTCAAAAGAAAAAGATGACTTTTCTTCTGAGCATTTCAACAGCGATCAAGTTTTGCCAATTTTAATCTGAAAATGTCCTGGCAGTCACATCACCTAAAACAACAAACAAATCTCACGTGATGGAAAAATCTCTGTACTTTCTGATAAATCTTTTTTAACTTTACATTAGAAGCCTTTTAATTTGCAACAAGCCATCTTTGCTTTTGATTTATATATAGTTTGTATATGTACGAGTACATGTATCTACTAATAAATACATGCACTTGTGACAGTGCTCTGATAACTCGAACACTTTCGCTCAGTCCGGTGAAGTTTGAGTTATCCGAGTTTGCCTGTATCCTGCATCGATCATGCTGTTTACACATGGAGTTGTCTGACTCTGTTCCTATTCTGCCAGTAAAAAGTTAGACCAGCTTGAAGAACTGAGACAGCTGGATGATAAGACAGATGTAACTGTGTATAAGATGGGCAACCATGTGGACATGCTTAACACTGGTGGACCGCTCATAAGCAATGCCGATGTTATTGGCCGTTTCAATGTTGCTGCAGTAAGTGGGTAATCGTATTTATACTAGTGGTTATCCCCATTCTACATTGAAATATCGTTCAATACAGTCGAGATTCCGAGATGTGACGATTAATCTAGTAAGGAATGAATGTTTATATTACAACCAAACCCCGTACAAATTTAATTCGTCCCTCACTAGAAAATGATTGCAGTAATCGTCTCCCCCTACATATGATTACACGTAAATGCTTTACATAATCAACAAAATTCATTGAGGTTCATGAAAGTTTAATGGCAATGTAGTAAAAGGTGCTACTTGTTCCTCTGGCAATGAGAGGGTCAAGCCATGCGCTCAGATTAATTCCCTGTTAACAGTCTTCAAATACCTTCAAATACAGAATTTGTATTTTATCACCTGAATGTTTCAATTAAAAAAGTTTTAAAATGTTGGTTTGTTCTTGCATTCAGACAGCATGTAAGAGTTGTCTTTTCTTTTTCAATAAAAAGGTTTTCATTATCACTTTAACGGACTGAGTCGTGGAGGGCCTTCACTGATGCATGTATTAATTTTATTTTATTATAAGCATGACACCGTCAAGACTAAAATAACAATATTCAACAATTTTAAAGTGTGCAATTTATAAGCATGGAAAACAAAAAGTGACGAAGCACAAAAGAATAAAGTAAAACATACCTATTAGTTTCCTCAAATCAGACCAGATCTCTGCTAAGTCTCGCTATAAACTGGGCAGCAATCCGTCATTTGCTAACAAAAAGTATTGCGCTTTTTGTAATGAAGAGTGCCTGCGTGTAAGCTACAGCTGTACTTTAGCTAGCAGCCTGTATTAAACGCGCAATTTTAAGTGTATACGGTTGTAGTTTCACTACAATCACAATCTATCTTCACTTTAAAGCCAGGTGAATGGAGGTGTAGACTTGGCTATGTAAAGAACATAACGCGTATAGGTCAAGGTGCGGATGGAGATATGTAGTTTAGCTTGCTCTTTAATAGATTGCATTCAAACTAGTGCTGGGCAGGGGTAATAAAACTCGTTGGACTCGCGGGTTTATCTTCTCTCTCGGGTAATAAAGATTTTGAGCATTTCAGTCTTGAGGGTTCGAGTTTTGACTTGCGAGTTCGGGTTTTGTTACACGGATCCGTCGAGTAGAGTGAACAAAAACTCGGTCTACTGAGCCCTGCTCTCTAAACACTGTTTAATAACCTGCCTGTTAACCCTTTGAACACTGGCCTTGTTTGTCATTGCGTGTCAGTAACCCTGAGCAATTTGTCCAACGATCTGAAGTTTTTAAACTTTTATTATATATATATATATCTGAACGTGCTCATGATACAATGATATTTGGTAAAACACTAGTAAAAAAAGTCCTGCAACCCACCGCAAATGTCATCAAACAGAAAAAAACAGTACTTTAGCATTATTCGGGCTAAAACTATAAAAATTTGTACGGTTTTAAAAAACTCATGAACATCTACAATAGCATCATAACCATTGAGCACATGTTCATCATTATTTTATGACTCAAAATATACTGGAAAATTGTAACTAGTATTATAAAGTTCTTTATTTGCATCACAATCATTCATGACCTACCAACAAACGAATCGTGTCAATTTTTTCGCGATATCGTTCAAATAAAGTTTGTTATTAAAACAAAGGAAGTAGGGAAAGATATTTGAAAACTGTTACAAATGGGAGTAAAATTTCTGGTTTAATATCTTGTGCAAAAATGAATTTGATTGATTTACGCTGTTACTTAGAAACGGCTTTTGTAAACAAAACCATGTAAATGCCGAAATTCCGGCCAATAAAGATTCTAACACACCCTACGCCATGCCTGAAAACTGACAGTTGGGGTTCAAACTTGAAAGCGTTAAGGCTGCGAGCACGAATATCGGTCGTTAGAAAATAGTAAAAAACAATAAATAAATTGAATAGAATTATAATTGCATTGTAAATTTTAAAATACGAGGTCTGATCAACAAGTTCCAGGAATGGCTGTATTGTTGCAATATAGATAGTTTTACAAACAAACCAAATTAGTCTCCTTCAAAATAAATTCCTTGAGAGTCTATACATTTAGTCCAACGCCGCTGCCATTGCTCAAAGCAGTGACAGAAGTCCGCTTTCTTCAGGGCCCGCAACTCCGAAGTTGTGTTTCTTTTAATTGATTCGATGTCTTCAAATCGTTCACCTTTAAGGGAAAATTTTAACTTTGGAAACAACCAGAAGTCACAGGGAGCAAGATCTGGTGAGTACGGGGGATGCGGCACAATAGAGATGAAGTGTTTGGCACAGAATTCCTTCACAGTCAAAGATGTGTGTGCTGGGGCGTTATCATGATGTAACCTCCAAGCACCTTGCTTCGTTAAAGCTGGTCTTTTGCGCCTGATACTTTCTTTCAAGCGCCTTAAGATATCTCTGTAAACATACTGATTAACAGTAGTTCCTGGAGGTAAGAATTCTTTGTGTACTATTCCATCAATGTCAAAGAAAACAACCAGAAGCGTTTTGATCACTGACCGTGACATCCTCGCCTTCTTTGGTCTAGGAGACTCAGATGACTTCCACTGTGAACTCTGCATTTTGGTTTCAGGGTCGTACCCATACACCCAGCTTTCATCAGCTGTTATAACAGTTTTTAGGAAGTCGGGATCATGCAGTACTGCTGTTTTAAGTTCGCTACAAATGTCAATTCTTCTCTGCTTTTGATCATCATTCAGCAAACGTGGAACAAACTTTGCAGCTACCCTATGCATGTTAAGATCATCTTTTAATATTTTATGAATGGTACCAAAAAAAGCCCAGTTTGTTGGCTTACTTCTCGTATAGTAACACGGCGATCAGCGTTGACTATAGCCTTTACAGTGTCAATAGCAGTGACAGTCCTTCGTGATGTTGGAGCTCCACAGCGTTTATCGTCTTCAACCTCTTCTCTTCCTTCTCTAAACCGTTTGTGCATTCATAGACTTGTGTTTTCTTTAGGGACTCATCCCTGAAGGCTGTATGCAACATTTGAAGGGTATCTGATGGTGATTTACCGAGTTTGGCACAAAGTTTTATACAGACGCGTTGTTCGTTTTGATCGGCCATTTTGAAAAATTCGCCAGAAGATCCAAACTAGTCCGTGATTCTATTAATATTGCTTAGCAACGACTACGAATTTTGGCCTAAAACTTTCTGTACTAACTAATTAGGAGTTGTTATTTGGTTTGCAACCATGAAAAAGTAACTCCGACATAGACTACTAGTCATGATAACACAATTCCGGGAACTTATTGATCAGACCTCGTATGTCTGATGTTTGGAAATTTTAGACATAAAACCCGTATCAACTAACCCAATACCCGAAAAACTTGTTGGCCAAAAAGTACTCGTGCCAAGCACTACCAGCTACCTAGCCTGTCTTGACAAACTGTTGTATTTGCGGAGTTGTCCCCCTTCCCGTCGAGCGAGCAACACAACAGCTTGTCACAAGACGTACTGCACCTGATGCATCAGCTGCACTTATAGGGAGTTGCTCTCTTCCGTCTTGGCGGCTTGGTTGCGATGTTATGTCGGTCGCTCCATTGGTAATCATAACGAATTTCGCGCAAAAATTTATGTAGAAAGAAATAAGATTACAACGTTTAACCAGCGACCAGTCTCTGTGGTAAACTTTAGTAGAACTTGAGAACTTAGGCAACAGCAGCGACTAAACATGTCGTTATTTGCGCGTTCGGTCAGTTTTATTTCTATTTTTGTATCAGTCAGTTTTATTTGTTCTTATGGATTTTATTTTCAATTTATTTTATTCTTACGTTCTACTAAAGTTTACCGCAGAGACTCGTCGCTGGTTAAACGTAATCTTATTTTTTTCTACATAAATTTTTGCGCGAAATTCGTTATGATTACCGATGGAGCGAACGACATAACATCGCAACCAAGCCGCCAAGACGGAAGAGAACAACTCCCTGTAAGTGCAGCTGATGCATCAGGTGCAGTACGTCTTGTGACAAGCTGTTGTGTTGCTCGCTCGACGGGGAGGGGGGACAACTCCGCAAAACAACAGTTTGTCAAGACAGGCTACCCGATACTCAAAAAACTTGAACAGAAGGGGACGCGTCTAAACTCGTTGGCCAAGAAGTACTCGTGTCCAGCACTACTCCAAACTGTATCAGCTTGCGCGTTGTTTTTATGTTGACCTTTTATTTTCAGTCAATCTTTTTCTGTGAAGCATACAGATCTAGAGATGCTATGAAATACTGACAGCATGCAATGGTTAAAATTACTTTGATGTGGAGTCACATAGCTGCTTGATTTTCTTGTCATTTGTTAGAAAACTTGCAAGTTTAGGTTTGACTGTACCAGAGTGTTTGCGCTTGTAGAATGGTATTTTATAAGTAAATCGTTCTCCAGCAATACATTGATTCTATTCTCTTCTTAGATACATAAGATTGGTGAGGATGGCGTGAGGTCTACGTACAGAGCACAAGGAGTGTCTTTGCCTGCAGCTCTCACGGTAAAACTCTCTTTTACCTGACCACTAGCGGAGCATTCCCATAAGACCTTAGGATGTGCTGAATCTCGGTTGTCCTTGATTTGGGTGCAGACAACCACGCCTTAGCTCTCTTCTAAGAATTCTCTTTTAAAGGTTGACTTGCAACAAAATTCACATTACAGTTATTTGTTAACAAAAGATTGACCATGTCTTACTCTGTTGTGTTGTAGGTGCAAAATATGTGGAAATGTGCTTACAAGCTCTTAAATGCTCAAAAGCGAACAGTTAGTCGCAGCCATCACGAAAACGCCGTAGATTGGGATCTCTTTATTTCGACGTACTCAAACAATGTGATTGTTTTTGATCACGATAAATAAAAGGCTCAATATAAAACGTCTCACCATTTTATGAAAAATTGCTATGATGCTATTTTATCATTGCGCCCGCGCGTTATGAGGGCATTAAAGAAAATTTTGAGACACAAGTATATGCAACACTGTGTTTCTTCATGTTTTTTTCGTTAGGGCTAATTTGTTCCAGCCCTACGATATCAACCATAATTTATCTCAAACTTAAGATTTGGTGATTTGTGTGCTGATTGTATACGTTATTAGGAGATATACGTTGATCACCATGGCGAGTTCAGTGTTATCCATTATAGTGAAAACCGATAAAATAGATAAAAGGAAAAATTTAGTTAACGTTTGAAGTTTATTAAAATACATACTTAAACTTCCTGAAAGTATGTGTTTAGTAAGCTTCAGTGATTATGTTACACGTTTGCCTCCAAGATAAAAACTATCCACATAGTACATAGAAATGTTATATTATCTTGCAGATCATAACCATGAATGAAATGCACTATAGTCATTGTAGGTTACTATAGTTACTAAGGTTAACATATTGTTTTGTTACTATTTTTAATAATGATTATTCTGATGATTTTTACCAGGAGGTGATTGCATTAGATAATTATTATGGGTTTCTATACCACTATATGTACGTCTATAGCCTAATGCTCGTAGCACTAGCATAATGAAAAATGGGACGTAGTTGAACACGATGGCTTCTGTTTACACTTTCATGCAACCTCATTCGAAATAAAGAGATCCCAATCAACGGCGTTTTCGTGATGGCGGCGATTAGCTGCTGGTTTTTGAGCTTTTAAGAGCTTGTAATCACATTTCCACATATTTTGCACCTACAACACAGCAGAGTAAGACAGGGTGAATCTTTTGATACCAAATAACTGTAATGTGAATTTTGTTGCATGTAAAACTTTAAAGAATGCTATAAATATGCTTGCTTGGATATGCCTGCATCCACCATGGATCACTTTATAATGTCATAGCCAGGTCTAGATAAACAAACTGTTCTGTGGTTAGACTCAAATTTTCAACAAACGTCTAGGAGTCAGAAAACATGGAATTAATATCATCATATACAGATGTAGATGGCCTCCCAGTCGTCGCAGTGTCTCACCTCTAGTTTGTTACCTCCTTTGATTATTTCATTTATTTCTTCTGTTGATAACTCTGAGACCCTGTTTCCTGTTCACCAACTCACCCTGTGTTATTTCTTATTGCAGATGCACCCTTGGACATATGACCATCTGATTAAAAACGCTACACTATTGGTAAGTACAGAACATGTTATTATACCTTGTCTTTGGGCGTCTGGGTTCTTCAAGGCCGGTTAGCATTTTCACAGAAGATATTAAAACTCTTCTTACCAGAATTGCTGGATATAGTCTTGATCTATTGTTAGCACAGATCCAGCAGGAGTGGTCAATATGAAATCTCACGTTTTCTAACATTTTATTTTAATTACATTGCATGGACAGTTTATAGGAACATGTAATGTTTATAAGCATCTCAGGAATCCAATTTAAAGAAATTGTACTACGCTTGAACATCATTCTCACAGCATTTGGTCGAATAACAACTGTCAACTCATTTTCATAAAACCTTTACTATGCTTTTACATGGGAGGCTGTCATTCTTTTTTATACAACTATCGGGCCTCGTCAGGCGAGTTTCACAAAGTTTGCGGCGTATGTCATCTTTCTCTTTAACTATGCTTCTTCGGCTAAATGGTCTTTTTACCAGCTTCAGTAGCTAAAAAACTAGGCTTCTGTTGTTGCCATAGAGTTGTCAAACAGATCAGAGGTTATATTTATTGTCATAGTCGTCAAACAGATCAGAGGTTATATTTATTGCCATAGAGTCGTCAAACAGATCAGAGGTTATATTTATTATCATAGAGTCGTCAAGCAGATCAGAGGTTATATTTTTTGTCATTGAGTCATCAAACAGATCAGAGGTTATATTTATTATCATAGAGTCATCAAGCAGATCAGAGGTTGTATTTGTTATCATAAAGTCGTCAAACAAATTAGAGGCTATATTTTTGTATGGCATGAATGGCCGGAAATTTTGTCAAATCAATTTCTTCACATTTACTAAGGGAGGTTGGCGTGCTCCAAAAGCAATTTAAACACTGATACGACTTATTTTCTGGACCTAAAACTTTGGCATGATGACTAATCACAATCCAGTTATCTTGAAACAGTTTCTAGATTATTCATCAACTTTTGTTGTTTTGAATTTTAGATAGTAGAACTCTACTTTTGGGTTGAAACCATTTTTATCAATTACTAATGAATGGCCGGTGTTGCACGGGTAATAAAAAAGTTTTTGCGCAGAAACTTTGTTTTTATTGAACATATACATTTACCATTTTAAATGAAGGTCTTGGTTTATTTCTGTGTGTCTGCCCTATGAGCTTTCAAATATTCGAAAGCTCGAGGCATAACTAAAACAGATTGTTGAAAAACATTTCTTACTTATGCTACACATACGCTCAAGATTAAAATAGCTTATAAATAGTAGCAGGTAATGTAGTTGACATTGGCTAAGTTTCTTTACCCAATGAATTTGCATAACTTAACCTAGTCTAAATTTATATAATAAATGATTTGTCATTTGTAGTTTTGTTTTATATATTTATATTTGGCATGTTTGAGCTAGCTAACATTCACTTTTGTCTTTTTTGCACCACCTAGGAGGTAGAAAAATGGCGCATTGTCCTTTTTTTAGGGTGGTAGGTTTCCTAGCAGGTATATCGAACACCGAAAGTTTATACGATGTGTGATATCTAAGAATTTGTTTGTTGTACACAAAGTTCATTATATGAAAATACACATCCTCTTAAACTTCATATCGTGAGGAAAGTGTTTTGTGCAGTTCAAATAAATTTAGAGAAAAAATAAAACAATAGTGAATGTTTTTAAATGTGAAATAATTAGCAAGTAATGGCTAGATAAAGTCTGTTATACTACATTGGTTACAATGTAAAATGATTTGATACTGATACAATAATACAAACTGAGAAAACAAAATAGAAATCACAAATTTATAGGCTATTTTTACTGGTTACTTGAGATAACGCAAAATACAACTGTCCATGTGAATAGCAAGGTGTTCGAAGGTGAATGCGGACAGTTTTTAATGACTGACACGGATATGGAATTCGCTCGGGTCAGGGGCAAATGATTCAGTAACTGGGCCTTTTTCTCATGGGTTAGTTTATCAGATTGCCTGGCAAGTCCACTTTACATATTCAATAGTGGTAACAAACAATAATGCAGCTGATGAGATTTAATTGATATAAATTATTGTTGAAAGCACCAAAACAAATAGAACTGCTGCGTTATACTGAGCGCTTGTTATACAGTCTTAGTCAGAAAGAGAGACGATGTTCCACAGCAAAGAAAAGTTGCATACACATCTTGTCAGCCATATATCTTGAACCAGACTGTGATATATGCAGTAATAATTGCAACATACATGTATTGGTCCTAGCTTCTGGAAGACTTTTCTTTCGAAAGCTAGCCTTAGCGCAAAAGCAGACTACTGCGGGAACAGAGTAACCAACCAGTGGTTTCAGGTCCACAGCTAGCTAGCTACAAAACTGAATCTCATTGACTCGCTACATCAGAATTTCATATCAATAGTCAATGCAGCTGAAAGTCAAACAGAAAATAAAAGGCATTTAAACTGGCTGAAACGGCACATTTGAAGTTGACAAATTAAAAACATGGGTAGACTTAATGAATTATAAGGCGGTTAAAAAACTTTTTAAAAAAATCATACGCAAAAGGCAACATTAATTAATGATAAAAATTACATACTCTGCCTGTATTCTGCAATCATGTCTAGAATAAATTTTTGAAACAAATAATTTTTGCTGTACAAAAAGTGGTAATACAACTCCGATATGCCTGACCAATACAAGGTCGAAAACAATGCCGAACCAATATTTCAATTAATAATGTTGTTTCACAGTTCACATATTCTATACAACCCGCTATTCACTGGATACACGCACACGACACAAACACTTCGTTTTATATTTATAAATTTGCAATTACAAAATATCTTTTTAACCAGACTGTTGGTGTTCCCTTTGACTACATGGTGGTAAATTTGAGATTTATAGGATTATAAATAAATTGTAAATATCTCAGGATGATGTCACTCTATTTATATATGGTTTTAAGCAGTAAATTGCTTGCTATTCCTTTTAACAGTAAGATAGTTCACCAAAATATGAAAACGGGGAGTTTTGGTGGCAATAAAATAAATTGCACTACATGACCTCTGGCAGCGAGAAGATCAAGTAATACACCTTTTATTTTAGACATCAGGTTGATTCTCTGCTTGCGTTTTCAAAATGCTCTGCAGGATTCGTAATTTAGTACTTGAATGTTTCAACTAAAGCATTTTAAAAACGTTGATTTGGTCAAGCATTTAAACAGGAAGACAGCCTTTCGTTTTCAAATTTTCTGGCGGAGCAAAGAGAAGACAATTTTTATATTTCCAGTTTACAGATTTTATTGGACAATCTGATATATTGGTGACATATTCACCAAATCGCTATTCATGAATTTTCCTCATCTGTATTTTCAGCATTAGATTGACATTTTGTAGAACACTTCAGAAGAGCTTCCAAGGGAGGAGACTAAAGAGAGAGTGAAGGAAGTTGAGGCGTTGTCAGGGTAGCAATTTAACACTCAAGGCTGAGAGTAGATAACCCTCTGATTTATTAATAACTTTCAACATGCAAGGATGATATTTGAAATATTTGCATGTATAAGCAGTTGGTATATGCAGGTTTTTGCAACAAACACAATCGGCTTACTTTTTTTGTCTGCCAGTTCGCTGTCACTGAGCTGGCAGAGTAGCAGGTCTTGCTTCCTGTTTGTAGCTTTTTTTCCTGCTCTGGCTACCTTTTAGCCTTTTCTTCTTGCTACAATGAGATGCACAGGTTTATGGTTAGCGTGTGCAAATCATAGCTGATAGAGCCTGCATGTCTGCAAGTATTTTAATAACAAATAAAGTTAGCATCTCCTGGTACTTATGTCTGTGAGTGACCTGATACATTTTAATAAAAAAAGTTTTTTCCCAAAGATAAATTTTCATGAGTCTGCTCTTTTGGCTTTGCAGAATATATGAAGGTATAGCTCAAGGGGCGATACTGAGTGTGCGAGAATGAAAAGAGAGTTTGGAATGTTTTTTATCATAAATGGTAAAAACTGGCAACAATATTCACCGCTAGGTGTCTTTTCTATTGTCACTAATGAAATGCAATTTTGAACTGGTTACAGCCAGGGATGTAGGGAATGGTATCAGATATCTCAAGCATGGTAACATATTGTCTAGCTGTGCATCATTTCATAAAATGTTACACTTATTGCTCTGTTGACCTACTTGTTGTTAGAATTTACAGAGCGAGGAAGATGGGCGCCTGATGCCAGCTTATCGTCTGTGAAAAATCTTTTAAATGTTCGAAGGACAGTCGATACTTGGTTGTCTTCTTTGTTCGGCAATGTTTTCTGTTCATGGTTCTGACTTTCCATCGAATCCCCTGCTTCCTCCTTTTGTCTCTCGGCCTCCATCTGTTTGCATTACATATATCGAGGTGTCAAACATGGCAAGACTAGATAGACATCAAATGACCAATCCTAGTGTTCGCCTGTAGTTCCATATTGCCATTTTGTTACCCACCTCGACAATGTTGCGAATGTCTTCAACATCGTCCAAGAGGCTTTGGTTTGAGCCAATTTGCGTTGGATCTTTGCCAAAGAAGTCTAACCTTCTGGCAGCGATCGTCTCCATGAACCTTTTCATCACGGGATAGCTTGAGATAATTATATCAAAGTGGTCTTTTGCCAGCGAGAATAGGTTACAAAAGTCTAGAGCCACGATTGTGGCTGTTCGTCTCTTATTGGTCAGCAGAGCTATTTCTGCAACAAAAT
Organism: Watersipora subatra; assembly: GCF_963576615.1. Classification (NCBI taxonomy): domain Eukaryota; kingdom Metazoa; phylum Bryozoa; class Gymnolaemata; order Cheilostomatida; family Watersiporidae; genus Watersipora; species Watersipora subatra. Next base: position 34,560,763 of record NC_088711.1, on the reverse strand, counting down.
GTGGTTTTGTAGAAGCTAAGAATGACTGCCACTATTTTAGCAATGAGGTTCAGTCTTGTCTATAAGCACGAGTATAGTTGTGTACCTGGCTTGTGTTTTACCACACCTGCTATTACTGGCTTACATGAAAAAAACCAAAGAAATGCATAACTATCAGCAAATAGGAAGTAATGCATTGTTATGCCTCTGAAAAATGACATCACTCTACGTTAGCTCAGTTAATTTAAGTCAAATAATTATTAGGTTGCATAGGTACATAACATTCTGATGCAAACTGGCCTAGCTGTTTAGCGATCGACTTTCTCATTTTAGTTATTACCTTATTTCACAACTGTAGCATATTTCTGAGTTTGTCTCACTTAGTGAAGCCGATTGCATTCACTTATAAAAATTTACAAGCTTCTAAAATAAACCAACCAAGCATATGTTTTATAGAGGTATAGCGAGTTCATTGCCTCCGCTGTTTGATTGAAGGTAGGAAATACATCTCTTTGAATGTGTCCAACAAGCCCACCAGGAACACGATTATAAAATAAGAGGTTATCTTCTCTTGAACAATTTTTGTGCTGAGCTTCAGGCTGTAAATGATTGTGTGAATGCAAGATTATGAAAAGGATTTGGCAATCAGAAGGTATGGTGGCCATTTTATTACCAAAGTGTTTTATGAATTTATAATTCACCTCCAAAGTAAGATCCTTCAGAGAGTCGCGTCAAAGTAAGCCCTAGGTCATCAAGAAGCTCTACACGACCTGCAACAGAGGATGAACATATGCATAATTGACCTGCAGCAGATGAGGACCACAGGGTAAACTAAGCCATACATGTTGAGCCAACTGAGCAGAATGGAGCTACTCCAATACCTAACTTGTTACCTTCCTGAATGAAGAACATGCGGTCGGCCTTGGTATTTACTCTTACAATCGTATCTCCTGGCATGTACATTTCAAATTTTAGCCTCGTTATAACATCGTTCACAAAGTTAGGGTCAGCGTGCACAAAGAAGGGAACTGCTTGTATGAGTCTACGACAATTGTGGTTCTGTATTTCCTGTAACACATACTACCCTTGAAACTATCAATATGCTCAGAACAAGTAGAGCATTGCAAGGAAATGAGCAACACTTGATTTAGCGGAGAGGAGAAATAATCTACATCTATATTTAGACACAGAGTTGGTTTCTCTTCTTTTTTGTTAGTTTTCAGCAAAATTATGTCATGTGACCATTCAATCTTTTATGTACATTTGTGAATAATTTTATGAATCGCATTTTGAAAAGCTTTTGGAAATTTCAAATGTTTCTTACCAACTTTTGTATATGTTACGCAGAGTAACGCTTTGTATAAAAAGCTGCTGTGAGTACTGCAGACACTGATTCCATAAGCTAAAACGGTATTGTTAAAGCTCCACTCTTTAGCAACCAACAAGGAAGATTCTAGAATAGCTAAAACACAGGAACTGATATAGGAATGTCCTGTGCGTTTATATAAAAGATCATTAGCAAAAATATAGAGGCTTTTATTTTGCCAAGTAAGTCATTATTGTGGCAATTAGTTACAGCATTATTTTAGGTTTGCTGGTACATTTTGCTGCCACAGGCCGTATGCTCAAAATCCTTGAAATAGATGTAAGTTAACTAGTCTGCACCTCGCAAAGCTTTTCATTTTGTGAACATCGCCTGGCTGCCTTGTTCGATATTTTTCTATATTTTCAGCTTGTTAACAAAAAAACAATATTCCAACAGGGTTCCTTCATTGTTGCATCTCTATGCAATGCATTTTCAAGACAATTGCTATCGCTGCACAATTGTTCTGTATTTTGTTTACCCGAGTGGACAACTTTTACTTTACTTTGATATGAGTTTGAAATCTTCAAGCTGACAACTCCTACTAGGTGTATATAACACTTCAGCTGGCATTCCTTGTACATTTTATAGTACATGGAAAAAGAATACTTACGCTCTCAACTAATATCGTCGTAGAGTTGAAGGGTGCTGGAGAGGACAACTCCAGGTGTAGGGTTAAAGAATGCCTGAGCTGACAACTCTTACTAGTTTGAGGTTGAAGAATGCTTTATATAGAAGTGAAAAAAACTTGAGCTTACAACTTCTAGTAGTATAGTGTAGAAGAATGCCTGAATATATACTCACTGTTCGCAGGGTCTCAGAAAGCTCTGAGAGAATAAGAGCTTCATCAAACATTTTTCTTCCAAATCTCCTCTCATAGTACTTGGTGACCCGCTGCCTAAGTTCCATTGGCAATTTCCTATATATCATGTACTCGTTCACCCGTTGTATCTGTCAACATATTATTTTAGTTTCAACGACATCAACGGCATAACCACCAGTTGTACAAACTCAAATATAAAGTGAACTTTTAGCTTTTATTAGAGGCAGCACAGAAATGCTACGTGTACAGTTGAAATGTTCAACCACTATTTCTTTCATCTAATTCTGATCACAACAGTTACATGTAATTGCATTTCTCCAACATTTAGTAAACCATCTTTAAGTCATGTGTACCTTCCAAGGACAATTTTACTTCTCTCGGTTGATCAAATCAACTTCACCTTAAACTTCTTTCGGCTTTCCCCGTTAGGGGTCATTACCGCAAATGGTGTTTTCCCTGGTGTAGGATTTATTGTGACCATATGCATATGATATCTGGCACAGGAGCGATTGTGGGTGAATGACCTCCATAACACCACCAATGGTTCTTGAGTGACTCAAACCACTGATTTGCTGATCATATGCCAATGTACTAACTATAGATGCTCTCTTGACTTTTAGTTAAACTGATACAATCAATCACATACATGTATTTGATTTGAAGAAATGTTTTTCTCTCAAATCGCTTCGCTATCCTAGCAGTCACCTAACAAAAAGTAAAAAAACTACAAACTATATGCTTGACTCACATGATCCCGGAACTGTTTGCTCGAGACATCGAATGACTGGATGGTATCTGTTGCGTAGGCTACGAAAAATGCATAGCAAGTGGCCCCTACTAGCATGCTGAAGATGAGAATAACCGTATCAATAAGGTTGTTGGGGGCAAACACTCCATAGCCAATACTTATCAGGTGAGACAGTGACCTGAAGACTGAAGCTGTGTACCTCTGTAAACCAGTTGCCTCCTACGATATAATTGATAGAATTAATTTGAATGCCTTGTAATAGACATCAAGCATACCAAATTCTTACAGTCTGTGCTCCTAATTAGAAAAGTGTTTAAATTGTACAAAAATATTAAATTAGTAAATTTCTTCTGATATTTTTATTGTTTTCACTTCACATTGTTTGTGAAGTGTCTTGGTGCAACTCCATGTGTAATACAAATCAAAAGTTCCAACTGATGCCATGACCCATTTCTTAATGTTACAAATATTAATCATGCTTTATTTTACTGTATTTTTCGAACTATTAGCTGCTCCCGTATATAAGCCGCATCGGCTCTATTTTTAAAAAACTGGCAATATAACAATACATAGGGCGTACTTTTTATATAGGCCACAGAACTCATAACAGTGCTTTTTAACACGACAGCAACTTTGCTGGTTAAAACGGAACAGAAGCAATAGAAAATAATCAGTATTTACTTAACTTCATTTCTGTGTAACGTCCGTGTTCTAGTTGCTAGATGAGTACAAAAGCAACATTTGCTTCTTTGCGTAACTTTTATTTAGTTTTGATTCTAATTCCGGTTAGTGCGCCCCTAGCGGTGAAATAAAAAACCACAGAATAGCCGCAGCCTTTGAATAAGCCGCATAACTCAAAACATCTGAAAAAGGTAGCAGCTAATAGTCCAGAAAATACGGTATCTATTTATCAAAATCAACCTGCTTCAATAAACCTTATGGATACAATAGTAGGTAAAACTTTGTGATTAGTTAATGCACCTAAATTTTAAACAAAAATTTTTTCTAAGAAGTGTTATCCAATCTTATTCATTTGCTAAGTCCGTGGTAAGTTTAAGGCAACATAAAACATTGTTTTAAATAAACTATTTTGAGCATCTTTTATTCTCAACACGTTAACTAATATTTTTCAATTTTCTCAATAACATGGCACAACTGTTAACAAGTGCTGCTATTAACATGGTGCTATAGTTATTAACACAGTGCAACTGTCACTGTTAATATAGTTTTACCGTTACGATGGTAAACTATTAACAATAGTGTCACTGTTACCATGGTACCATGGTTAAAATGATGACACTGTTTCTATAGTACCACAGCTAACATAGTTTCACTGTTACCATGGTACAACTGTTGACATAGTTTCACCATTACCACAGTACTACTATTAACATAGTTTCACTGTTACTATGGTACAACTGTTGACATAGTGTCACCGTTACCATGGTGCTACTATTACCATAGTTTCACTGCTATTACGGTACAACTGTTGACATAATGTCATTGTTACCATGGTACCATAGTTAACATAATGCACAAATAATGTGATGTCACCACTAACAAATTTTTCTCAGCAAAGTTTTCCAATATAAACTTCAAGAAAAAATCAAACGATAGAGAAGAATTGATACTGCACTTGTGGAGGAAGACAACACCTTCCTAATTTGCAAGTGAACACATACCTTCAGGTGCTGCATACTAATCCAGGAGTCCGGGGGCCAACCCTGCACAGCTGGTATGAAAAACTGGATACAAGCATTCCAATGGGACAATAGCATCATGAAGCACATCAGATTCACAATTTTGACTATAATAGGAGCCACATGTACACTCTGAAACACAAGGTGGTAATTGTAAGTGTTACACTTTGGACAGCATAGCAACATTTGTTACATTATCTAAACAGAGCTTCAAAACAGATAAGAAATTTAGCCTAAATAGCTAAAATAGCTATAGAACAGCTAAAAAAATGCATATCTCTGATCTTGCCTACCGCTTGCCACCGTCTCACATATCTGATGAGGCGAACAACTCGGGCTGCTCTAATTAGCTTCAGGAACTTGCTGACTTTAGCGTAGGTGACAGCGATAAGGAAGTTAGGGGGTGGCCCTTGAACGTACATATAGATGTAGTCTATGGGGATGCTACTAACGATATCCACGAGAAAGAGTGGCCACTTTTCAATCACATATCTATATATGACCTTTTTTGACTCCATGATGACCTCTCCGTTAGACTTATCTATATAGCCTACAGGTAAAAAGATATTACCTGCAACAGTGTTGTATCATTTATGTAAGGGTTTTGTGTTCCAGCTTTTTTAATGTGACTGAGCATTGACTCAGCTGACGCATGATAAAGGAGAAGGAGGCACTGCTATTAATAACATCAGTTTTCAAATAATCCAGCATCTGCATGCCAAAACTAGAAGGAACTTGGAATCACAAACATACCAGACAGAGTGGTTCGATGGTCTCACCTGTCATCAGGTTGAAGATGATGTCAAGCATGAAGATTACGTCATTTACAAGGTTGAACACCATGAAATGAACGTTGCTTGCAGACTGAAACGCAATGTCTACTGGCAGCACTGTCAGGTTTGTTATAAGGAAGGCAAACAACCAGAGGTCCCAGAGGATTCTATAAAGTAGTGAGTGATAAAAAGAATGATCCCTGACATATTTATATATTCTATATTTTACAAAAATGGTATATGGGGCGCCTCATGCTCTATTTGCATCGCTAATTTCAAAATTGTTTCTCTTTTGAAAAATTATTACAAGAGCTACTAGTTAAGATGTTGAATTACCAAAAACTCAAATAAATAATTTTAGAATGCTTAAATAAATGATATGAGGCTTAGTTTTCTATTTTCCTTTGACCCGTTTGGTTAAATTTTTGCTTAAAAAAACCATTTTGATTAGCTCCCTCAACAATCAATGGCTTTTCTGCTAATTACCTGATTTCAACTTCAAATGTTAAAATGTTGTCTTAGGGCTGAGTACTAGGAAAAAGAACTTGTAAAACCTTCTTGATACAAGAAATAATGAAGAAGCTTTAACAATCTTAAAAAGCTTATGCGGCTAAAGGTACCAAGCATATAGATCAAACTTGCAGCTGGCTTTACAAAACTTGGATACACTGTTTGAAAAAGCTTCATAGTCAAGCCAACTACGGCAAATGCTATCAAATAGCATCAGCCTGCAAAAGCAAATTATGCGTGCTGTCTCATAGTTACACGCTGTAAAGTTTTTTTTACTTCTGTAACTTTATAAAAGTTTTCTACCCAGAATTCTTAGTCTGAAAGTGCGACCAATTAGCAGTTTGGATTATTGTTAAGAACATCAAGAGTGATAAAATTTTAGAATTTTTTTCCAAATAAATAAAACAGAAATCTTTTAATTGCTTGTTGTATAATGAAGGAAATCAACTATGTTTTCACTGGTTAAAAATTGTGAAATAAACTGGAAAAAGCGGCTTCAAGTTTAGCAGGCCACTATTAGCTAAGCCAATATTTTGTGATGTTACTCGTGCCCAACGGGATTCATCTTCTCAGTCTGTTTTTAACTTGTGAATTTATATTTTCAATTATAGAAGGCAAATAAGTTGTCTTAACTAGTTATGTATATAGAGCTGTCTTTCCAACTTTTTATTCAGAGAGATTGACTGATCCTTCATCTTCAACCCCCTCAAAACCTGAGCGTTTGTAGGGCTGACTATTGGTGCTGACTTTACTTTGATCTCCTGCTTTTTAGTCTCCTTGAAAACCTAAACATGTTTTCTTTATTTTCAGCTTTTTTATACCAACGTCAATCTACTAAATCCTATAAACCTGCATATCTCACGTTTGTCTTTACTTATGTCTTACTTGAAACGACTTCCAGGATGAATGACCCAATCAGAAACCTCTTGGCGTCGATGGGCGCATCGCAATGTTTCTTGGCTTCCAAATAACTTTCTTGCCAGTTTATTGTCTGTTGATACTTTGAAGAAGTAAGAAAAATACTTGTTTCGCAGCTTCGGCAAATTTTCTCCTGTTTTCTTTGGTGCCTCTTTTGGCACTCCAAAGATGCTACATTAAACAACAATAACATATGTAGGAGCCAATCAACACATATCGAAAAATTTTACACAGCCGCAACTTTCAGCGCATGCATTTCCTGATAAGTGGCCATTTTGAAGCACAAAAATTATTTTGCAAAAGGCCAGAAAACATAAAATAAAACACTAACATTAACTTCAGCTTAAGAATGAAGTTAATGTTAGTGTTTTATTTTATGAAATACATAAAATTAAAATAAAATAGTCATATAAAAATAAAATAGTTTTATAAAATAGTCATAAAATACATGAAAATTAATTGGTGTGAGAACCAGAAATCTTAATTAATTCTCTTTCTGCCATTAACTTAGCAATCCCTTTTAATAGAAATTTTTTTAAGTTGATATTGTTTCAGTTCAGTATTTTTGTATTGTAAAATTATTTTTTGCCCTAAAATATGAACTTTTTACTATACTCACTGCTACTAAAAGTATATTAAAAATTAAACATTTCACATGAAGACAACCAGACATACCATCCATTTTTAGCATTTGTGGCGCAACTGACACCAGTTGCCTTTTAAATACAATATTCCTTTTTAGAATTCTTTATGTAAAAATATCATGTAGAAAAGCGGTAGACTAAAACTATCAAAAGTATTACCTGCTGCGAACTCTGTGTAGTAATTCATCTTCCTTTGGTGGAGTTCCAGTATGCAACTGAGACTGCATCTCTTCTCTGTAGAGTCTGCTCAACAAAAAATCTCAACATGACTAAACCTCCACATATTGTAGACCAGCAATGCATATACTATGATAAAATAAAAAGTATCTTTTATGTTTAAACTCAAAATAAACATATAAAACAATTTAAAAGCAAGTTATCTGCACAAAAATATAAATTTGACTTTGCCCACTATAGATGAAAATATGCCTTTCTCAAACTTTGCAGCTTATTCTATGTTAGGCTGAGCCGCATGGATATTTGAAAACAACTCAGTTAATTGGCTCGTATTTCTGCATAACGCAATGATCAGGCTTCCTTATAGCACCGGTAATGCTTGTTCAGAAGAAAAGCAAGAATACCAACTTCAGCTGATTGCAATTTGTGAATAAGCTTAGCCAGCTTTCCTATGTATGTTTGGTGCGAAGTACCATCTCGGTGTGAGGATCTGATCATTTGCACGATGGAGAATCTAAGCTTCACAAAATGGTTTTAGACAGACACATACAGTATAATATACGTCAAACACTAACTGTTGAAAACTGAATTGTAAATAAGTCTACAGTAGCATATAAACACTACAATTTGGATTAAATATGTTTTTTAATTAACGGCCTTAAAATGGGTTGAAAATGTACATTAGCGATTTTACTCATAACTGTGTAGTTCACACAGAGCTTAAGTCTAAAAAAGGTTGTTTAGTGTAAATACAAAAAAGTATAAAGTCTCACAGCAATGTATGAGCCTACAAGGAATTTTAATTAATTACAATTCAACACAAATTAGCATCATAAAGATATAGGTATTCATCGTAGTATCTACTTTTTAAATGTGCCTAACGTCAATTTACCTATGATCCTTTCTCTTCTGGTCATTGCTTGTACATATATTATTTGTGTTATAAATTATCATATGACTGATGCTCACCGCTGTATTAAACTCTCATGCAATGCCTCCTCCCTGTAATATGATAGGATAGTACTTCTTTTAGATGGAGGTGAATGCCCAGCGAGGGAATAATCATCATTTACCAGTCCTCCCATCTCTTTGTTTTCTTCTAGGTTGGCATGAGTGTCACTGTCTGTTGGCTGGTTGTTATTGGAGCCGATCACCTCATACGCGCTGTGTTTCCGACTAGATGGATATATATTAGAGTGAGCGCGTGCTAGAGATGGTGAGCAGTTTAGATTATCAACGACGAGGTATCCCTTTGTGGGTACTCTAGGTGGAGTTATATAGCCAGTACCATAGTGTTCTGTAAGGTTGCTGTTACGCCCGATAGGGGGCAAAAATGATGCCCTCTGCTGCTTCTTGAGGGACGCATAGCCGCACTGACACTGGACCTTCCCGTTTGCGGTGGCTCCGCACACTGAACAGAGGAGCTCCTCTTCACTAGACGTATTCATGGTTTAACTTTAGCAAGTTTTGATGACCTCAACATAGATAATTTCTTTCAGCTATCAGCCATTGTTGCAGTAATGACAATGAAACCTTACTAGATGTACCGCATGTTTACGGACAATACAATCTAATGCCCATGAGACAAGGTATAGACATTTGCAGAAAGAAAGAAAATTGAATTGCGGAGCTGTCTCTATTTTAGCAGTTTTAAATAGTTTACTTTTCTAACAATTCCGCACCAAGTCAGCAAGGCACTGTTATGACCAATAAGCATGGAATAGATTACAATAATTATTATTCATCTATACTAATGTACTAATGATGTCATACAGCTGCTTCAATTGTCCAGGCGTTTTAAATAAAAACAAATGTAAACTTTTTAATGGTTGTTGATAGTTTGTGTTGTATACACCTGTATAAGCATATCATATAATACTGATACTTCATATCTGATAAATACATTATATACCTACACATATAAATCTCATATAATGTATATCTCTCATATAATAAGTACTTGTAGATGAGATGTATATTACACACTCGTATAGTATACATTTCATCAGTCTATATATATATATAAATCTGTGTTTGCTTGTTTGTCTTTTTGTTTTCATCCGTGTGTCCAGTTATAGCAATTAAAATCTAGCAATTAAAAATACGCCCGTTACAGTTCTATTTCTGGATTCGGTAAATCTGTAAAAGCTAAATACTTTTTACTTGAATAATTGTATTATCTAGAGTAGGAATTGCCTCCACATTCTCTCTCCGTTTGGTCAGATAAAGTATCAGACAAAATGTCAGATAAAGACAGTTCGATATCTCGTTTTTATGTTCGTACCAGTATCGAGAGGTACCAGTATCGTCCATCAAAACTTTGAATACAACGAGCCTCTGCTGCAACAGTAACCTTTTTATAGACACAATTCCATGTACTCATTGTTTATTTGTTTTCTTAATTTATTTTAACTGCACAGAAACACTTTTCTCATGGCATGAAATTCAAAAGTTAGAATGACAAATGTTGTATATGTTAAATAAAAAATAAGTTTTCGGAGCAAAGGCTTTTTATTGCCCGGGCATTCAGCAGTACTGTATTTATGATCTCCAACTTTGTTGTCATGGAAATCATTTTTTCCTTCATCTTGTAACGTTTGTATCGGTCCCAGTTTCCATAGTTAACAAATTAAATATAGATATTTGTAGTAATATACGTATGCTGAATAAAAGCTTATAGTAAAAGGGAGTATAACGCTAAAAAAAATATTTGCTCTCGCTTATGTACTTTTTACAAAATTTCCAACGTGGAATGCTCACCTGAGAGAAGTCGGTCATTGTGTCTCTTCTAAAAGTTGTGAAAATGTTTTCGGTGAACCGCATTTCGGTGTCTTTGTTATTTCGACATAGGTAATAAGCACATCAACCGCCAAATTAGAACTCGAGCGAAAAAATTTTTGAATTCATATTGTGAAATAAAATTCATATAATGAGGTGAAACCGTCACCATGTTCAACTTCGTAAGGTGAAAAAATGGTATATTAGGGTAATCCTATCCTGAGGGTGCGCTGTATGTATATTCGTGTGTCTGTCATTTATATGTATAGTTATAACAGCAACATTTTAGGACTGACAAAACCACTTCGTACTCGAATTGAACTTTGAAACCCAATTCTGTAGACGGGCCTGGCTATGCACTACACTACCTACTTGCTATATCATGGAATAATTGTGCACATACATGAACTTATTACACCCGGTAAAAAATGCAGGCCTAAAGCAGTTACGAAAATACTATTGGTTGCTACTAGCACGCTTGAAGATCATGATTGCTTGAAGATCATGATTGCGTGAAAGATCATGATTCTTAATGTAACGAATATAAGCATGGCTCTTATTATAGTAAGGATTTACACTATCTTGAGTCACTCAAATTCATTGAGAAAAGAAACTTGGCCAATTTCAGCTGCGTTACCTGCCACTGTTTATAAGGTGTTTGTATGATCATTGCAATGCCGGGCATTCAACCAGTAATCTACTATATATACCGGTATATACATATAATTTAATGGTGATTCTGCCTTTAAAACATTTGTTTTTGACATGATTAATTGCTGTTTCCATATGGTTAACCCGATAAAACTTCGCTCTATTTATGCAATTCTTTTACAATTTCTTCTAATAATACATTGTTTATTAATTTGCCTAGTACACTGGCAACGATTATGTAATCATATATATGCCTAGTACACTAGCAGGGATTACACAATCTTATATATGCCTAGTACACTGGCAGTGATTACACAATCATAAATATGCCTAGTACACTGGCAGTGATTACGTAATCATATATATGCCTAGTACACTGGCAGCGATTACATAATCATATATATGCCTAGTACACTGGCAGCGATTACATAATCATAAATATGCCTAGTACACTAGCAGTGATTACACAATCATATACATGCCTAGTACACTGGCAGGGATTACATAATCATATATATGCCTAGTACACTGGCAGTGATTACACAATCATAAATATGCCTAGTACACTGGCAGCGATTTCATAATCATATATATGCCTAGTACACTGGCAGGGGTTACACAATCATATATATGGCTGCAATGATTCCACCTTCAAAAACCAATCCAATTGAGTAGGATCAAAGCTGAAATTGTTCCCCATGAGGCTCCAGAATAAATGGATTCGTGCCGCTAAAAATTCTGTGTGGCATGAAATATTGATGAGAAGAGCTTGGTGACTCGGCGGTTTGAGAAGAATGAAAGCGGAACTGTTCTGTTTATGAAAATATAAATCCACAAATAACAGGTAATAATGTGCAACTCATTTGCCTAAATATTTATTGAAGACAAATGAGATGTGCAGCTTAGATTTTATGTTTTTATGAGTATACAACATGAACTCGCTGCATTACATGATAATGATCAAACTTGCGTATGAAAATATAACTCCTAAATTAATGAAAAATGTACCATTGAATGTATCTAGAATTATCTCCCTTGACATTCATTATGCAATAAATACTAACAAATGTGTTCACACAATCCTTTTAGGCTCGTTTATTCAATTGCGCATCGCAGAGTTTTCGTTGCGCATTTAAAGAGCCTCGTCGTTGGAGTAAGCATTCAGCTCTGAACTTTGGAGAACCAATGGAGTCTTTATACACATAGAATGATCCTGCTCCTCGGGTTTACTAGAATTACCAGTACTGTTGAGTAGAGAAGCGCCGGAGTGAGCAGAGCAGGCTGTTAGCTCTATGGCGCTGCTAGCTCGTCTTGCCATATTTGGTACCAACACTAGTTTGCTCAAACCCATCGGACTTCTACAAGAGCAGTCATAGACAGACAGACAGACAGACACCAGGGACATGTTCGTTAAATTTAGTAACTATTCTAGCAAATAGAGCACAGTCTATTAGCAATGCAATTACTTTCAATTAGCAATAATTAGCAATTTTCTTTATTAAAGAGTGGCTTTTAGTTCAGACTTTCATTAATTACGCCATATTAAAGGTCCTTGATCAAACGGAGTGTCAAAACCACCCAACATAATTACACGTATAAGTTTGTTTATATTCATACATATCATATATGGTTACATACATAAAAGTGTAGAAATACATTATCAAATTTATCATGACATATTTAAGACAATTATAACTTTTTAAATACAGAGAGTACACACAATGAAAAGACAACTCCAGACATGGCAATCCTCAATTTGCTTAAAGGTTGACATGCAACAAAATTCACATTACAGTTATTTGGTATCAAAAGATTCACCATGTCTTACTCTGTTGTGTTGTAGGTGCCAAATGTGTGGAAAAGTTCAAAAATGAAAAGCCGCCGTAGATTGGAATCTATTTATTTTTCTGATGTAGCCATGATAGTTTGGTTATTGTCTTGTCACGTGATGTTCTCATGTGAATTGAAAGGCCAATAATAAGCTCAATATAAACTTATCGTAGCACTAGTTTATGACAAACACTTCGGGTTTTACCGAAGACCCCGTATCAAATATAGATGCTCGCTACTTTACAGTTTTGTTTCAGCCTGGTCTAATCGGCAAATTGTAATCTGATCATGTGACCCAATACTTCGCAAATAATTTTTGCAGTACTTTTTCGATTATCACAGGTGACCAACAGGCTTGTCATGATTATCAGACAATGATATGTACTCCTTCGAGCTAAGGTTAAAAAATTAAACGAATTTTTACGGTAAGTTATAAGATATCAGTGCTAAAAGTGACAGCATTACAGAAGGTCCCCTACTTACGAACATTCGAGTTACGAACAACGGTACATACGAACAGGTTCGCGCGTATGTCTGCCGGTAATATCGACGCTATTAGCTATGGTATTACCGACGTATTAGCGGCAGAAAGAAGAACTACTCGGAAGCACCACCCAGCATCCACCTTCCTCTGCCCAGTTCGTTGCAGTGCATAAGTGCGTGAACGTATCTCCAGTGCGCAAAAAACTATTTTTACTGTACATATTGTAAAGGAATTGTACGAATTTGCCAGCCTTTACTTGGCACGATCTAGACTATTAAATAAAGAGAAGAGAGTGCGTGTAGTTTCATTCAGCTTTTTATTAGCGAAGGAAATTTCACTAGCCTAGGAGCGTACGGCTATCTCCTCTGCTCAACTAAGTGAGCGCGCTCCTTTATATACAATAATATTAACCATTCTGGCTAACGGCAACCGGTAAGAACACTGGCTAACAAGGTGAATAAATAGGATCGCTAGTGCGTTGGTATGACAGCAATATAAGTGACGATAAGTGATAGCAGAACGAGTGAAACAATGATATAATAAACGGACAACACATACAATAAAATAAGACAACAACGATAAGTGATAGCATAACGGAGTAAAACAACAATATAATAAAAAGGACAACACATACAATAAATAAGAAATGCAACGTCATGGCCCAGCGTCTACCACAGTATTCTATCAATTTTATTAAATTTTATTTTTCAGTACAAACCAATAGGCTACAGGTTACTTATACAAGCCTTAAACATACTTATATAAACCTTCAATATACTTATATAGACCTTAAACATAAATTATAATACAAAATATAGCACTGAAGAACGAACTTACGAACGAATTCACCTTACGAACGATCGTTCGGAACGTAACTCGTTCGTAAGTTGAGGAGCGTCTGTACAATGACGATAAAATAGACACGTAAGAACAATAGACATGGTTTTATTGAATGGGTGAAGTACATTTCTAAAAAATTTCGACAAATGAGGTTGCACAAAAGTGTTAACAGAAACCATCTTGTAACAACTACGTCTCATTTGAGCCGTTTTGGAAAGAGAATCCAAACTACGGCGGTCTCGTGTGGCTGTTCGTTTTTGAGCTTTTAAGCTCAAAGCTTAAAAGCTTGAAAGCTTCAAAGCTTGTAATCACATCCCACATATTTTGCACTTACAACACAACTGAGTAAGACATGGTGAATCTTTTGATACCAAATAACTGTAATGTGATAATTGTTGCAAGTCAACCTTTAATTTTTGAAAACCGATCTCCATACGATCACGGTCAACGGTCATGAATGAACATTATAAAGATAAACACAGTATATCTAAATACGAGGCAAGGTGCTGTGCCAAAACAAAAACACCAACAAAAATCTTCCCAATTGTAAACATGCTTTCTATTAATGAAAAGTTTAAATCTGAAAAAGCTAAATGTGAAACTACACAAAATAAAACGCAAAATATGATTTGAAATTGCCTGCTCTCTTCAGTAAATTATTAATGTCGTTTTAAACAGAGATCTTTATTGTAACTTACATAAAATATCTCTAGTAGCAATTTTTAAGTTCCTGGCACTTGAAATAATTTTTGGAATGGAATTAAAATATACAACACACATATTGACAGCGGAAGCATGTATCCAGCATGCATTTTCACTGTATAAAGTAAGGATGTAACATTTACATACATATACTTTGATAATGGCTTCATAGCAGATAAACTTGTGCTAATTCACTTCTCCATTGGGAAATACTTGGTGATAACAAACATCAATTTTATACAAATATAACGATTACAGTAAACACTTCAATAACATATACCTCACCTCCTATAATGTAAAATCCAGATAACATAAAAATTTATAGTTTTTGCTTCTTACTATGTAAAAAATTTCATACACCGTAAAGTGTCAATTGTAAACATGTTTTTATTAATGAAAAATTTAAATCTGAAAAAACTAAACGTGAAACTACACAAAATCGGACGCAAAATATGATTGGAAATTGTCTACTCTTTTCAGCAAATTTTTAATAACGCTTTTAATGTGCAACTTGTCAAATTTGATTTGAATGATAATATATCTCGCTGCAATTTTGAGAAAAAATAGATACGTATAGCGTTATATCTATTATATATACAACTTCCATGACAGTTTAGTTCGTTGTGATAAATCGTCAGATGTGTCGATAAAACAGAGAAAAGAAAGCTGTGCAACTGTTAATAAATACTTAAAGACGATTGATTTGTGCATGTGTTACCGCGTTGATCTACCAATCTGAATGTCACGAGTTAGGAGCATCACTGAAAGTTATCTTTTATCCTAACCTTGACCCCTGGATACAGATAGACGGTAAACAGGTAAACACTGCTCTTTTTGTAGTAAAAATACGTTTTTGTTTTGCTTTATTGTAGGCGTATAAAATATTTGTTATTAGTCTTACTTTTCAGAATAGACCTTGCTGTCTAGAAAAAATTAATAAATCGTTGTAAAAGGATATCGAATACGTGTAAAAGGACATCGAATGCGTGTAAAAGGACATCGAATGCGTGTAAAAGGACATCGAATGCGTGTAAAAGGACATCGAATGCGTGTAAAAGGACATCGAATGCGTGTGTTCCCCATCAATCAGAGTCTATAAAACCAGTAAAATTAATCAGAAAAAGAGACAAGTTGTCGATGCTAACTAATAATATTACAGTAACGGTAAAGCCGACAAATTAAAAAATTAAGTCTAGTTTTTGTCTTTGCGAAAGGGGTGAGTTTGGAAAGATGTCGATACGGATTAGGCAATTTACATGTATTTTACTATTCGTATAATGTGAAATTGCTACAATGTTAAACACTCCCGGAACAGACTAACATTGTAGGACCGTTTGAAGTATTTCAATTTTTATAGTTTATGTGACAAAAATCCTACATGTATAGAAGAAAAAGCATATATAAAAAGAATATCATGTCAAGACAGTGATATAGAGATATTCAAACAGACAAAGTTATACAGCACTGAGCTGGCCGAGAATCATGAAAAGCGAATGCTTTAATGAGACCTTTTGCGCCTCATTTGGACAAATTACGCTCGTGTGATAGGAAACGCAGGTAAAAGTTAGGTTAAAGCGTACCAGTGCAACTGTCGCTACAAAATATTGCATATTTTATATAAACCTTTAATGTATTAGAGTATGGCACACACTCCAGAGTAACGACACTATATACTTCATACACTATACACTTCATACACTATACACTTCATAAACTATACACTTCATAAACTATACACTTCATAAACTATACACTTCATAAACTATACACTTCATAAACTATACACTTCATACACTATACACTTCATACACTATACACTTCATACACTATAAATTTCATACACTATACACTTCACACACTATACACTTCATACACTATACACTTCATACACTATACACTATACACTTCATACACTATACACTTCATACACTATACATTTCATACACTATACATTTCATACACTATACACTTCATACACTATACACTTCATACACTATACACTTCATACACTATACACTTCATACACTATACACTTCATAAACTGCTATATTATGAAGTCTAGTTAAATGTGGTCATCCTTGTTCACCGATCAACTGAGATCGTTTTAGCACCGAATGTTGAAAACACTAATGAAATGTGTGTTTTCAACCTTATCACTCTTTTTATAGTTAAAACAAGAATAAATAAAAATTTTTTACAAATCTGATGGAAATGTATTAGACACAAAATATGATTATTGTAGCAATGTAAGTATTTTAGATTGTGGAGGCAACTCATTACCGTCAGGTTGATGATAGCTAGTTAGCAGACAAGCAAGCAGTTCTCCCTATATAATACTTATACTTATGTTAGCAGACAAGCAAGCAGTTCTCCCTATATAATACTTATACTTATGTTAGCAGACAAGCAAGCAGTTCTCCCTATATAATACTTATACTTATGTTAGCAGACAAGCAAGCAGTTCTCCCTATATAATACTTATACTTATGTTAGCAGACAAGCAAGCAGTTCTCCCTATATAATACTTATACTTATGTTAGCAGACAAGCAAGCAGTTCTCCCTATATAATACTTATACTTATGTTAGCAGACAAGCAAGCAGTTCTCCCTATATAATACTTATACTTATGTTAGCAGACAAGCAAGCAGTTCTCCCTATATAATACTTATACTTATGTTAGCAGACAAGCAAGCAGTTCTCCCTATATAATACTTATACTTATGTTAGCAGACAAGCAAGCAGTTCTCCCTATATAATACTTATACTTATGTTTGCCGGCAAGCAAAGATCTTAATCTTTTTACACCTCTTGCATTTACGGAATGCAAGAGGTGTAAAAGGATAATATTTCACCCTCGAAATGGTAATCCACCACATTTTTATTCAACTTTAGAAAAGTTTGCAATGTAGCAATCAAATGCAATATTTATAGAAAACAGGCATCAGTGATAGTAGCAATGATGATATAAGGCACTGATACGGACTGCTCTCACTCACCCGTTACAGGATTCATCCTTAGAGAGCTTGCTAGAGGAAAGGCACCGGCTATTTGCTCTTGACCTCTCGACCTCTCGTGAGAAGCCTTCTGAGTCAGATGTGAAGAAGCTCTTAAATACGGTTAAAAACTGTTTTTCTTCAGGTGGACTGAGGTCAAGGTCAACCTCTTCTTCATCCGATGGTTTTTTTTCAGCGTTGGCCTATATTCAAAGTGTTAATCATTAGTCAAAAAGAGAGCATCTACTATTCTTAGCCAACCAGCGACACGTTCAAAATGGTAGCATCTACTTTTTTAAACAGCCTACTATTTGTTCAAAATAGTAGCATCTCTGGTTCTTATGAAACTGGCTCAATGCTATGACCGCCTGTCACGTCACAATCGTTACTATAATAAGAACTGTGTCTCTCCGTCCATCCATCAGTCTGTTCAAACAAAGCCAAAACGGGAAGTTTAGAAAAATGATTGCATCTTATGGGTTTGATCTCATGACATTCAGTTTGTCTGCCCGGATGCTTACCATCTGCATCCATCATTCCCTTTCAGAGCTTTAGAATTATCAACACACTCGACGATCTCTTGAAACTACTCGTGTACTATTATGATTAATATATTAATGAAATTTTTTATCACACATTTTCACGAAACAGCGATAGAGGAGCTGTGTTAAACACAAGTTGAGTCTTCGATGTTACTGCTAGACCGAGCAAGTGAATTCCATTATTTTTCATTTATTATCGTCAAGATGACCATCTCCAGCATTCAGGCTTTCAAAAAAACTCTGAAATCGAGGTTTAGGTTTCTTCTCAAAGAGGAGAACCTTAGTTGCACGATGAGCCTTTGATAACTTCTGATGTAGTATTTACTTTTATTTTCAAGTTGTAAGTTATTGCTATGATGTATTAAACTAACCAAAGATAACCCAAATACTGACATACAGTGGGTAACAATTTATGAATCTGTTCTGTAGACTGGTACCCTTATTTTATCCTTCTATCATCTTCTATCAATATTCTTTTGAAAACGAAGTCTCGTGATTTTAATGAGACAAGTATTTGCCTTACCCCCTAGCTGCTTTTACCTTTAGCCTGAGAACTGCAGCTATAAAGGAGGCTGATTCATTCATTAAACTCACTTGCATAATCTCATGAATGTCATCGACATCTTCTAAGAGACTCTCTCTAGATGAGACGATGGCGGGGTCTTTTCCAAGATTATGAACTCGTTTAGCTGCCACTGTTTCCATTGTCTTTCTCATTACTGGGTAGTTTTCGAGTATGATATCAAAATCCTCTTTGGACAAGGAAAACAGATTGCAATATGTCTCAGCTTGCACATCAGCCACACGTCTTTTTCCTGACAGCAATGCTACCTCTAAGGGAAACAAATATTACAAATATATATACTGACATATATTCCAATATAAATAATATGTGCATATATACTATATAATATTATATCAACATAATATGAGGAAATATACTATATAATATTATATCAATATAATATGTGCATGTATACTATATAATATTATATCAATATAATATGTGCATGTATACTAGATATATAACATATAGAAAATGAAAACTTCATTGCAACATCTAAATGTAGAGCACACAGGCCAGCAGGCAACATAGGGCAAAAGTGAACAAGAAAACATAACATATACCATATGTGGAAAATGTAAATGCCAAGTTCACTTAGAAATAGAAATAAAATGACTTAGACAACTGACCTCCAAAGTAAGAGCCATCAGAGAGACGGGTCACTACCTCCCCATCTTCAGATAACACCTTGACTACTCCTAAAACATTCAGCTTGTAGATGTTACCTCAGAAGAACTACCAGTCCTCTTAGAGGCTATTAATGGATATTCGGATTTGTCTTCCCTGTTAGATTACTTATTTATTATTTGCTACGATTCAACTGTACTGAACTGCGCAATGATTTTGCCTAAACATATTAGCTACATATATTTTGTTGTAGTGGATGTTTCGTAAAATGCCTTATATCTGTATGCTTTTATGCTACGTCGCACTTGGAATATCAATCATCACAACATAGATTTGAGGCTTGTGGGTATCGTGTTGAACACATACTATCCTGATATATACAGAATAATCATCAAAGCTCTGTATCTAAATTCACAATTGATAGAGCAGCCAGCATGTAAACAAATGTAAGCAAGAATGTTAACTAGTCAAGCCGGAGATGCTTGTGGCTTTTGCTCCAGATGTGCTATTGCTGGATGGCCTAGCCATGACTTCTGGTATTGATGTAACAAACATGGAGTAGATAGTACCTTATGGTTATCCACAAGTTGCGTGCTTACGACAAAAAAATCTCTGTAGAGACTTTTCTTTAAAATTCGGGGGGGGAGGGGGCGGGTAGGTAAGTCACAAAGAAGGGAATTACCTCACCAGCGCATAAACACTGCAGTATTAGTGAAAGCATAGGCTCACCGATGTGCAGGTTTGGTAGTGATAGAAACATGTGTAATTTAAGCAGTTAATTTCAGATGTATTTAGCTTACTTGTATATATATTTTATTCTTTTTTAACTTACCAGTTTTTTCCCACGCATAACTCTAAGGTTTTGACAAACTCTGGCTGTCATTCGTTGAAAATTAACTTGGATAGAAGTTCAAAGACTCACTGGAGATTTATATTGTGTGGGTAATTCTTATGCTAAGGCTGAGTCAGTTTGACCTCAATTTCATTTACCACAAAGAATGGCCACTGGTGGTGTCCACTGGTGGCGTCCACTGGTGGTGTCCACTGGTGGCGTCCACTGGTGGCGTCCATTGGTGGCGTCCACTGGTGGCGTCCACTGGTGTCTTCCACGCAAAATGTGCTTCACGATCCTTATTAGTAAACAGCCATTTTGCCAAGATTTCTTTTATAAAATCTAATTTTCAGCATAAATTTGTTTCTGATGTGAGCTCTAGCTAAAGAACATACTCAGGTTAGCGATGGACTTATACTCTAAAAGTTATTTGCAGACCAACATGATAATTTAAGAATGTCGGTTTCTTACCTTCCTGAATAAAATACATTTTATCGGCTCGAGTGTTGGCCTTGATTATGTCATCATTTGGCATAGCCATTTCAAAACTCAGTCTTGATAGGACATCGTCTACAAAGTTTCCTTCATCTTTACCTTTCTCGAAGAAAGGTACGGTGCTGATGAGTTGTTTACAGTTGTGTTTAATAATAACCTGAAACATAACTTTCACCGTCACATCCTGTTACACATACACCTACACCTATGACCAGGCAGTTGATATGTAATAAAAAGCATTTCATGTCTTACCTTTTTTTCTACCACCAAATACAAAGTAATAGCCATATTATATTAGTTGTTTCTATGAAAACATATAGGCCTAGAGAGATGCGACGGCCCGTAGTGAATGGGAACATAGACTATGGAAATCAGAGATTCAAGTGACAGACAACATGTAATACTGTTTTCTGCAGTCAGGCTGGCTAACTGTTTATAGACAACCAACGTTGTTACTTATGTGCTATCATTACACTAGTATAAGCGCTACAGAACTAAAGCCACTAAACCTAGCTGCTGTGCTGACCTTAATTACACCTACACTCACTACACACTACTACACTACTCATTACATGTGTTATCATAACTCAACACATGTTTTTGACAAACATTGTTTATTCCTTTCTTTTGATTAGATCCTGTTTGTTTTGTGAAAACTATATTAAAGCCATAGTTAGCTTATGATCCTAAAGCTATATAGTTATTCACTACATTGTCAGTTTACCTCTTGATCTCAGCTCCTGATTATCAGTGGAGTTACTAGTAACATGTTTCTTGACAAGACTATTGCTCCAAAGTACTAGCGTGTATTCTTAAAAAAGCGCATCCTTAAAACTATGAAACAAATCATTTAATACAATAAGCAAGGTGCTGCCTCTACGTATGGAAATAATTTGATTCCCAAAATGAAGAAAAAAGAGAGAAGAGAAAAAGGGAGAAACACAGAGAAAAGGGAAGAGAGAGAAGGGAAGAGAGAGAGAGAAGATGGAAGAGAAAGGACCGAGCACCATTTAAGGAAAATACGAGTAGTAACATCGATAACCAACCGAGCGTAAAGTGTGAGAAAGTTCAGCCAATATCGACGCTTCATCAAACATTTTTCCTCCAAACTTGTGGTCATAGTAGCTGGTCACTCTGCGCCTAAGATCCTTTGGCAGTTTCCGATAGCTCATGTATTCATTTACCTGCTGCATCTGAAACACGCACAGTACGTATATTCAGTATAGCAATTCCTTCACTTGTGATCTAATCAACCCTTTCTATCAAGCCTTTCTATCAACCCTTTCTATCAATCCTAATCAACCCGTTAGCTTTGATGTGGCACAACATCAATAGAACCATAATTAAAAAAAGAGCCAAATTTCTTTTACAGTGAATTACTTCAGAAAGAGGAGAGCAGGAAACAAATATCTGTAGGTTTTGTAGGTTTTGTTGATACCACAAGTTGCTCATAGAAGTATTCCATAGAAGTAATAGTTGCTCATAGAAGTATTCCATAGAAGTAATTCCATAGAAGTAATTACAAACAAATAAAAAGCTCCTTGCAGTTTCTTAGAAGACCCCTTTAAATAATCATTTGAGTAATGGTTATGCTTCATGACTTGTGTTATAGTAGCATTCATATTGGCCAAACAGTTTATGAAAACTACATAATCTTGAATGTGGTAAGTCACTGTAGAAGTTGCCTTCTCTTGTGTAGGAATTATATGATTTATGCCTCTTTTGTTTTCCAGCAATTTATGCTTACAGTATTTGCTATACGAATAACAGAAGCAGCAAATTTATTTCGAAAATACTTATAAATGAAACCAATTTCGGTGCAGAGACACAGATTTTGAGTTCGCCTGTGATTTTATTGCTGATGCCGGGTAAGGGAAAGATTTCTGACCAGGTCAATGTCAGCAATGGTGAATCGCAAGTAGAGTGAACTAACAAAGTAAAAATGCGACAAGCTTCTTGGCTCCTGAGCTGATAAGGCAACTATGACAAAGTTTATTCCCAAGTACGAACTTCTGTTACAGCGCTACTTTACATTAAAGGTTGACTTGCAACGAAATTCACATTACAGTTATTTGATATCAAACGATTCACCATGTCTTACTCTGTTGTGTTGTAGGTGCAAATATGTGGGAATGTGATTACAAGCTCTTAATAGCTCAAAAACGAACAGTTAATCGCAGCCACACGAGACGGCTGTAGTTTGGATTCTCTTTCCAAAACGGCTCAAATGTGACGTAGTTGTGGTAGATGGTTTCTGTTTACACTTTCATGCAACTTCATTCGTCGAAATATTTTCACAAATATACTTCACGCATTTGATAAAACCATGTCTATTGTTCTTACGCGTCTATTTTATCATCATTGTAATGCTGTCACTTTTAGCACTGATATCTTATAACTTACCGTAAAAATTCATTTAATTTTTTAACCTTACCTCGAAGGAGTACATATCATTGTCTGATAATCATGACAAGCCTGTTGGTCACCTGTGGTAATCGAAAAGTGCTGCAAAAATTATTTGCGAAATATTGGGTAACATGATCAAATTATGACTTGCCAATTAGATCAAGCCGAAACAAAACTGTAAAGTAGCGAGCATCTATATTTGATACGGGGTCTTCGGTAAAACCCGAAGTGTTTGTCATAAACTAGTGCTACGATAAGTTTTATATTGAGCTTTTTATTGGCCTTTCAATTCATGTGAGAACATCACGTGACAAGACAATAACCAAATGTAATGACTACGTCAGATAAATAAACAGATTCAAATCTACGGCGGCTTTCCGTTTTTAACTTTTATGAGCTTGTAATCACATTCTCACATATTTTGCACCTACAACACAGCAGAGTAAGACATGGTGAATCTTTTGATACCAAATAACTGTAATGTGAATTTTGTTGCAAGTCACCCTTTAGGACTGGTGCTGTCTCATAGAATGAGCCAGCACCAGTCTTAATGCCAGCACCAGAGTACATACATGAATATACATGAACCGTAATGAAGAATTAGCATATTCTACAAGTACATACATATCGCAACTAAAAGAAACTAAATATTTCTTATTTTGTATCAAGCTGGCTACGAGGCAGTCATGATGTTTGCCGAGAGTAAAGTTATAACAATATAACGACTCTTCGTCAGCTCAAATGATCAAAGCTCACAATAAACGTTTGCCTACTGCCAGTAAAAGTATGTCCACCTTCCTGATGATGTTATCGAGCTCCAAATTTCTACTAAAGACTTTCTATTAGTGACAGAAGTGTGACCCTATGAGTTAGCCCAAACAACGTTTAATTTTGTTTTATTTTAAAAGAAGAGGTGTTGGAAGCATTAAATAATTGAAGGGAAAAGGCAGGAGTAACTGATGAAGATTATTAGAGGCTGGAAGCGAGTACAAAGGGTTTTAGTTGGTACGAAATTCCTCATTCATTAAGCACAAATTAAAATATCACTGGATCCAGAATGTCAAGCATACCAATATTCTAGAACTTACTGTAGATAGCGGCACAGTAAAGGAAGGAATACCAATATTCTAGAACTTACTATAGATGGTGGTACAGTAAAGGAGAGAATACCAATATTCTAGAACTTACTATAGATGGTGGCAGAGTAAAGGAAAGAATACCAATATTCTAGAACTTACCATAGATGGTGGCAAAGTAAACGAAGGAATACCAATATTCTAGAACTTACTATAGATGAGGGTATAGTAAACGAAGGAATACCAATATTCTAGAATTTACTATAGATGGTGGTACAGTAAACGAAGGAATACCAATATTCTAGAATTTACTATAGATGGTGGTACAGTAAACGAAGGAATATCAATATTTTAGAACTTACTATAGATGGTGGTACAGTAAACGAAGGAATATCAATATTCTAGAACTTACTATAGATGGTGGTACAGTAAACGAAGGAATATCAGTATTCTAAAACTTACTATATATGGTAGTATAGTAAAGAAGGAATATCAATATTCTAGAACTTACTATAGATAGTGGTACAGTAAACGAAGGAATATCAATATTCTAGAACTTACTATAGATGGTGGTACAGTAAACGAAGGAATACCAATATCCTAGAATTTACTATAAATGGTGGTACAGTAAAGGAAGGAATACCAATATTCTAGAACTTACTATAGATGGTGGTACAGTAAACGAAGGAATATCAATATTCTAGAACTTACTATAGATGGTGGTACAGTAAACGAAGGAATACCAATATCCTAGAATTTACTATAAATGGTGGTACAGTAAAGGAAGGAATACCAATATTCTAGAACTTACTATAGATGGTGGTACAGTAAAGGAAAGAATACCAATATTCTAGAACTTACTATAAATGGTGGCAGAGTAAAGGAAAAAATACCAATATTCTAGCACTGACTATAGATGAGGGTATAGTAAACGAAGGAATACCAATATTCTAGAATTTACTATACGTAGATAGTGGCACAGTAAACGAAGGAATACCAATATTCTTGAACTTACTATAGATGGTGGTACAGTAAACGAAGGAATACCAATATCCTAGAATTTACTATAAATGGTGGTACAGTAAAGGAAGGAATATCAATATTCTAGAACTTACTATAGATGGTGGTACAGTAAAGGAAGGAATACCAATATTCTAGAACTTACTATAGATGGTGGTACAGTAAAGGAAAGAATACCAATATTCTAGAACTTACTATAGATGGTGGCAGAGTAAAGGAAAAAATACCAATATTCTAGCACTGACTTATAGATGAGGGTATAGTAAACGAAGGAATACCAATATTCTAGAATTTACTATACGTAGATAGTGGCACAGTAAACGAAGGAATATCAATATTCTAGAATTTACTATAGATGGTGGCACAGTCAAGCTAAGAATTGCAAATATCTTTGGTAAAGTGAACAGAAGAAAACAAAAAGCTAAAAATCAAATGAATGTCCAAGTAGTTCTATCTCTGCACTGCGAATTACCTACAATTGTACCATTGACCAACAAATACTTAAAACACAACATATACTAATTATAGATGAACTTGTCTATGACACTATATTTAATAGTACAACTAGGAGTGATGCCTGCTGATTGTCAGTTTACATTCATATTCAACATGCGTAGGTGTATTCATTCTACATGAATCCATTTCTATAAGCATGCTTTATGTTTGAACTTTGAACTTTGGTGGATTGATTTTCCTTTATTGCTTTAAACTGGTTTCTTTTTTTATTTCTGGTTTATTTATTAAAGTGCAACAGCCCATTGTAGATTTTGACTTTATTTAAATGCATTCTGTCGTAACTTGGCTTATCCTGCATGATATACTCTGATAGATACGATATTCGTAAGAATAGCCGACATTTATCCCTTCAATGGCCGGTTAACTATCAACATACCCGCTGCAAAATCTATGACAAACTCATGTGAACTCCCTTGTCTGTATTCCTCAAGCGTTACCAACAATCCCTTCACTTAAGCCTGGTTTCCATATGACAGCGCAATGATCGTGCGCGGTCCAGTGATCATGCGCAATGCATTTCTTGGGCTGCGACGCAGTGTTTCCATAGCGCGCGTAGGCGCCATGCTTGCATTGGACAAAGTGGGCAATTTCCTCACTTTTTCGTACGGGAGACCGATTTCTTCGGAAAACAGCCCTCCGTTGCGACCTTGCGCTGTCATATGAAAACCAGGCTTACTCTTTCGTACGGGAGACCAATTTCTTCGGAAACCAGCCCTCCGTTTGAATTGCGGGATAGGTTGAAAAGGTCGAGCAGTGTATTGTGAGACACATCATCGCTCACCCGTTGCAAGGATCCATTCTGTTGGATCCTGGCGATCAGCGTACGCACGTCGCGCGATTGTCGTGCGTTGACGTTTCCACATCACAACTGGCCTACGCACGACGTCGTGCGCCTTGCGCTGTCATATGGAAACCAGGCTTAAGTGTGGTGGAGTGCTCCAACAGTTCTATGCTGTACGTAATCACTAAGTGTGTGGGAGTGCTCCAACAGTTCTATGCTGTACGTAATCACTAAGTGTGGGGAGTGCTCCAACAGTTCTATGCTGTACGTAATCACTAAGTGTAGGGGAGTGCTCCAACAGGTCTATGCTGTACATAATCACTAAGTGTGGGGGAGTGCTCCAACAGTTCTATGTTGTACATAATCACTAAGTGTGGGGAGTGCTCCAACAGTTCTATGTTGTACGTAATCACTAAGTGTAGGGGAGTGCTCCAACAGTTCTATGCTGTACATAATCACTAAATGTGGGGGAGTGCTCCAACAGTTCTATGCTGTATGTAATCACTAAGTGTAGGGGAGTGCTCCAACAGTTCTATGCTGTATGTAATCACTAAGTGTGGGGGAGTGCTCCAACAGTTCTATGCTGTATGTAATCACTAAGTGTGGGGGAGTGCTCCAACAGTTCTATGCTGTATGTAATCACTAAGTGTGGGGGAGTGCTCCAACAGTTCTATACTGTACATAATCACTAAGTGTGGGGGAGTGCTCCAACAGTTCTATGCTGTATGTAATCACTAAGTGTGGGGGAGTGCTCCAACAGGTCTATGCTGTACATAATCACTAAGTGTGGGGGAGTGCTCCAACAGTTCTATGTTGTACATAATCACTAAGTGTGGGGGAGTGCTCCAACAGTTCTATGTTGTACATAATCACTAAGTGTGGGGAGTGCTCCAACAGTTCTATGTTGTACGTAATCACTAAGTGTAGGGGAGTGCTCCAACAGTTCTATGCTGTACATAATCACTAAATGTGGGGAAGTGCTCCAACAGTTCTATGCTGTATGTAATCACTAAGTGTAGGGGAGTGCTCCAACAGTTCTATGCTGTATGTAATCACTAAGTGTGGGGGAGTGCTCCAACAGTTCTATGCTGTATGTAATCACTAAGTGTGGGGGAGTGCTCCAACAGTTCTATGCTGTATGTAATCACTAAGTGTGGGGGAGTGCTTTAACAGTTCTATGCTGTACGTAATCACTAAGTGTGGGGGAGTGCTCCAACAGTTCTATGCTGTATGTAATCACTAAGTGTGGGGGAGTGCTCCAACAGTTCTATGCTGTATGTAATCACTAAGTGTGGGGGAGTGCTCCAACAGTTCTATGCTGTATGTAATCACTAAGTGTGGGGGAGTGCTCCAACAGTTCTATGCTGTATGTAATCACTAAGTGTGGGGGAGTGCTTTAACAGTTCTATGCTGTACGTAATCACTAAGTGTGGGGGAGTGCTCCAACAGTTCTATGCTGTATGTAATCACTAAGTGTGGGGGAGTGCTCCAACAGTTCTATGCTGTATGTAATCACTAAGTGTGGTGGAGTGCTCCAACAGTTCTATGCTGTATGTAATCACTAAGTGTGGGGGAGTGCTCCAACAGTTCTATGCTGTATGTAATCACTAAGTGTGGGGGAGTGCTTTAACAGTTCTATGCTGTACGTAATCACTAAGTGTGGGGGAGTGCTCCAACAGTTCTATGCTGTATGTAATCACTAAGTGTGGGGGAGTGCTCCAACAGTTCTATGCTGTATGTAATCACTAAGTGTGGGGGAATGCTCCAACAGTTCTATGCTGTATGTAATCACTAAGTGTGGGGGAGTGCTCCAACAGTTCTATGCTGTATGTAATCACTAAGTGTGGGGGAGTGCTCCAACAGTTCTAT